>NC_060123.1:385750771-386070057 GCF_021461395.2 Schistocerca americana | reverse complement strand
ATTGTAGTGCATCAGTAAAGGAGACCATGAATGGAACACTACAGTGACCAATTCTGGAGTACTGCTAGAGTGTTTGGTATTCCCATCAGGTCATATTAAAGGAAGACATCAAAGCATTCGAATGGGTGCTGCTAGATTTGTTACCAGTAGATTCAATAAACATGTAAGTATTACGGAGATGCTTCATGAACTCAAATAGGAATTTTTTGATGTAAGACTACTTTCTTTTCATGAAACACTAGTTTTAAGATTTACAGAACTGGCATTTGAAGCTGACTGCAAAACTATTCTACTGTCACCTACATAAATTCTGCATAAATACCACAAGGATAAAGTAGGGTTCATATGGAGGCATACAGACAGTCGCTCACTGCATTTGCAAAGTGGAACAGTGAAGGAAAGAACTAGCAGTAGTACAAGTTGTCATGCGTCAGTCTGTGGCTTGTTAGGTATGGATGTAGATGTAGATGTTGACATGGAACTGGCAACTAATAGGATGCCAGCCAGCAACGCTAATCGATTTGCCACACTGCTTGCACCATAGATTGCAGCAATATTTCATCCAATCAGGAAACATTCTAATGAAAATAATGTTTTGCCCAAGTAACTTACTATGTTAGTAAACTCATAAGAACACACTTTAACTTTGCAATGTTACTCTTTATATTAGTCATTATATTTTAAATTTTTTATGGCAATACTACATCTGGTTTCGTGAGGACTGTACTCGTTTAACTGAAATTACTTGTAAAGGCAGTCACATGTATTCGAGGTCAGTATTTACTGTGCTAGATAATGCACTCTTTTGAATTACAGAAACAAAGTCCTTGTTAAATAACCAGGGTTGCCACAACTTTCCCTGATATTTCCCCAATTTCCACACAAGTTTTAGCATTTTACCCTGACAAATTTTGAGATCTCAAGGGTAAGAAAAGATGTAAGTTGACAATCTGTCTTTGCAGCTGCAGTGCAAGAAACAATAGTGAAAAAGAGGAAATATCTAAAACGAACTTGCAAGCAGGTGGTGTTTCCTGATGTGAGCAGAATTCTTAAGTACTAACATCAATATCTTTTGTAATGAACTGCTTTTAGATGGAGAAAACAAGCCAAGTGGTATTTGTGTTTCATTAAGACCATTGATTTTATTTTATTTCAATAAAACGAAACACATTTTGTAACAAAAACACACATTTTCTTGGAGTCGCAACACAGATTTAAAATACCTCCACTGATTTCAGAAATAACCTCAGAAAAAAGTAGGCCTCCTGAATGAAGTGTATAAGGCTGGGAGACTTTGTAAACCAACACTGTAGGTGACCATCAATAAAATGTTGGCTCTACTATGTTAGTTATTGCCAGTAATTACCCACTGTGTTATATCTATTATATTACAGGTATTGTGCGATTTTTCTTTCAGGAAATATATGACTACATAGCATGCAAACTGCCAGCGACTGACAATTTTCTTCTTTTTATCGTCCACACTTTCTAAGATGTAAACTACTTTTGAAGTGCTAACATGTACTAGAACAAATAAAATGTCTATAAAATGTCACACTGTACAAAGTACTTGCAGTGAGACAGTGTCAATTCCTGAAATCCATTGCCCATGGCCTCTGGCCTGCTGACGAGCACTATAGTCCTGGGTCCATGGATAAACCATGAAAATCCACTGCATTTTGCCACACATAGACCCAGTCTGCGGGAAGATCGGAGAGACTAGATCCTATGGGAAGGGCCTGCACATTATTGGGAACCAAATGGCTTCAGATCGGCAGGCCCAATCCATTACAGACACCTGCAGAAATGGCCTGTGTTTATGGCGTGTCGCGGAAATCCATTCGTGTGGCCATATATTCATGAGCCACCGACAGCATGTTGATGAAATGAGATCACAGTGATAAATCCATGCAACAGATAACTTGTTCAAATACTCTGAGAATCAATAATAATGTCCATAGGAAGCAACTCACCATAAAGATGATTGCTGAGCCGCGTACAGGCACATAGCAAAGACAATCACACTCTCATAATTAAATTTGCAGCCATAGCTTTTGTCAGAAAGCAGGGACAAACACACACACATATTCACACACAATTTGACCCCTGTATCTGGCTGCTGTGCCTACAATCTCTGCAAATCAGATCCAAATGATCGACTCCTTGTGCCTCCCTGCCTCTCGTCGGCAGCTGCTGGACTAGCAACAAGAACTTGGGGCAGCACTGACTGCAAGCAGAGGGGGAATGGTAGGAATGGAAGGAACAGTAGTAATGGGGGAGTAGGATAGCGGCGAATGTACTCAGCTGCACCCAGCCAGCGACAATGCATGACCCCTCAATAAACAAACCATTTCATCTACAGAGACAGAAACGAGATTTTCCCAGTGTTTTTTCAAATGTCCCCGATTTCCCTGACGTGTTTGAAATTCCCTGATTTCCAGAACCTGTGGCAACCCTGATACCTTTGTCACATACACACATTTGTAACTGATGTATTATTAACTCTTGAAGATATCTCATCTTCTGTTATTGTTGTTGTGGTCTTCAGCCCAGAGACTGGTTTGATGCAGCTCTCCATGCTACTCTACCCTGTGCAAGCTTCTTCATTTCCAAGTAACTACTGCAACCTACATCATTCTGGATCTGCATAGCATATTCATCTCTTCGTCTCCCTCTACGATATTTACGCTCCACGCTACCCTCCAATACTACACTGGTGATCCCTTGATGCCTCACAACATGTCCTACCAACCGATCCCTTCTTATAGACACTCTGTGCCACAAATTCCTCATCTCACCCATTCTATTCAGTACCTCCTCATTAGTCAGTCGATTTACCCATCCAGCTTCAGCATTCTTCTGTAACACCACATTTCAAAAGCTTCTATTCTCTTCTTGTCTAAACTATTTATCGTCCATGTTTCACATCCATACATGGCTACATTCCATACAAATACTTTTAGAAAAGACTTTGTGACACTTAAAGCTATACTCGATGTTAACAAATTTCACTTTTCCAAAAACACTTTTCTTGCCATTGCCAGTTTACATTTTATATACTCTCTACCTCGACCATCATCACTTATTTTCCTCCCCAAATAACAAAACGTATCTACTACTTTAATTGTCTCATTTCTTAATCTAATTCCCTCAGCATCACCAGACTTAATTCGACTACATTCCATTATCCTCATTTTGGTTTTGTTGATGTTCATCTTATAGCCTCCTTTCAAGATACTGTCCATTCCATTCGAATGCTCTTCCAGGTCCTTTGCTGTCTCTGACGGAATTACAATGTCATCAGCAAACTTCAAAGTTTCTATTTCTTCTCCATGGATTTTAACTCCTACTCCAAATTTTTCTTCGGTTTCCTTCACTGGTTGTTCAGTATATAGATTCAATAGCCTTGGGGACTGGCTACAACTTTTCCCTTGACTCTTAAAATTGCCGTCTGGTTTCTGCACAAATTGTAAATAGCTTTTCGCTCCCTGAATTTGACCCCAGTCACCTTCAGGATTTGAAAGAAAGTATTCTGGTCAACATTGTCAAATCTTTCTGTAAGCCTACAAATGCTAGAAATGTTGGTTTGTCTTTACTTTATCTTCTAAGATAAATCATAGGGTCAGTATTGCCTGAATTGTTCCAACATTTCTACAGAAACCGAACTGATCTTCCCCAGGTCGGCTCCTACTAGTTTTTGCATCTGTTTCTAAAGAAATCATGTTAGTATTTTGCAATGATGACTTGTTAAACTGATAGTTCAGTAATTTTCACACAATTCAACGTCTGCTTTCTTTGGGATTTGAATTATTATATTCTTCTGGAAGTCTGAGGGTATTTCACCTGTCTCATACATCTTGCTCACCACACAGTAGAGTTTTGCCAGGGCTGGCTCTTCCAAGGCTATCATAGTTCTAATGGAATGTTGTCTACTCCCAGGGCCTTTTTCTGACTTAGGTCTTCTAGTGCTCTGTCAAATTCTTCATGCAGTATCATATCTCCCATTTCATCTTCACCTACGTCCTCTTCCATTTGCATAATATTGCCCTCAAGTATGTTGACCTTGTATAGACCCTCTATATACTCCTTCCACCTTTTTGCTTTCACTTCTTTGCTTAGAATTGGTTTTCAACCTGAGCTCTTGATAGTCATACAAGTGGTTCTCTTTTCTTCAAAGGTGTCTCTAATTTTCCTGTAGGCAGTATCTATCTTACCCTTAGTAAGATTTGCCTCTACATCCGTACACTTGTCCTCTAGCCATCCCTGCTTAGCCATTTTGCACTTCATGTTGATCTCATTTTTGATATGTTTGTATTCCTTTTTTCATTTACAGCATTTTTATATTTTCCTCTTTCATCAATAAAATTGAATATCTCTTCTGTTACCCAAGGATTTCTACAAGCTTTCATCTTTTTATGTACTTGATCCTCCACTGCCTTCACTATTTCCTAACTCAAAGCTACCCATTCTTCTTCTACTATATTTATTTCCCCCCATTCTTGTCAACTGTTCCATAATGCTCTCTACAACCTCCGGTTCTTTCAGTTTATCCAGGTCCCATCACCTTAAATTCCAGTTTCTTGCTTTTTGCAGTTTCTTCAATTTTAATCAACAGTTCTTAACCAATAGATTGTGGTCAGAATCCACATCTGCCTCTGTAAGTATCTTAAAATTTAAAACCTGATTCCCAAATCTCTGTCTTACCACTATATAACCTATCTGAAACCTCACATTGTCTCAGGCCTCTTCCATTTATACAACCTTCTTTCATATTTCTTGAACCAAGTGATAGCTATGATTAAGTTATGCTCTGTGCAAAATTCTACCAGGCGGCTTCCTCTTTCATTCCTTACCCCCATTCCATATTCACCTACTACTTTTCCTTCTCTTCCTTTTCCAACTATAGAATTCCAGTCCCCCTTGACTATTAAATTTTCATCTCCTTTCACCATCTGAATGATTTCTCCTATCTCATCATACATCTCTTGACTCTGTTCATCGTCTGTGGAGCTAGTTGGCATATAAATTTGTGCTACTGTGGTAGGTGTGGCTTCGTGTCTATCTTGATTACAATAATGTGTTCACTATGCTGTTTGTAGTAGTTTACCTGTCCTCCTATTTTATTATTCATTATTAAACTTACTCCTGCATTACCCCTATCTGATTTTGTATTTATAACCCTGTATTCACCTGAGCAGAAGTGTTGTTCCTCCTGTCATTGAATTTCACTAATTCCCACTACATCTAACTTTAAACTATCCATTTCCCTTTCTAAATTTTCTAACCTACCGGCCCATTTAAGGGATCTGACATTCCACGCTCCAATTATAGAATGCCAGTTTTGTTTCTGCTGATAACAACGTCCTTCTGAGGAGTCCTCACCTGCAGATCTGAATGGGGGACTATTTTACCTCTGGAATATTTTACCCAAGAGGCCACCATCATTTAACCATACAGTAAAGCTGCATGCCTTTGGGAAAAATTACAGCTGTAGTTTCCCCTTGCTTTCAGCCGTTTGCAGTACCAGCACAGTTAGGCCCTCTTCAGGAACCACATGTTTGTCTGGTCTCTCAACAGATACCCTTCCATTGTTGTTGCACTATGGTACAGCTATCTGTATTGCTGAGGCATGCAAGCCTCCCCACCAATGGCAAGGTCTATTACAAAAAATGGTTCAAATGGATCTGAGCACTATGGGACTTAACATCTGGGGTCATCAGTCCCTAGAACTTAGAATTACTTAAACCTAACTAACCTAAGGACATCACACACATCCATGCCCGAGGCAGGATTCGAACCTGCAAACATAGTGGTCACGCGGCGCCAGGTCTATTACATTTACTGTTCTTATAAGGCATTTGTTTCAATGCCTGGACGACTTTCTCCACTATTTTGCACTTTTTTTGTAATGACGTACATTTTTAAAATTTTACCCGTAACTGCCTGTCACTTATAGTTTCCTTAGAATCGCGTGTCACAAGCATGTACACATTTCTCCAGTTCATGTTCTTTAGTGTATTCTTCCTGAAATACTCTACTTTTTGTTTATCAATTACCTTTGTACTCCAATTTGGTAGATTTTGCATACAGACCAGTACCAAAGCGTAATGTTAAGGAACTGCAGAGCTTGGCCTGAGAGACTACTGACTACTTTATAATATGATTCTGTTTATTATATCTGTGCATCTCTCTTTCAAATTCTGAAGGTGACAGGGATCCAGTACAGTTCAAAGAGTCAAGGGGGCATGAGAGGGAAGCAGTAGTTGGGAAGGGAGTGAGACAGGGTTGTAGTCTATCCCTGATGTATATTGAGCAACCAGTAAAGGAAACAGAAGAAAAATGCGGAGTAGGAATTAAAATCCATGGAGAAGAAATAAAAACCTTAAGGTTTGCTGATGACATTGTAATTCTATCAGAGACAGTAAAGGTCCTGGAAGAGCAGCTGAACAGAATGGACAGTGTCTTGAAAGGAGGATCTAAGATGAACGTTAACAAAAACAAAATGAGGATAACGGAATGTAGTCGAAATAGATCAGGTGGTGTTGAGGGAATTAGATTAGGAAATGAGACACAAAGAAGTAGGCGAGTTTTGCTGTATGGGGAGGAAAATAAGTAATGATGGTCGAGGTAGAGAGGATATAAAATGTAGACTGGCAATGGCAAGAAAAGCGTTTCTGGAGAAGAGAAATTTGTTACCATTGAGTATAGATTTAAGTGTGAGGAAGCATTTTCTCAGAGTATTTGTATGGAATGTAGCCATGTATGGAAGTGAAACATGGACAATAAACAGTGTGGACAAGAAGAGAATAGAAGCTTTCAAAATGTGATGCTACTGAAGAATGCTGATGATTAGATGGGTAAACCATTTAACTAGTGAGGAGGTACTGAATAGAATTGGGGAGAAGAGGAATGTGTGGCAAAGTTAACTAGAGGAAGGGATCAGTTGGTAGGGCATGTTCTGAGGCACCAAGGAATCACCAATTTAGTGTTGGAGGGCAGTGTGGAGGGTAAAAATGATAAGAGGGAGACCAAGAGATGAATACAGTAAGCAGATTCAGAAGGATGTAGGTTGCAGCAGTTACTTGGAGATGAAGAAGCTTGCAGAAGATAGAGTAGCATGGAGAGCTGCATCAAACCAGTCTCTGGGCTGAAGACGACAACGACAACAACAACAATGTTGATGCCCGAAACACCCACTGCAACTATGGTGACTTCCTTTGGGAAATCTTTACACAATGACCCTATATACCCCTTTAACACCTGACAAAGACCAGCACTAGGTATTAAATAAGTGTTTATTTAGTATTTTGATCCCAGTTCATGCAGCAATATTATAACTGCCTAACAACAAAACTAACTTACTGTTTACTAATTTTCCTACATTGTTACTCTTTAAATACATCCTGGAAGTTTTTGGTGTCCTGGTTACACCAAAATATGGTTGAGCTTCATCCTTTTTTTAAATTTAATTTTGGCAGAATGGTAAACTTATTTCTAATCTCACTTAATTCCTCAGCTTCCACATCACTAGTGCCATCCCAATGGAAAAACAACAACCACAGCATCAAACTCCAAAGTTAACAATCGTATAACAAGTCAAACCTTTTTCTTTCACAAATGACAATGATTTAGAAATACTAAGTTAGTATATCTAAAAAAATTGGCCTATATGTGAGTGTATATGTTATTCACACTAAACAAGGGGCAAATGATACATGAAACAAAGCAGAAATTTGAAAAAGGGATTAAAGTTCTGGGAGCTGAAATAAAAAGTTTGTTTGCCAGTGGTACTGTAATTGTTAGAGAAAGTAGAGAACTTGCAAGGTAAGTTAAATGAAACGGAACGAAGGAAGATTAGCTTTTAACATATCCTCAATGACACAGTCATTAGACAACGCTGAGGAAGGGAATTAGGCCTATTCTTTTCAATAGAACAGTAAGTAACTCAGAAAATTTTGGATGGCCAGATGCAGATCTCAACTGTGCTCCTCCTAAATGCAAGTCCATTGTCTTACCACTGAGCCAACCTGCATGGTAAAGGGAATGGATAGTATCTTGCGAAAAGGTTATAAGAAGGACATCCAAAAAAGAAGAAGAATAGGTGAAGAAAGGAAGACTAGGGTTTAACGTCCCACTGACATCAAGATCATTAGAGATGGAACACATACTGTCAGTGTTTTGGGATAGAGAAGGAAATTGGCCGTACCGTTTCAACAGAACCATCCCAACACATTTGCCTGCAGCGATTTACTGAAATCATGGAAAACCTAAATCTGGATAGCCTGATGAGGATTTGAGCAGTCATTCCCCCAAAAAGGCAATGGATTGAATTAATTCAAGTGACACTAATTGAATTAGATGAGGAATGAGACAGAGAAAGTAGTAAACAATTTTTCTATTTGTGCAGCAAAATACTGACAATGGTAGATGCAGAGAGAATATATAATGTAGAGTAACAATAGCCCGAAAATGGTTCCTTAAAATAATGAATATAATTTTCTGAAAGTTTTTGTCTAGAGTGTAGCCTTTTATGGAAGCGAAACATGGACCATAAACAATACATACAAGGAAAGACTTAAACTTTTAAAATGTAATGTTATTGAAAAATACTAAAGACTTTATAGGTAGACTGAGGTATCAAATCAAAATGAGGAGAAAATGGATTTATGCCACAACTTTACTATCGTAAGCATCAAGGAATATTTGATGACCACCAACATTCTTCGTGAATGTAGCTTATGAGAAGATAAAACTCACTCTAGATGTAAAGAAAAACTGCGAGCCCATTTCTGTTATTTTTTATAGTGCTATAATAATGGAAATTCCAAGATGGAGCAGTACTTAAAATACGGGAAAGGTAACCACTCACTCACAAAGTATAAACGCTTGGAGCACACAAACACGCAACACGAGACAGCAATCACACTAGGTTTCGAGCACTAGCTCTTCTTCTAGCAAAAAGAAAACACACACAGAATGTACAGTCCTGTGGTCACAGGAGAGAGAGAGAGAGAGAGAGAGAGAGAGAGAGAGAGAGAGAGAGAGAATGTGTGTGTGTGTGTGTGTGTGTGTGTGTGTGTGTGTGTGTGTGTGTGTGTGTGTGGGTGGGTGTGGGGGGGGGGGGGGGGGCATTGTCAGTGGTATATAGCATTTCTGGAAGTTAAAAACATATCTGTTACAAGTACAATCATTATATATATAGATAAAGTATTTTTTTGGCAAAAAACATTATTTTAAACACGTTTTACCTTTTCTGCTACAAGTTCTCCTGGCTTAAATAGGATGACACACAGTGGAGATACAACAGAAGACTCTCTGATTAACAAAGATCTTCTTTCGAGAGACTTTATTTCATTGAAATGTGTAAGATATGGGCTTGAGTTATCACAATGCTTGTAATTAACACTGTCTGGTGTTATGGTAGCATGCTGCTCAAGCCTGCAAAAGAGGGAAAAACGCTAAATAATGTCTGAAGTCTTACTGTGGAAGCAGATGAGATATTGTCAACTGAAATAGGCACACGAATGTTTTACAGCCACTTAAAGCCATGGAATCTCAGGAACTAGTGACTGCAACAATCAATCTGAACCTTTTAATTTAGAGACCCACCACATTGTAGCAAAGCAAGCTGGGATCTAGTCCCATTTACCTTTGTTATTTGTCTCCTTAAATGACTTTTTTTGCCTCCTTAATTATCATTAGTGATACTGAGATATGTGCTGAAGACAAAGTCGTCATTCTGTAATTCCGAATATAAGACCAGACGCAACTTAGCTAAATTACATTAGTCAGAATAATTCCTAATTAATCTGAATCATTACAACTAAATAGTTTTGCTAATGCTCAGTTCAATTAACTAAAAATAATTATTTACTATTGCAGTTGCATTGTTGACAAGTAAACAAATGTAATTACTATATTACTGATAAAGTTAAGAAACTAACCCATGTTGTTGTTGTTGTGGTCTTCAGTCCTGAGACTGGTTTGATGCAGCTCTCCATGCTACTCTATCCTGTGCAAGCTTTTTCATCTCCCAGTACCTACTGCAACCTACATCCTTCTGAATCTGCTTAGTGTATTCATCTCTTGGTCTCCCTCTACGATTTTTACCCTCCACACTGCCCTCCAATACTAAATTGGTGATCCCTTGATGCCTCAGAACATGTCCTACCAACCGATCCCTTCTTCTGGTCAAGTTGTGCCACAAACTTCTCTTCTTCCCAATCCTATTCAATACTTCCTCATTAGTTATGTGATCTACCCATCTAATCTTCAGCATTCTTCTGTAGCACCACATTTCGAAAGCTTCTATTCTCTTCTTGCCCAAACTATTTATCGTCCATGTTTCACTTCCATACATGGCTACACTCCATACGAATACTTTCAAAAATGATTTCCTGACACTTAAATCTATACTCGATGTTAACAAATTTCTCTTCTTCAGAAACGCTTTCCTTGCCATTGCCAGCCTACATTTTATATCCTCTCTACTTCGACCATCATCAGTTATTTTGCTCCCCAAATAGCAAAACTCCTTTACTACTTTAAGTGCCTCATTTCCTAATCTAATTCCCTCAGCATCACCCGACTTGATTAGACTACATTCCATTATCCTTGTTTTGCTTTTGTTGATGTTCATCTTATATCCTCCTTTGAAGACACTGTCCATTCCATTCAACTGCTCTTCCAAGTCCTTTGCTGTCTCTGACAGAATTACAATGTCATCGGCGAACCTCAAAGTTTTTATTTCTTCTCCATGAATTTTAATACCTACTCCGAATTTTTCTTTTGTTTCCTTTACTGCTTGCTCAATATACAGATTGAACAACATCGGGGAGAGGCTACAACCCTGTCTTACTCCCTTCCCAACCACTGCTTCCCTTTCATGTCCCTCAACTCTTATAACTGCCATCTGGTTTCTGTACAAATTGTAAATAGCCTTTCGCTCCCTGTATTTTACCCCTGCCACCTTTAGAATTTGAAAGAGAGTATTCCAGTCAACATTGTCAAAAGCTTTCTCTAAGTCTACAAATGCTAGAAACGTAGGTTTGCCTTTCCTTAATCTTTCTTCTAAGATAAGTCGTAAGGTCAGTATTGCCTCACGTGTTCCAGTGTTTCTACGGAATCCAAACTGATCTTCCCCGAGGTTGGCTTCTACTAGTTTTTCCATTCGTCTGTAAAGAATTCGTGTTAGTATTTTGCAGCTGTGACTTATTAAGCTGATAGTTCGGTAATTTTCACATCTGTCAACACCTGCTTTCTTTGGGATTGGAATTATTATATTCTTCTTTAAGTCTGAGGGTATTTCGCCTGTTTCATACATCTTGCTCACCAGATGGTAGAGTTTTGTCAGGACTGGCTCTCCCACGGCCGTCAGTAGTTCCAATGGAATATTGTCTACTCCGGGGGCCTTGTTTCGACTCAGGTCTTTCAGTGCTCTGTCAAACTCTTCACGCAGTATCATATCTCCCATTTCATCTTCATCTACATCCTCTTCCATTTCCATAATATTGTCCTCAAGTACATCGCCCTTGTATAGACCCTCTATATACTCCTTCCACCTTTCTGCTTTCCCTTCTTTGCTTAGAACTGGGTTTCCATCTGAGCTCTTGATATTCATACAAGTCGTTCTCTTATCTCCAAAGGTCTCTTTAATTTTCCTGTAGGCGGTATCTATCTTACCCCTAGTGAGATAGGCCTCTACATCCTTACATTTGTCCTCTAGCCATCCCTGCTTAGCCATTTTGCACTTCCTGTCGATCTCATTTTTGAGACGTTTGTATTCCTTTTTGCCTGTTTCATTTACTGCATTTTTATATTTTCTCCTTTCATCAATTAAATTCAATATTTCTTCTGTTACCCAAGGATTTCTACTAGCCCTAGTCTTTTTACCTACTTGATCCTCTGCTGCCTTCACTACTTCATCCCTCAAAGCTACCCATTCTTCTTCTACTGTATTTATTTCCCCCATTCCTGTCAATTGCTCTCTTATGCTCTCCCTGAATCTCTGTACAACCTCTGGTTCTTTTAGTTTATCCAGGTCCCATCTCCTTAAATTCCCACCTTTTTGCAGTTTCTTCAGTTTTAATCTACAGGTCATAACCAATAGATTGTGGTCAGAATCCACATCTGCCCCTGGAAATGTCTTACAATTTAAAACCTGGTTCCTAAATCTCTGTCTTACCATTATATAATCTATCTGATACCTTTTAGTATCTCCAGGGTTCTTCCATGTATACAACCTTCTTTCATGAGTCTTAAACCAAGTGTTAGTTATGATTATGTTGTGCTCTGTGCAAAATTCGACCAGGCGGCTTCCTCTTTCATTTCTGTCCCCCAATCCATATTCACCTACTACGTTTCCTTCTCTCCCTTTTCCTACACTAACCCATATCAATCTTTAAACTATTCATATAGCTAGTTTCCAAAACATGGTAGGAACATCAGCACTTAGTTAATTTCCAGATACTTAACTCTTATGTATGGTACTGTTTACTTAGCTGTTTTTGCAGTTTCATCATCAAGAACCCTTATTTCAGTCAAAACTCTTATTGTAACACAGTTCAGACCAAAACCAATTTTTCTCTGCTATTCAATTATATTGTTATGTAAAATTCTAATTGTAAATTATTGAAATTACATATTTAACAATTTGAAACTTTAGCAGTCATTTTTGCAAAACTATATAAACACTGGGCTGAAGCGATTTTAAGTCAGTCCGTTCCAAGATTTCGAGCATGGAACCCATGTCACTCAAAACAGCCATAACACAGTTGTGCAATAATGTGTTTAAGTCAATATGAAACTGGACTGTGAATCAGAACTGTTAATAACATACGCAGATTAACATGAATATGAAAGACAGTCAGTGCCTAGATTCTGAGTGTGGAACCCATGGTAGTCTGAATCATAATAATGTAATGGTGCAATGATGTGTCCTCGTGGATAAGAAGGCATACAGTGAAGTAGGACAATTAACAGTGACTTCTGATTAATTTTAATATTAAAGTGCCATGCACATTGTTCGTATGGGAGAGAGTGATTTTGGTTGGTTAGGTTATACTGCACAGTGACTGTTGTCATATAATTAGAAGGTGAAGTAACTGTATACCTGGTAAAAGAGATTTGATTATGTAATTAAGACATGGACTGGCCACAACTAATTCACTGAGGGGCAGGGGGGGGGGGTCGACATTTATGGAAGTAAAACCTATGAAACCAAATGCCTGTGTCAACAACATATTTAATGTGGATAGTGCTGTACCCACCCACACTCTCAGCCAACTATTCGCCATGATCGCTGCCATCGAGGAGCTACAACCTGATATATGATGAGAAATGTCACAATGTGATTTGAAATGAATGAATGACCAGTCTAAACAAAGCATATTTTAATACTGTGACCTACTTTAAATCATATAGCACACTAAAAAATGTGTATTCCTTCATTAAATAAGAGTTAGCAAGTGTGAGTATGGAGAGTACTGCACTTCTGATCTTTTTTGCTTTTCAGAGGACTGTTTGTCGATGTTTATATTCAGTAGATTACAGCAAGCACTTTATTAAAGTCAACATTTAGTGTCCAATTTGGTCCATTATAAATGGTTTTTGAAAGCCTGTGACTGTGAAAAAAATAGGTTTGTTTATAAATAAATCTTCTGCTAACAGTCATGATTTTTCTTTATTTTACTTTTCGCAAAAGGCATTTCAAGAAATGATTCCCATTTTCAAGTGCGTTTTTTGTGTGATTAAGCCATTTCTATTGATGTTGTCAGTGTGTGAGAGTCTGCTTCATTTTGTTGACTTGAAACTGGGAATCATTTCCCGAAATGCGTCATGTGAAAAGTAAAATAAAGAAAAATCATGACTGGTAGCAGAAGATTTATTTATAAACAAACCTATTATAACATATAGTGTACAGACAATGAATCATCTTTTGTTGACATGGAACACAAATTTACAGTTAAACTGTCATCATGTATACATCACGTGATACTGTGATGAGACTCACATTCAAAAATGATGAATTTTGTAGGGATGTTGGGTACCATCTGATACGAATAATCTCTCCTACTACCTGGATCTGTGAAGAATATTTTACAGCAACCGCTGTCTCAAATGATTTGTGAACATTAAAGATACATACATTTATGCACAACTTTTCAACAAGACAATAAATTGTCATCAACTACACCGGCACCTTATTTCCTTAGCAGGTTTGTTATTGTTTCATGTGTAAGACAGTGACTTGCTTTAGGTTTCGCTGTAAGCAACTTTTATATTTAATAAGCAGAAGTAAGTATTTCAAATTTAGCAGCTGTTCTACTTGCCTTAGCTATAGGTTTTGTGTCAGTGTTTTACTGTTTTGAGAGCAGGTTCGGTATATCAGAGAAAATCTTAAAGAGGTCATGGTTCTTTAGCAGAAATCTTTTGTTTGAAGAGACAATGATGGTACAAGTGAAAAAACAGAAGAAATTTTCAGTATGAAATCATCGTGGGTGGGTGGGTGGGGGAAGGGAGGTGGCGGGGGGGGGGGGGGGGGGGGGGGTATCATTTTGTTTTGCCTACACACATATAAAATAGCAAGTGGACCTTCCTATACACAAGACATAATTAAATTTCACAACATTTTCATCCATAAAAAAAACTAAATGTCTTTAGTTTGAAAAACCTGTTGACATCAAATTCTTATCTACCACCAGCTACATTTAGCTATCGAAAGGGAAAGCATAGGGATATTTGTCAGCTCAGCACACATTATTTTGCAAAATAATATGTTATACGATACACCAGCTCCTCTGAAGAAGAATAAAATCAACAATGTTAAACTTACTCTGTGACTGTGAGATTTGTGTCTTTTACTATGCGACCATTCATAATTTTCCAGTTGCGCTTGACTAGTAAATTTCCCAGGCCTGACATTAACACAGCCTTTACCAATTCATCATGAAGCTGATATTTATTACATGGTGAGGCATCATCAGTAAGCTTCTCAGAATGACAAAGTATCTTACATTCATACAGATATTCCGAAAACAGTTTATTCAACCCTGTGAAATTAAATAAGTTTTAGTCTTGATGTAAACATTTTATTTTATAAATGATTTTTTCTTGCAATAAATTTCCATCACTGATAAGCATTGAATCTGCAAATGATCATAAACTCTGCAGACATTTAAAATAGGAAGAACATGGATAATTATTATATCTATCAGACTGTTGACTAACTTCATTAAGTTATTTTCACATGTTACATAGAAAATATCAATTATTTTCCCTCTGTCAATTATCCTTACAATTCTAAGCACCTAGTATAATTTTCCATTTTTTCTTATGCTGCACAGTTTTGAGAATAGTTCTGAAAGACATGTTTAGTCATGAAACTAAAGAATACATTCTCTATTGAAAGAAATTGTTAAACTGCAAATAGGTTTTAATTTTTTCACTAAGAGTAATGTATTTGAAAGTTACTGATATCACTACAGTTTAGTGTACCATACTCCACTAATTTGTCCAACTCGACTCAGACTGTATTTTAAATACCTGGAGTTTTACATATTTGACAACTACAAGAAACACTCTGGCTTGTCAAACACAAATTTTAAAAAACATCAGTTAAGACAGAATATTTTTAGTTAAAAGGCTTTTGAGATGAGTAAGAGACAAGAACACAATTTCAATGTCACCATCACATCATGAAATGAAAGTTGTAAATATGACAGTTTTTCCTTTTTTTTTAGCGGTTTTGTTTGTTCTATCACTTCATACTAGTCACAGCTCAAACGTACTCTTTGGAAAGTTTTTCTTCAATTGCCATATTTTCCTCAAAAAGCTCTTTATCACAATTCATGCCAGTAAACTTGTCATTTTGGAATTCAGCCAAAGAAACTATTTGGAACCATTTAGTATTGTGCAATGAGATATGAATACTAACTTTTCAATTACATCTAAGGCTGTTTTCACACTGTTCAGGTATGTTGAAAAACATCTTTAAAGCTGAATTGCTGCAATTGGCAAATTTTAGTAAAATTACTATAAATTCCTTGAAAGACCATTTTTATCTCACATTTCTCTTTGAGCCTGGTATGAGGTAACATTTCTGCCAAAAAATGATGCAATCAGAAGCATTTCTGTGTGATGTTTGTTGCTATCCATTTACCACAGTTCAGACACATCATACTAGAAGAAGTGAAATAATCCACCTATTGTTCAATTGTATGCTCCAGAGAGGAAGTATGCAACAATAAAAATCTTTGGCAACTTATACTATGATCTGAAAGCTTTACTACATAAAAATAATTTCAGACACAAACTAAAAAAAATCATGTCTGCTCAACAACTATAATTCAATAGAAAAAATTCTAACTCTGTGTTATAATTATTTATATGTGTGTTTCCATACCACCACCAACTCATTTACACACACACACACACACACACACACACACACACACACAAATCAGCACCAACAGCAGCTGCAAAGTTAAACACACCAGTAAACAGTAAGACAGTGACTGGACAATTCACAACAAACCAAGTGTCACTGCTATTGTGTATCATCACACAATAAATAAAAGGCACACCAACAATTAGTCATAGTGTAAAAAAATGCTGATACTTTCCTCTCAACTTTTAATTAATTTGCTAAAAGAAGAACACTAGTTTAAAAGTGCTGCTCGAACTGAAAATTAATAACTTTTATTTTCTACATACAAATATTCAGTTACTGTCAATTCCTGAAGGTATGCTTGCTAGAAACTGTGAGGGCTATGACTTCTGATGAGCTGTAATGACATTGCCGAGTTAAGATACCGCTTTATAAAGATATTTAGCACAGTAGACAAATCAAATACTGCATCCACTACAGAAAGGCAATATTATTGTACTTTCCTTTCCTTTTATCTATTTGAATCAGTCATTTACACTGGTTATGGCTCTAAAAAATGTAACTCCACATTGAAGTCGAGTTAAGTACATTAAGAAAATTCTAAACATTAAAATTCAGAAAGAATATAACAATTGGTGTAGCATCTTTTCTGACAATTATAATAAGATAATAATAAGGCACTAGGTACAAACTTCACACATCTTTTTAGTATGTGCATGATACCTATATGCTATTCACTAAACAGAGATGGTGCTGAGCAATAGACAGACACATCATAAAACATAGTACGAAACTTTCTTACTTTCAACATAGATTCCTGCCACAATTAACAAGCATATGGTCACTGTGTGGGCAAAGCATAAGACAAGAGGGGTTATGAAATATTATGCTAGAATAAAAACAAGTAGCTGTAAAGATTTTTGGGAGGAATAAAGATCCTCCCCACCTCGAATCTAACAGACACCTTATTACCTTGTGACAATTTTTAACTTTCAATCTTGCCTCACCTCTCTTCCCAACACCATTCTTCAATTAAATTTAAATTAACATCACAACTGTATAAACAGTCATCATTCTTCACTTCAAAACTGACCCTGCGCTAATTAACTTTTTAGCGTAACTGTTAACCACAGGGCTTCAGCAACTATCCAACACATCCATCTACGAACAGTGAATCGATACCATCCAGGAAGTCTAATATGATCTTTACTCTCAGAAGAAGCTTGTGAAAGGAAAAGGAAAATGATTCTGTTGGCAAGAACAAGTACACATCCTGCAGTAGCTGCACTCTGTAAAAACTACTCAAAATTACCAAGAAAGGTTATCTAAAAAATATCAAGGCACATGCACATATTTTGTCAGTAATCAGTAATTCCGACAACAGACTTAAGGCTATATAGAATGTAGTGAAACGAGAGACAGGACAACCTGCCACAGAATAGGATAACATCGCAATTGAACTGAATGGAAGGGCTATAAATGATTAATCACTGTGGCGAATATATTTAATAAGCATTTCTTAAATATAGTAAAAGCATAGGAACAAACATTTCAAGAGAAAAAGCAAAACATGTGTGAAAACAGTTACTCTCATAAAATTCAATCATAGGAATGTATTACCAACCTCTCCTTCCGATATTAAGAAAACTACACATTCTCTCAAAAATAAAAGCTCATCTGGTTCTGATGCTTTTTTTCCCAATAGAGTACTAAAGATTTGTTTCCATTAATAAGCCAAATCTTACCTGAAATTTGTAATGCATTACTAACTCAAGGCATTTTACCAGAGAGACTGAAATATTATGATGTTAAACATCTCTAAGATTGGTGATAAGAGAGATGTCAATGACTGCCAACCTGTATCACTCCTGACATTTTCCAAAATCTTCGAGAAGGTGATGTATTCTAGATGATATTCACCTTAGCAACTATAATATCCTCAGAAAATCGCAGTTTTGGTTTCAGAAAAGGTGCTGTACTGAGTATGCCATTTGTGTATTCTCTCATCAAAATTTACAGCCATTAAATAATAAAATAGCATTGGCTGGTATTTTCTGTAACCAAACAAAGGGATTTGACTGTGTGAATCACAGAGTTCTCCTAGATAAATTGAAGTTATATGGGATTGATTCTATAGTCAACTAATGGATAATGTCTATCTAACCAAAAGAATGCAGGAAGATTTAGTTGTAAGATGGCCCATTGGATAGCTCACCAAAAGCTAAAGAAAGATCAGGCTTGATGATAGGAAGAAGGTATTCTGAACTGTGAAGGATGAAGTGAAATAGAAACAGTGAATGGTCCAATCTCAGATTTGCAACAGTGAGCAAATGTGTGTAGCCACAGCGTTATGGTTATGTGGTTACAGTGTTGCACTGCGAAAGGGGAGATTTGTGTTGAAATATTGCTTGAGCCGCCCCCCCCCCCCCCCCCCCCCCAACCCCACCCTGCAAAGTGATCCACGGAACATGAAACTAACTAGCTCCTTTATAAAATGACTAGGTCTTTCTAATGTCTCTTTGCTGTTGCATCATCGTCTTCCTTCACAATCACATCATACCTTGGACAGCCACTTTCTACATGCTATCCATCATCTACAATCCTGACCACCAACGAATTCCCACTAAGGCTAGTTTCTGTGTTCCCAGTGAATGAACTTTTACCCTTGTGGACAAACATTTTAATTGGCTTGCCTGCAGCCTACACTCATTTATTCAGTCATTCCACTTCATGTTCTGTATATCCCATAATTACGGAGAATCTTGAAAGACTTTGACCGAAAAATGTTACGCATCAACAGGAAGAAGCAGCTACTGTATGCTATGCCTGTGAAGTCCAGTAAAACTTATGACCGGTGCTAAGCTACTTAAGTTAATAACTGAAGCTCTTACTTCTAGATGGCTTTATGTATCCATTAAAGGATGCATATGTACATTAAAAGAATAGCTATTTTTCTACATTCCTCAATTCAGTTTTTTGCAATTTTGTGCAAACCCTTTCAGAGAGTACTGGGTGTCTATCTCCAGATATCTGACAGTTCTCGTTCAGGGTGTATATGCGGACAAGGAAACGAATTCCTGGATTTTTCCCAGTTAAAAACACACTTTCTCCCAGGTGAAAACACACTTTTTCCGTGTTAAGTGACGGTATACTATTCCTTGGAACTGTAAAACTTATCAGTCCTCTGATGGTTCTGGTTTTATACACTGATGTAGAATTTCTGAGCCCTTTAGAAAACGAAACTCAGAAAAAAGACCATTTACGCTGCATATTTTCATATTACGAAAGTATAAATTCGAATTCCACCAAATGCCACATGTTACTTTCCGAAGCATTGAAATCGAGATTGCGATGCACTTTTGTAAGCCAGTCATAGCTCATGTCATGTGATTTCACCAGCTGATACAGCGGATATTCAGAGCTTAGGACACGTGATGTAGTCAGCCAATAGTATTATCACTGTTAAGAAGTGCGTGCACACAAATAGGAAAAGTTAATGGTGTACATTAATATGCATAGTGTTGCTACAAGAAAAGCAGAGCTTTCACATATAATATTGGTCTCTACAATTAATAAGCTGCAAGAGAACTTTCACATATAATGATGATTTTTTTTTTTTTTTTTGCGATTGTTACACTTTAAGATACATCACACAGAAGTGTTTTCTATCTGGTCATCCTCAAATACTTAATTTTTAAATGAGAGTCAAATGCTCTGTGATTTAAGAAATTCATCACACATTCTCACACTTTGTTCATCTTGTGTAAAAGGAAATTTACTTTGAAAGTAATGCTTTTCAATCAATCATTCACTATATTTTCCCGGGACCTGTTGCAAAGAGGTTCGTTTCAGCAGTTGCCAGAGAGCGCCAGATAACAAGCGTCACAGTGCTTGCACAGCTACGATGATGCAGAAGCCCGTATGTTCGTACATGTAAAACATTAAAAGATTTTACATTATGTCATAAAAGAAACAAGGCATCAGAGGAATTCTGTGAACCATACTAAAATGCATAATTCAGCTTAAAGTGCACATTCATGCGTCCAGATTCGGTTGTAAGTTTTCTTGGAGTACCAGTACTGTATTGTCTCGTTTTTTGTTTTTTTATTTTGGCATAATGCCATACATGCTATAAGTTGAAAACATGCTCTTTTGAAATACAGCAAACAGTTGAAACTAGCCAATAGTGTGGGATTAAACAATTCGTTTCAAATAAATTGACTGCCTCAGCAGAAAAGATTAATAAAGCCATGTTTCTTTAGCAAACCAACAAAAATAACTTAATTGTTCTGCAAGGTGATTAATGCTTAACTGAAATTGTCTCCCAAGGCAGATACCCCAGTTTGTTCTCAGTGAATATCGCAGCTTGCGCGCGACAGTAAAATTTTTCCGGGTAGCATCCTGCTGCTTGCTTATACAGCTACCAGCCACACTTTTCTAGCCAGAAGCGGGAGAAGGTACATGCAAGACTCAACTGAGCATGTGCATGGGTCTACTCACAACTGCTCACACGAATCTAATGTAATCAGTTTTGATGTCATGCTCATCGGAGGCAATTCGTTGTTATGAAGCATTTCATAGTCTTCCTAAAGCCTTTGACACATTTTTCTACTGGCAGACGCTTGTATGAGCACTGTGTTTGGTTGTGTACATGGCACATTTCCTTTGCAACTTAAGTTTTATTTTAGTTTTTTTCTCTCGTTCTTGTTTTATTGCTGCAGTTCTATTCTGCAGTCGCGGGACGCAGTAATATCCTTTGTTAGAGTATTATTTCTTACCAGTCAAAATTACAAAAAATTAACTGAAAACTAAAACAAAACAAAAATATCCTGGAATTCTAAAAAATTCCTGGGCTTTTCCTGGTTTTCTCCCAGATGAAAAAATTCCCGGGTTTTTCCTGGATCTCCCGGTTGTCCCAGGTCGTACACACACTGTCGTTTTTCAGCAGGTCAAACAAATCTGTAACCATTCGTGCTCCCTTTGTTGTACATGTACAATATCCCCATTAATCCTAAATAGTACGTGTCTTGCACACTAATATGATCATAGATGGGTCCCATTTTATCTTAATTCACTCTTGTTAATAGCCACTTTCACAACTATTATCTTGCAGGGTTGCAAGTCTATTACTGAAGCACAGCACTGTTTTATACAGTACTGACTTAGGTCCTCGGTGAGAGAGTTTATTCCACTTTTTGGGCATATAATCACTTCCCGTTTCCTGATATTAGGTGTAAGTGATATTAACTTGTATTCATCTAGGTGCATCTGTTTGATTTCTGTGACTTTCAAATTATGTTTTGCTACCCATAGCACACGTATAGAAATACTTACAGACTTTTCCATGTCTTGAAGTGAAATGAGAGGCTCATTTTTCCTACTTAACAAACTTCTTATGTTTCGATGAAAAACTCCAAGCACGAGGACTGTTCAATAAAGAATGGCCATAATTTTTTTTTATTTTATTTTATTTTTTTTTTTTTTTGACAACGTATCTTTACTCATCCTCACATTGATTTTTGCAAGATACTCAACAGCAACATTGGCAATGTGCTGCCGTGCATTATCGTGGTGCAGCATCCAGCCTCCTTCATGGAAATGTGGTCTTTCGCTCCTGATATGGACTTCAAATGTTTTCAGGACATCCCTGTAGTACTGCCCAGTTACTGATGTGTGTGCAGGTACAACATGCATAATTGATCATCATGTCCACAGGATGTAGATGTTCATATTTTTTCTGTGCCTCAGTATATGACTGAAGGCCAACAAATTTGTATTCCTGGATCATCTGTTCCTTCTTGAAAACAGGTGAATGTGGAGGGTGATGTTTCGAGTAGTTTATACACAAAAGTGGATGTTCACAAGGACTACCTTCATAGAGTGATGGTCCACGATAGCCATATTTTGGGTCTGCTGTGCAGTGGTATGACATGTCCAGGGCGCAAACATCTGATGCACCTTGTAGGCAGTAGGACATACGGTTTCACATCAAACCTGTACACCATGACCTTAACCTCCTCCAGGACATACGGCTAAAATACAGGTGCCTGTATCATACAATTATCCTTGAGCCCTTACTGAACACGTGTGATAAGTACCCCTCAGTGCTGGAGATTAATCCAGAGTTCCTCATCTGGAGCATAAGATCTCCATGGAAGATGATTCGTTGCACCATGTGCAGAGTTTTGTGTGGGGCAATGATCACAGGTACGTCACCTGCAGTAATGTGTCCTTTGTCCATGTAATGTTGTAGTAGCAGTGCACAGCATTAGTATGGTTCCGAACAGACAATGGCACTGTGTCATATCACTGGGTCCTAGAAACCTCTCTTTGAAGGGACAGCGAAAATATGAATAAACTGTTACTTGTCAACTGAAACACCAGTTTTTAACTGACTTCTACACAAGGCAATGCAGTAAGAGCAAATTTATGAAGAATGCCTATTTTGAGATTAGTGGAGGCAGTGGACAGAATGGACAAGCAGTACCCAGACTTTTTGCCTAGACTCCAAGTGACAGCTACTGTTACTAATAACTGTTAATGGCAATTCCAAGAAGTGAGAGACTAAATATACTACTTAAGGACAAATGCCCTCAACGGCACTAATCATAGGAATGAGTTGTCTCTCCTCCAATATTATATGAAAAGCATCATTTGTGGAATGGCTGTAAGGCAGACACATACTCTTGAAATTTCCATTTATACAACTGCATTCAAATGATGTGACATCAGAAGCCAATTGATAACCAAGAAATCCCAATGTAAGATATTAATTGTGTACAAAAATTTACATGTGCAACAGCCACAAACAGATAAAAGTTGAATGGTAATTTCTGAGACAACAAAGGAAGTGGCACTTTTTTGTACATGAAAATCTGATAGTGGTTCACCATCCATTTTTCCTCTACATAACAAAAGTTGCCTGTGGTCAATTGCATCAATTCATATGTTGCTGAGTATGATATACTTTAATAAACTGGGGCAGAGACTAAGAGATTAAATTTTACAAAAATGTGTGAGGAACAACTTCACTGGGTATGAAATAAGTGGGTGAAAGACAATATTAAGAGTGATTACATTGATAACACTGAGAAGTGCAGTACTTTTTAATACTATTACATCTATGTTTTTATAAAGTAATGCATTGAAATTCAACATTTTGGGTATTCAGTTCACTACTTTTCAACAGATACTTCCAGTGCAGTTACACAATATTTATTCATAATAGCCTTTCCTGATGGCCAACTGACAGAATCCCTTCCACTAGCTTACCATCCTCCATTCCATTCTGTGTTGGGAATTAATATTTAGTTCCTGTGTAGCACTGCTGGGCTTCCAGTTACTTCATTTGTTACAGTGCTGAAAACTCAGTTGAATTACACCAAGATAGGCAGTAAAGTGTATACATTTGATATGTCAAAATCCTGTGCAGTAGTTCTTGGTACATGTTTGACACAATGATTAATTATTCTCAGATGTTACAAGACTTCTAATGTAAATGCCAAGTCATTGCTACTTGTATTATCTAAGTTGTTTAGAAATGGTTCTGTAGGCAGTCTTGAACATATCTATGCAAAAGCTAACATAAATTCTGATTTTGTAATTTATGTACACTAGCTCTCTATCTCAGAATTAAACAGAGGGTTTTTTAAGAACTTTATTCCTACTCATCTTACAGCAGAATGGACCAATGACCTTCAATATAGAGCTTCATCAGTGAGAATGCCACACATTACTCGTATCAAACAATGGAAAATCCAGGACTGAATGCAACAATACCAAAGAAGTAAAGTTACTACTAACCATAGAGTAGAGATGCCTTAATGGCCGAAAGCTATAATTGGTGAATCTTTTTGTTATGCCTATCGTGACTCAGTATCTCCACTATATGGTGAGTAGCAACTTTCCTTCTCTGGTATTGACACATTACTCTTATTATAAAACAATTTACTTATTAATTAAACCTGCTGTCACCCTTCTGCTAGAGTCCAGCTTACCTTGAAGAAGAAGAAGAAGAAGAAGAAGAGTGCAATAACAGAAAAGTCATATGTTTAGCATTATTCTTTTATTTTTTCCAGCTAAATAAAAGGGAGAAAACAATACAATGCTTTGTGAAACTGGTGATAAGATGATATACTCACTGGCAATAAGGTCAATGCTGGGAACATTTATGTTCATATGCTGACAAAGACTTCTGAAATCCCCAGTTTTCATTTGCCATAGCATTCTATGTATTTTCCACAGGGCAATATGATCACTTGTTGAATGGTGCTCTCTTTTAGTTTCACGGATGTGATCCTTTTCTGTGAGGGCACCTTGAAATAGATCCACTTCTCCACTGAGAACTGTTGTAATGGTAAGCACTGGTTGTGTACACCTGGAAAAATGCTTTCTGCTTTACAGGAGTCATGCAATAATCAGAAGAATATTTTTAATGTTTGAAAATTCACTGCATTTTTTAAAATAAACCTCATGAAATCCTCATAAGCTGCTTACAAGAGTTTTGCACCACCTATATATCTGTGGACTTAAGGAAATGAAAGAATAAGCCTTATGCATGTATATAAAAATAGTTTTACTGTGAAATAAAACAAAACTAATTAAAATCAAAGTAGTCTGCTCTTTGCACATTAGAGAAATCAGTATCTGTTACTGTGTTGCACGTTCTAAACTGGAAACAGGTCATCAAGGTATGTTGACAGCCTGAACAGTGTATATGAGCTGTATTATATTATTCAGTGTTGGAGACATAGCAAACACTACTGAGCTGCACCGAGAACGCAGGTTTACTTACACCTCTACTACACAGTTGGCTGTACGTAGCAATTTCCTGTGCTCAAAAAAGTGTCGAGTAAGAGGTTAAAAAAATCAAAAGTAAGTAATTTTGAGGGTAGTATGAAACATTCTGAGCAGTCTGTATAAACTATTATTATTTGTCGAACTTTTAGTTTGATAATATTCAAAGATAGACATCCATAACTTGTATAGTGTTGTTGATTTTGAATATATTTTCAACTTCATTGTGCATGTGCAACAGATGATATCTCTGTTTTTCAAATATTCATTCCTAATATCTAGAATTCTTTTGTAGTTTAATTACCCATAGTTCATTCCAAAAAGCGTGATGGTACTGACCTAACTTAATAAAATTTAAGATGAGTTTCTGATGTTACTTTATTCTGAATAGAACCTCTAATGGTACCATTTAGGTAACTGGATGTCAAAATTCTGTCTTTTTGATCTAGATCTCCTCTGTACATCAACATGATCCCTAAAAATTTAAATCTGTCTAGTTGCTTTATGAACCTGTTTTCTATTTCTATTTTTGCCCTTACTGGTTTTTGTTCTCAGACAGCCATGACTTATTTTTGTAGTGATATTGACATGTTACATATATGATATATTTTGTGAAGTTCATAGGCAGTTCCCTGTAGTTAGTCTATACTATTCAGATTAAAACTTGTTATTCTGTATCCCCTCTGGCCCAGATGCTTTAAAGTCACAAAATTTTTCATGTTCACAATTGTAATCCTACCACTAGTGCAATAAACAGGCAGTGCCTGCCATTAATATACTGTTATTAAATATATTTAATTATATTCCAAAAGAATTTGTTTATGATTGTCTTATTATTATTATTATTATTCCCCACCCACCCTCCCCATGAGGCAAACGAGAATTGCAGCCAACTGACATTTGTCTGCCACAGAGTATTAAGTGGCACATGCTTCACACACTAAAAAGAGATGAATGGGACAAACTCCGTAACATCACAGACATACATAGTTTCTCAGTGAATGTTCAGGATCTGTCAACTGGTCTTGGTTCTCCTGAGAGGCATCTGTCAAAGTTATTTTTATTTTATTTTATTTTTACTTGCGAACTGATCACTTAGGATCATACTACAATTTCATTTCTTCTTTGTCTTAAGTATCCTCTTTCTCCAGTACTCTTTCATATGGACGCTGTGCTGTTGCTTCTGTTGATCCGTCCAAGATCTTCCAGTCTTCTTAGTTCTTTCGATTAGAAATCCTTCCAAGCTTCGAATGATGGTCTGGACTGTATCCCTATTTAACATCTGAACTTCCTGAATGCTGAACCTTTCCAGATCCTTATGAGCTTCCTTAATCCATGTCGTCATCATTTCCTTTTTCCACAGGTAGTCTAATATTCTTTTGGTTGTCTGGTTTTGTCCATTCTGTACAGGTGTCCTAGAAATGATAACCGCCTCTTTTTCAAGGTCTCCAAGATTTTATCCACCTTTTTGTACATTTCGTTGTCTCTCCGAAGTTTCCAGCCAGTTTCAGCCTGGGTTGCACCTATGATTTTCCATAATATTCTTCTTTCTAGTACCTGCAGCTTTTCCAACTTGTAATTCATTGATAGGCACTCACTGACATACAGGCACTCTGTTTTTACCACAACACTGTAGTGCTTTATTTTGGCATTCCAAGAGATGCACTTTTTGTTATAAATTTTTTTAGTTAATCCTTAAGCTCTCTCCATTTTTGGGATCCAGCCCCCACAGCAGCTTTCTCCAGTCTGTTCTCTTGTACAGCTTCACTGAAGTATTTGAATATTTTTACCCCCTCAATCTGTCCATCTATGTTTCAAGAAATTGTGGTCCATGTTTGTCACTTGTCATGACTTTGCTCTTCTCTTTCGAGATCCTAAGTCCTGTCTTGCCAGCGATCCTTTTGAGTAGGTTGACTTGTATGGCCGCTTCTTCTATGTTCTCTGAAAGTATTGTAAAATCATCAGCTAAAGCCACGCAATTGACTTTGATTCCTCTGAATTTTCTTCCTAGACAGATTGGGTTCATCCCTTGATTTTCAAGTTTGGAATTCTAAATTCTCACAATCTTCTCCAGAACAGAGTTAAATTGTATTGCTGATAATCCATTGCCCTGTTGCACACCTCTCTTTATTTCAAATGTTTGGGACAATTCTCCCATGAACTTCACTTTGGAAGTTGTGCCTGTTAAGGTTTTTTTTTTATAATGTTTGCCAGCTTGTTTTTTACCCCAAATTCTCAGATGATCCTACCTAGGATCTCTCTCTATCCACTGAGTCAAAGGCTTTTTTGAAGTCAGTGAAAGAAACCACTATATTTTTGCCATTCAGCATTCTGTGTCAGATTCTTGATTTCAAATTAAAAATTTGTTTGGCACATGAGCGGCCTTTCCGGAATCCACACTGGAATTCTCCAAGTTGTTTATCTAGGATTCCTTGAGTTCTATTCATCAGCATATTTGAGAGGATTTTGTAGTTGACTGGGAGCAATGACACACCTCTGTAGTTGTTTACATCTTGTTTGTCACCTTTCTTATGGAATGGGTGGATCAGTGCCATTTTCCATTCATCTAGCAGTTTTTCTGTCTCCCAGCTATACAGCAGGATAGTGGTGGAAGGAAATAGAAGTGTCAGTTAAAAGAGGAACGCATTCTACTGGTGGCTGAATGATAAATCGGAAGTAACAAGAACAATCAACAAGGAAAAAAAGAATGAAGTGATAAAAAAGATAAGGCTAGCAAAGAATAAAGCATGGGAAATGATATGTGCAATAGCAATGGCAATAGCAAACTGGGATTAAGGAGAGTGAAACAAGCGTGATCGGTATTAAAAGGTCTTTGACAAGAGACAAAAGTCAAAACCAGTCTCCAGCTGATAACACCAAAAGAATGGGAAGAATATATCTGAAAATTATTAAAAAAGGACAGAGAAGAGTATCTGGCGGAAGGAACAATGGAAGAAAAGTAGCAGGAAGGGGATGAGATCTAAGTTTCAGAAACTGAGGTGAATAAGGTATTAAGAACAGGGAAGAATGGTAAATAACCAGGACCAGACAATATCAATCCGGAGCTCTTAAAATATGGTGGTGACAAAACTGTGAAACTAATAATATGCTTATTCAATAAAATGTTACACGGAGATTCAGTACCCAAGGAAATGAAGGTGGACTATATTAATACTATATTTAAGGGAGGGGATCACAAAAGCTGTTCGAGCTACTGAGGAATATGTGTTAGAAACACATTAACGAGAATTTTCGGGAAAATAATTAAAAATAAGCTGGAAATAAATTTTAAAACCCGGGAAGAACAATGTGTCTTTGATCTGGTAGATCATGCATACATTGTATTTTCACATTACAGCATCTCTAAGAGAAAACATAGGGGGAAAAAAAAAACATGATTAATTTTCATAGATTTAGAAAAAGCATATGATGCTGTCCTGAGAAAAGTACTTTGGAGAGCATCATATTTGGCAAACATAAAGGGTCCTTTAATTAAAATAATACAAGAAATATATAAAGATAACATGTCAAGTGAAAATTGGTAGTACACTTTCACAAAAATTTGGAACAAGCAAGGGTCTATTACAAGGCTGCCCCATGTCACCAACATTATTTAGAATTTAGATAGATAAGACATGGTCTTGTAAATTCAGTGGAGTGGGGCTGTAAACTAAAGATGGAGTTTGTTTATATCACTTACTATTTCCTGAAGATCAAGTAGTTACAGCACAAGACGGAAGGTTGCAAATTCCATGTGTAACCAATTAGCAATGGAATGCGGAAACTGGCGATTGAAGATAAAGCACCAGAAAACAGAATACCTCATTAATGATCCAGATGACTTAAAAGAGGAAAAGAAAATTAAGGTGGTCAGTACTTTCTGTTATTTGGGATCCATTTTAGAATTACAGGGAAAATCAGGGATAGTAATTAATAAAAGAATTAGCAGTGGAAGGACGGTCATTGGGATGCCTCAACCTTATGGAGCTGAAATTTAATAAACTGAATTAAAAAACCAAATATAAATCAATAGAGAGAGTGTAGTTATATATGGAGTGGAGACTTGGACTACAAATCTGAAACGCCTAAAAAAACTGCAAGCAGTAGAAATGGACTTCTGGAGAAGATCAGCAAAAATTTCTATAAAAGAGAGAGCAAGAAACGACGAAATAATAAAGAGAATGGGAGTAAGAGAAAAAATACATGATGTGATGGATAGAAGGAAGTTACAATGGAACGGGCATGTAAGAAGAATGGAGGAAGCCAGAATTCCAAAAATGACCCTGGAATGGGAACCAGAGGGAAAGAAGAAGAGAGCACATCATGAGGAGACAAATTAAGATCTTGTGTAAATGATGTAATAATTTCTGGGTATTTGTGATGTTAGAGAAGAAACTTTTGTGTAGAGGAAAACCTCAATAAATAAAAGAAATAATAATTAAATGAAATAAAACCCTACTATGCTGGCCCCAAGCTCGGAGCCCCATTTGCAAGAGATGGGGAAGTAGGAGGGGGAGGCGTAACAGCCTTGTAAAAAAAACCTGGGTCCATCTGGCTTCGGATGGTAGCACCCAGTAAGAGCCCCTGCCAAGGGTTACTAGGTGAAACCCAGTCAGTGGTCTCAAAGGCACAAGAGGAAGCTCAGTTCCCAGTGGCTGAGACATTGGAAGAACGTAGTGGAGTAAACCACAAAAAGCAATCATTTCAGACTAACAATCCGATCTTGCTTTGGAATTTATTTCCTCCACCTACACTTTCATATGCAGAATGGGAATGTTGCTAAATGAGAGCACTACCCCAGGTGGTAACTTGAAAAAGGAATCTACCATTGCAATGCGACGTGCACCGAGACCTAGGATTATGGGGAGTCCCACCACTTGCATACAAAAAGACTCAGGGCATCTTGAAACACCGTACAAACTGAAATTCAGGAAAAAATATTTCATTGTAACCATTAACGTAAATTCAGTCCTTCGAGTCGGAAAATGGATAGAATTGGAAAAGCTCCTGTACGACCACGAAATTCAGATCTTGGCTGTACAAGAGACCAGATTCCTAGATGAGCACATCATGGACACACAGCACTACAGAGTGTTCACAGGAAAGCCAGCAATAAAGATAATGACTAACACCCCTCTCCTTCCTGGGACTGCCTTTTATGTAAACAAAACTGTAGCGAACAAAGTCATAAACTTCTCATCAAAACCTAAAATATTATCCATACTGACAATCAATTGCAAAAACAAGAAATATACTCTTATAAACTGCCATGCTTGAATTAACAAAGATAACAGAAGAACCCACAGGAAGTTGATGACTTCTGGGATCTACTGGAAACAGAATTCTCCAGGATAGCTGTGAACCATACAAAAATCCTTCTGGGAGACTTCAGTGCACAGATTGAGACAGGAAGAAAATATGGACACACAGCAGGAGACTGCCCAGCACACAGGAGAACAAATCAGAATGGAGAAATGCTCATTGAACTCTTCAGAACTTTCCAGTTGAAGCTGATGTCAACTAATTTTTGGAAACTCGCAAGAAAAGCAAAGACCTGGGTATCTCCAAATCCAAACCTAGGAGAATCCAATTAGACCATGTAGGAATAACCAGGACAAACATTAGAGAAATGATGAATGTTAAAGTAATCAGAGATGGTAAATTTGACTCTGATCACTACCTCTCCATAGTTAAAATGCATTTTTCCCACGAAAAGAAAGAGACACCCAAAGTGACCAAATATGACACCAACCAAATGAACATCAACCAAGACATAAGTAACTTCTGAGAAAAAATCCGCTTCCCTAGAACAGAGACCTGGCAACACCTCAATGAATCCGCAAAGAAAACGCTCAGTCTGGCAAAGACAAAATGGACAATCTGGTGGAGTGAAGAATGTGAGAAAGCACTTGAAAAGAATCAACACATGGGAAAGTTCAGGAAACAGGGAACACTGGGAACATTTCAGAAAACAAACAAAAGAAACATCAAGGATATTCCACAGAGTAAAATGAACATCTGATGATACAAAATTTCAAAATCCCCTGGACAGCTTCACAAAAATAATAGCAGAGATTTATTTCAAACTTTTAAAGACAAGCTCAAAGGATATCAGCTCCCAAGTGTAAGCTTCAAAAATGAACAGGGCAAAATTGGATTCAACGATCAAGAAAATTGCCATATACTAGCCAGATACTTCGACAAGCTGCTCAACTGCCCACCTCTAACCACAAACTGGAACTACTGGCTCCTCCTGAGAATCTAGATGATGATATGCCACCAACAAAAGAAGAATTAAAGGAAGCCCTAAAAAGTCTCAAGAACAACAAGGCAATGAGAGAAGACAACATCAGCTGTGGCTGTTTCCCTTATTCCCAGCACCTCAGTTGCTGTATCTATAACATTGGATTTTATGTAACCATACATGTGCTCTATGCTTATACTTAACATACTTACACCATTGGATTTTATGTACTCGTGCATGCACCCCCCCCCCCCCCCCCCTCCCTTCCGTGAATCCTGGACCTTGCCGCTGGTGGGGAGGCTTCCATACCTTGCCAATACAGATAGACGTACCTTAGGCGCAACCACAATGGAGTCATATCTGTTGAGAGGCCAGACAAACGTATGGTTCCTGAAGAGGGGCAGCGGCCTTTTCAGTAGTTGCGGGGGCAATAGTCTGGATAATTTATTGATCTGGCCTTGTTAGATCAACCAAAACAGCCTTGCTGTGCTGGTACTGTGAATGGCTGAAAGCAAGGGGTAACTACTGCCATAATTTTTCCCGAGGGCACACAGATTTACTGCATGTTTAAATGAAGAGTGTGTACTCTTGGGTAAAACATTCTGGAGGTAAAATAGTCCCCCTACTCAGGTGGATGTCGTTACCAGGAGAAACAGAACTGGCATTCTACGGATCGGATTGTGGAATGTCAGATCCCTTAATTAGATAGACAGGTAAGAAAATTTTAAAAGGGAAATAGATAGGTTAAAGTTAGATATAGTGGGAATTATTGAAGTTCAGTGGCAGGAGGAACAGGACTTCTGATCAGGTGAATGTACGGTTATAAATACAAAATCAAATAATTTTAATGCAAGAGCAGGTTTAATAATGAATCAAAAATAGGAACACAAATAAGCTACTACGAACAGCATAATGAACCCATTATTGTAGCCAAGATGAACACGAAGCCCACCTCTACCACAGAAGTACAAGTTTATATGCCAACTAGCTCTGCAGACAATGAAGAGACTGAAGGAATGTGTGATGAGATAAAAGAAATCATTCAAATAGTTAAGGAAGATGAAAATTTAATACTCATGGGGGACTGGAATTCGATAGTAGGAAAAGGAAGAGAAGGAAAAGTAGTAGACGAATATGGAATAGGGGTAAGGAATGAAAGAGGAAGCTGCCAGGTAGAATTTTGCATAGAGCATAACTTAGTCATTCCTAACACTTTGTTTAAGAATCATGAAAGGAGGTTGTATACGTGGAAGAGGCCTGGAGACTCCAGAAGGTTTCAGATTGATTATATAATGGTGAAACAGAGATTTAGGAATCAGGTTTTAAATTTTAAGATGTTTTCAGGGGCAGATGTGTACTCTGAGCACAATCTATTGGTTATGAACTGTAGATTAAAACTGAAAAAATACAAAAAGGTAGGATGTTAAGGAGATGGGACATGGGTAAATTGAAAGAACTAGAGGTTGTAGAGAGTTTCAGGTGGCATTAGAGCATGGTTGACAAAAACCAGGAGAAAAAAATTCAGTAGAAGAATAATCGGTAAATTTTAAGATGTTTTCAAGGGCAGATGTGTACTCTGAGCACAATCTATTGGTTATGAACTGTAGATTAAAACTGAAAAAATACAAAAAGGTAGGATGTTAAGGAGATGGGACATGGGTAAATTGAAAGAACTAGAGGTTGTAGAGAGTTTCAGATAGCATTAGGGCACGGTTGACAAAAACCAGGAGAAAAAATTCAGTAGAAGAATAATCGGTAAATTTGAGAGATGAAATAGTTAAGACAGCAGAGTATCAAGTAGGAAAAAAGATGAGGGCTAGTAGAAATCCTTGGGCAACAGAAAAGATATTGAATTTAATTGATGAAAGAAGAAAATATAAAAAATGTAGTAAATGAAGCAAGCAAAAAGGAATACAAATGTCTAAACAATGAGATCGACAGGAAGTGCAAAATGGCTAAGCAGGGATGGCTAGAGGACAAATGTAAGGATGTAGAGGCATAGGGGTAAGATAGATCCCGCCTACAGGAAAATTAAAGAGACCTTTGGAGAAAAGAGAACCACCTGTATGAACATCAAGAGCTCAGAGGGAAAACCAGTCCTAAGCAGAGTTGGGAAAGCAGTGAAGTAGGAGTAGTATATGGAGAGTCTATACAAGTCCGATGTACTCGAGGGCCATATTATGGAATTGGAAGAAGCTGTGGATGGAGATGAAATGGGAGATATGGTACTGTATTAACAATTGGACAGCGCACTGAAAGACCTAAGTCAAAACAAGGCCCCAGGAGTGGACAACATTCCTTTAGAACTACTGATAGCCTTGGGAGACCCAGCCGTGACAAAACTTTTCCAGCTGATGCGCAAGATGTACGAGACAGGCGAAATACCCTTAGACTTCAAGAAGAATATAATAGTTCCAAACCCAAAGAATGCAGGTGTTGACAGGTGTGAAAATTACCAAACTATCAGTCTAAGAAGTCATGGTTGTAAAATACTAACACAAATTCTTCAGAAACGAAAGTAAAAACTAGTGGGAGCCGATCTCACGGAAGATCAGTTTGGATTCCGTAGAAATGTAGGAACACGTGAGGCAATACCGAGCTTACGACATATCTTAGAAGGTAGGCTAAGGAAACACAAACCTACATTTCTAGAATTTTTAGACTTAGAAAAAGCTTCTGACAATGTTGTTTGGAATACTCTGTTTCAAATAATGAAGGTGGCAGGTAAAAAAATACAGGGAGCAAAATGCTCTTTACAATTTTTACAGAAACCAGATGGCAGCTGTAAGAGTCAAGGGGCACAAAAGGGAAGCAGTGGTTGGGAAGGGAGTGAGACAGGGTTGTAGCCTGTCCCTGACGTTATTCAATCTACATATTAACCAAGCAGTAAAGGACACAAAGGAAAAATTTGGAGGAGGAATTAAAATCCATGGGGAATAAATAAAAAACTTCGAGGTTTCCAGATGACATTGTAATTCTGTCAGAGACAGCAAAGGACCTGGAAGAGCAGCTGAACAGAATAGACAATGTCTTGAAAGGAGAATATGAGACGAACATCAACAAAAGCAAAACAGGGATAATGGGATGTAGACAAATTAAATCAGATGAGTTTTGCTATTTGTGGCACAGATTTTGTGATGATGGTCAAAGTAGAGAGGATATAAAATGTAGACTGGCAATGGCAAGGAAAGCGTTTCTGAAGAAGAGAAATTTGTTAACATCGGGTACAGATGTAAGTGTCAGAAAGTCTTTTCTGAAAGTATTTGTATGGAGTGTAGCCATGTATGGAAGTGAAACATGGATGATAAACAGTGTAGACAAGAAGAGAATAGAGGCTTTTGAAATGTGGTGTTACATAAGAATGCTGAAGATTAGATGGGTTGATCACAGACTAATGACGAGGTACTGAATAGAATCGGGGAGAAGAGGAATTTGCGGTACAACCTGAGTAGATGAAGGGAATTCTTCACTCCAATCACACAATTGGTCCGATAGTCCATATGCTCTTACTTTGTTCATTAAACGACTGTGGCGAACCGTATCGAACGCCTCGCAGAAGTCAAGAAACACGGCTTCTACCTGTGAACCCGGGTCTATGGCCCTCTTACTCTCGTGGACGAATAGCGTGAGCTGCGTTTCACATGATCGTCTTTTTCGAAACCCATTCTGATTCCTAGAGTAGATTTCTAGCCTCCAGAAAATTCATTATACTCGAACATAATACGTGTTACAAAATTCTACAACCGATCGACATTAGAGATATAGGTCTATAGTTCTGCACATCTGTTCGATGTCCCTTCTTGAAAACAGGGATGACCTGTGCCCTTTTCCAATCCATTGGAACGCTACACTCTTCTAGAGACCTACTGTACACTGCTGCAAAAGGGGGGCAAAGTTCCTTCGCTTACTCTGTGTAAAATCGAACTGGTATCCCATCAGGTCCAGCGGCCTTTCCTCTTCTGAGCAATTTTAACTGTTTTTCTATCCCTCTGTCATCTATTTCGATATCTACCATTTTGTAATCTGTACGACAATCTAGAGAAGGAACTACAGTGCAGCCTTCCTCTGTGAAACAGCTTTTGAAGAAGACATTTAGTATTTCGGCCTTTAGTCTGTCATCCTCGGTTTCAATACCATTTTGGTCACAGAGTGTCTGGACATTTTGTTTTGATCCACCTACTGCTTTGACATAAGACCAAAATTTCTTAGGATTTTCTGCCAAGTCAGTGCATAGAACCTTACTTTCGAATTCATTGAACGCCTCTCGCACAGCCCTCCTCACACTACATCTTGCTTTGTGTAATTTTTGTTTGTCTGCAAGGCTTTGGCTATGTTTATGTTTGCTATGAAGTGCCCGTTGCTTCCACAGCAGTTTTGTAACTCTGTTGTTGTACCATGGTGGCTCTTTTCCATCTCTTATAATCTTGCTTGGCACATATTCATCTAATGCATATTGTACTATGGTTTTGAACTTTGTCCACTGACCCTCAACACTATCTGCATTTGAGACAAAACTTTTATATTGAGCCATCAAGTACTCTGAAATCTGCTTTTTGTCACTTTTGCTAAACAGAAAAATCTTCCTACCTTTTTTTAATATTTCTAGTTACGGCTGAAATCATCAATGCATTAACTGCTTTATGATCACCGATTCCCTGTTCTGCATTAACTGTTTCGAATAGTTTGGGTCTGTTTGTCACCAGAAGGTCTAATATGTTATTGCCACGAGTTGGTTCTCTGTTTAACTGCTCAAGGTAGTTTTCAGATAATGCACTTAAAAAATTTCACTGGATTCTTTGTCCCTGCCACCCATTATAAACATCTGAGTCTCCCAGTCTGTATCTGGCAAATTAAAATCTCCACCCAGAACTATAACATGGTCGGGAAATTATTCGAAATATTTTCCAAACTTTCCTTCAGGTGCTCTGCCACAACAGCTGCTGAGCCAGGGGGCCTATAGAGACATTTAATTACCGTGTCTGAGCCTGCTTTAACCATGACCTTCACCCAAATTATTTCATATTTCGGATCTCCGTCAATTTCCTTTGATACTATTGCACTTTTTATCGCTATAAACACGCCTCCCCCTTCACTGTCCAGCCTGTCTCTGCAGTATACATTCCAATCTGAGTTTAGGATTTCATTACTGTTTACGTCTGGTTTCAGCCAACTTTCTGTCCCTAGTACTTTCTATGGACACTCCTGCAGTTTACTATTACCACATTAATACTGTTATTCCCTGTAGTGTTTTGCCTACTACTACCTTGTTGCTTCTCAGGAGGCATCTTGTCGGGCCTAGGGAGGGAATTCTCTAACCTAAAAAACCCGCATGTGCACTCCACACGTACTCCACTACCCTTGTAGGTGCTTCCTGTGTGTAGTGCATGCCTGACTTATTCAGGTGGACCTTATATTTCTCCACCTGATAGCGGAGGTCGAGAAATTTGCATCCCAGATCTCTGCAGAATCATCTGAGCCTCTGGTTTAAGCCTTCCACTCAGCAAGTGAGGCTTTCCGCCTTCACCAACTCTGCCAACTGCCTTTATGAACTGAGGATGACCTCTGAACCCACACAGCAGGAGTCGTTGGTGCCGATATGAGCAACAATTTGCAGTTGGGTGCACCCAGTGCTCTCTATCGCCGCCAGCAAGGCCACCTCCACATCTCTGATGAGACCCCTGGCAAGTAGACAGAGTGAACACTTTCCTTCTCCCTCGACCTTTCCGCTATTTCCCTAAGGGGCTCCATCACCCGCCTAACATTGGAGCTTCCAATCACTAATAATCTCCTCCCCCCCATGTGCCTGCTTGGACCTTGCTGAAGGAGCAGCCGCATGTCCACTCAAAGACAGAGCATGTGATGCCACACGGCCGGCCTCCACACTGACCCTCCGCCTCATGCGATGCGAACGCCTCTGAACCTGCCACTCCCCTTGGGGAGAGGGTGGCCCAACCGTGCTCGGTACATGTGAAGATGTCTCAACAGCAGGGACCTCGGGTGAAGCATGTAACACCTGGGGTGTACCATTCGATGCACCAGACTCCACACTGCTGCTACACTCCAAGGCAGCAGCCTGAAGACAGCTGACCACGGCCATCAACAAGTTCAGCTGTTCGCGAACAGTGGCCAGCTCCTCCTGCATCCGTACTCCTGCATCCTAAGAAATCAACAATTTACTGTAGAGAGTTAATTAACTTTTAACTAGACTGCTAATTCACTAAAGGCAGCTGATAGCTGACTGAACTGAGGTTACTAGACACTTCTTGTTGGAAACAATGAAAATAAGTACTACCTGTCTCTGGACTTTATTCAAAACAAACACGAAATCTATCGAACACTATAACTAGTACTCGAAAATTAAAACTTCCTAAAAGCAGAAACATGTGGAAAAAGAAGTGACAATAAGAACAAACACAGTTAATACTTAAATTTGGGTAGCTCGCTGTATAGCAGATGTGAAGCAATATGGGGGACCACGTAATTTATACTCAAGGTTTTCTTCCTTTAGCCTTTAATAAGCCAATATCAATCTACAAGGCAGCAGCCACTAGTTTTGGCCCATCCTGGGTATTTTATATCCCCGATACCCACCGTATCTGGTGAGCATTCCCCTATCTGCCTCCTGGGGGGAGTGCAATGGGAGACTAGCAACTCCACATGGGGGAAAAAAATATTTGCATTAATAAAAAAGAGGACTATAGTCTTTATTTATCAGTGGTAAAGAAGTCCAAGAGGAAGAAACATAATTCATGAACTGTTTTGGTTGGGATGGTTGTCAAAGCTGTTGCATTCTTTCCTGATGCAAGCTGACCCACAAATACTGAAATGTCACACACACACACACACACACACACACACACACACACACACACACAGTCATTTATCATTCAAAGCTTGGGAAACAAAATATTTCAAAAAATAAAAGATATATGAATCAAAAATGAAAACGGTATGAAAAACTGTACGACAAAGGTCTAAAACATGACACAATCCACTTTCTACAGGATGCTGCTTTTGTCAACGAGAAGATATCAACTCCATTTTGTGAGGTGCGAACCCCTATTTTCTACTTCGTACAACAGCTAACTATGTTTGACCTCTGTTTAAGACAGTATTACTACTCAGGGCACATATTGGTTGAAAGCACCGATGATGGTTGTTAATCAGTTGAAATCGATTTGCAAAAGTGAATAAATAAAACATGATTTTGCGACTGGTTGCTGCATATTTGGTAATTTTATGTTTTACGGTCGCTGCATGACTTGGGAACCACATAGAGCCCACCATTTATAAATGCCATATACGTTAAGGTGCTAAAATCTTCAGTGAAATGCTGATTATGTTCCTGTGGCACTGTTCAGAATATGAATATGTCATCCAGGTAAGCAAGACAACATGGTAATCCTCATAACACTGAATCAATGAACTTTTGCCATGTTTACATGACGTTTCTCTGGCCGAAAGACACGTACAAACTCTCTAACAAACTTAAAGGTGTTATAATTGCAGTCTTTGGAATGTCTTTCTCAGCAACCAGGATTTGTGTGTATGCTTGGGAGCAATCTAACATGCTAAATACCTGTTTTTCACACTATGCATGTTTACAGTCTTGTAGTAGAGCACTAGATAATGGTCTGAGATTGTTCTCGCATTTAAAGCATGGTAGTTGCCACATGGCTACTATGCACTGTTCTTTTTTGGGACCAAAAGCAAAGGTGATGACCATGGCCTTTAGGATGGGAGGATGATTGCCTTGGTTAGCATAGTATCAAACTCTTGACTTAGTGACTGTGTACCAGTTGGGAGCTAATCCTCTGAACCTGCAGGACCTGCCGTCATATTTATGTAATGCACAGCATCATGACATACCTACTGCAGAACTCCTAGAGGCTTCGTGAGAGCAGGGAACTGGTTGAGCAGCTTAGCCTACCCACTTCTTATAACCTGGGTCACCTTAGTGTCCTATGCAGCAGTGTCACACCAGAAGCCAGTGGTGGACATTCCAGTGACAGTGTCCAGTAGCTGAGCAGTGGTGACATTGGGAATCAGAAGATAATTCAGCAAGAGGTCTGTGTCGATGATAGGCTCATATGCCATTATAAAGTTCCATACCAAAGCACAACTCAGAGTCAGGTCCAGTTCCAAGTGCTCCACCCATGTGTCATGACAGCAGAGCTGTTAGCAGCTGACTGTCTAAGCACAATGGCCGGACAGTATTTGTGTAGTTTATCCAGTGTTAGAATGCCGAGATTAGATCCCATATCTATAAAAACTTTAACCCTGAATTGCAATATGTTATGAATAGACATACAGAAAGATGACCTGGTGCATCTACCTCTGTCTGATGTTCATGGCTGACACATGCACATGGCATATTACATTCGTCTGTTTGGTCTCCAAATCACTGGTGATACTAACATATGCTCGCTGACTGTGCTTTGGCAGAGGAGGATGCGTTTGATAAAGAGTGACTCCGCAATTTCTGTTGGAGCTGTCCTCCAAAATGCTGGCTGTTGATCGGCTCATTCCTCTGTTTACCGATGGCATCAACCTTGCTCAAGAAGCTGTCATTCTGCTGTTTGTTCAGTGCCTCCTTTATTCAACAGACTGTTTTAGTCAGGTCTAGTTCCCATTGAAGTGCTCTTACATGCAGTCACTGGGTCAGAACAGGAGGTAGACACAACTGCATCTTGAATATGGTCGGCCATGTTGGCTGTGGCATCAAGTGGCATATCTGCTTGTGATGCAATACTAGCATTCACCTGAGCTGGCAATCTCTGCTTCATACGGTACGAAGTAATGTGCTTGGGACCATGCATGCGTCAACTTTACTCCTCAAGTGATGGAGGTATTGTGACAGTTTCTTGCCCTAGTATCCTCTTGTTACACTCTCTCTTCTTGTGAAGTCAAAACTTGCCATATTAATTCCGTTTTGAGTTTCCAGTATACTTCTGTTCGCGTGGTGAAGTTACAATATCTTGCACTTCAGCAGTATATCAATGATCCAATTGACTAACTGCTAAAGATAACTTGGTGGAATCAAGACGTCACACCTGCACAAAGGAAGCTTGCCTCAACCTGTGCAAATCACAGTGTGAGGTTGTGCATGTGCACTTTATTTCTGTAATTATAGTGCTTCCAAATTTCAGGAATCACACGGAAACATTAAAATATAATTAACATAAACTGGAGGAAACAATATATTGACAGACATTAAGAGCAAGAATCTCTTAAAGTAGCCAACAACGCAATCATCTAAAATACGATAATTGAAAATCACGGAATGTCTATGTGCTGTGGCTAGGACTAACCACGTCAGCACTCCTAGTGGGCAATGCACGAACTCAACTGACATGTAGTGAGCTATCAGCTGATTTCATGATGACAGCTTGTGACCACATACCGCCACAGATCTTTTTAATTAGAACTGAAAAGGGGGACGAAAGGCAGATGATAGCTTATGCTAATAGACTGTTCAGTGCCAGCGGAAAGAACTACGCTGTTACAGAGAAAGAAATGGTTGCAGACGTACAGACTTTCAAGAAATTTAAATATTTAGTGGTAGGTCACAAGTACAGTATATCCACCATGCCCTGTTTTTTTCTAATGCAGAGCCATCTACACCATAATAGATTAAAGAAACGGGCTCTGTTTCTACATGGTCGCAGAAGGAAGTACGGACTGCGCAACAGGTTCCCTACTGAGATTATTTCTATACTGGAATGGTTTTTATATACCATGTGATAAAAAAGTCAGTATAAATTTGAAAACTGAATAAATCACGGAATAATGTACATAGAGGGGTACAAATTGACACACATGCTTGGAATGACATGGGGTTTTATTAGAACCAAACAAATACAAAAGTTCAAAAAATGTCCGACAGGTGGCGCTTCATCTGATCAGAATAGCAATAATTAGCATAACAAAGTAAGACAAATCAAAGATGAAGTTCTTTACAGGAAATGCTCAATATGTCCACCATCATTCCTCAACAATAGTTGCAATCGAGGAATAATGTTGTGAACAGCACTATAAAGCATGTCTGGAGTTATGGTGAGGCGTTGGCGTCGCATGTTGTCTTTTAGCATCCCTAGAGATGTCGGTCGATCACGATACACTTGTGACTTCAGTTAACCCCAAAGCCAATAATCGCTCGGACTGAGGTCTGGGGACCTGGGAGGCCAAGCATGACAGAAGTGGCGGCTGAGCACACGATCATCACCAAACAATGCGCGCAAGAGATCTTTCGCGCATCTAGCAATATGGGGTGGAGTGCCAGCCTGCATAAACATTGTACGTTCCAGCAGGTGTTTATCAGCCAGGCTGGGGATGATGGGATTCTGTAACATATCAGCGTACCTCTCACCCATTACGGTAGCAGTTACAAAACTAGAATCACGCATTTCCTCGAAGAAAAAAGGCCCAATAGTGGTAGATGTGGTAAATCCAACCCATACTGTGACTTTCTTGTCGTGCAATGGAGTTTCCATGACAGTTCTAGGATTTTTGGTAGCCCAAATTCTGCAGTTGTGGGCATTGACAGACCCTCGGAGCTTGAAATGAGCTTCGTCGGTCCACAACACGTTACTGAACCAATCGTCATCTTCCGCCACCTTTTGAAACGCCCACATCGCAAATGCCCTCCGCTTTACTAAATCGCCAGGTAACAGTACATGATGCTGATGGATTTTGTACGGATAGCATCGGAGGGTACGGCAAAGTGCCAACCAAACAGTAGTGTATGGAATGCCAGTGCAATGTGCGACTGCACGAGCGCTGACTTTTCCCCGTGCATAGATGAACCAACTACAGTCTCCATTTCTTCCTGAACTGTCTCAGCAGCATTACGCCTTGTGCTCGGTCGGCCACTACGGGGTCTATCATCTAAACAACCCGTGGCTTCAAACTTCGAAATCATTCTCGCCACAGCTGTATTTGTCAACGGACCTTTACCCGTTCGAATCCCCTTCCTATGGCAATAGAATCATAACGCTGAACTAGCACATTCCCCATTCTGATAATACAGCTTCACTAAAAGCACCTTTTCAGGTAATATCAATATGCTATGACTGCTGGCGCATCTGATTCTCTCTCTCATTACAGCTCCTTTTATACACGATTGTCACACGCAGTCACTGACGTTTTGTTGTCACGCGCAGTCACTGACGTTTTGCTGTCCAGTGCCATCTGTCCGACATTTTGTGAACCTTTTTTTGTTCTAATAAAACCCCATGTCATTCCAAGCATGTGTGTAAATTTTTACCCCTCTATGTACATTATTCCGTGGTTTATTAAGTTTTCAAATTTATACTGACTTTTTGATCACCCGTTACTTCAAGAGGGGTGTCCTACTGAAATGGGAAATATACAATGAATGATCACTGGTTCTGGAATGTAGAGATATGTTAGTTAATGATGTGTAGTTTCTGCCAGTTATTCGATTGTGACATACTAATCACAGCTGTGTTACCATGCAAGTGAACTACTGCTCCTTTTCACTTTTATATGTTGTGAAATATATTAATACTCACATACCTCAATACTGCTGCATTGACCAGCACCTTTGAAAGTTTAGGGTGTGTTGGGAAATTCATTATTCGTTTTCCAAGAGCTGTCAAATTTTCATCATCATCTAGAGCTCCTATGGCAACTAATTCTGACACACCCAGTTGAATTGCATCTTCACTCGGTGGTTCAGGCATCTCTGATAAGAATTGTGCTGCTTTTTGATTTTTAACCAACCCCTGAAGAAAGAGAGAAGCGAAACTATTTAAATCACAGAAACAACATGAAAATATGTCAACAATATTATGGAACAGACAACACACATATATTATTACAAATTTTGTCAATGTGGTGCTCCCACAACTCATGAGTACACTTTAAGGGGGGGGGGGGGGGGGCACCACAAAGGAATTATCCGATTTGGGCAGGAATCTGAAGATGTGATGTACATGTACAGACAAATGATCACACTTTCAGAAAAATTGGATGATTTTATTTCAAGAGAAAGATCTTCACAAACTGGACAAGTTAATAACATGTTGGTCTACCTCTGGCCCTCATGCAAGAAGTTATTTGGCTAGGCACTGATTGACAGAGGTGTTGGATGTACTCCTGAGGATATTGTGCCAAATTCTGTCCAATTGGTGCATTACATCACCGAAATCCTGAGGCGGTTGGCGGGCCCTGCCCATAATGCTCCAAATGTTCTTAGTTGGGGAGAGACCTGGTGACCTTGTTGGCCATGTAGGGTTTGGCAAGCATAAAGACAAGCAGTAGAAACTCGCTCGGTTTGGGTGGCCATTATCTTACTGAAATGTAAGGCCAGAATGGGTTGCCATGAGGGCACTGTGCTGTATGGGCACCACAGATGACAACTAAAGAAGTCCTGCTACGAAAAGAAAAGACACCCCAGATCATCAATCCTAGTTTTCAGGCCATATGGTAGATGATAGGTAGGTATCCTACTGCTATCCAGGGCACCTTTGCTGGCCATCAGGGCTCAATTCGAAGCATGCCTCATTATTGAAGACAATTTTACTCCATTCAATGAGATATCACGCCGTGTCTGGAGACACCCTGGACAGCAGTGGGATACCAGTTCGAGTGTCATGCGCCATATGGCTTGACAACCAGGACTGGTAGTCTGGGACACCACTTATTTTCATAGCTGGACTTCTTTGGTTTTCATTTGTGGCATTCTTTATGGCAAGCTATCTGGGGTTACATTTCAGCATGATATTATCCAGCTGCACACAGTGAGAGTTTCTCCTGGATGAAACTCCCAGATATTTTAAAACTGTATACTGGACCGAGACTTGAACTTGGGACCTTTGCCTTTCCTGGGCAGGTGCTCTACCAACTGAGCTACCCAAGCACAATTCATGGCCTGCCCTCACAGTTTTACTTCTTCCAGTACCTTGTCTCCTACCTTTCAAACTGTAAGGATGGGCCATGAGGCATCCTTGTGTAGCCCTGTTGGTAGAGCACTTGCCCTTGAAAGGCAAAGATCCTGACTTCAAGTATCAGTCCGGCACACAGTTTTAATCGGCCAGAAAGTTTCATATCAGCGTACACTCCTCTGCAGAATTACAATTTCATTCTTTCTACCACTTGTCTCTGTGGTCGCCAAACCCTACCTTGGCCAGCAAGGTCACCAAATCTCTTTCCAAATATCTGGAGTGTTATGGGCACGATGCTCCAATCAGCTCATAAAATTTCGATGCTCTAATGTGTCAATTTGACCGAATCTGGCACGATATCCCTCAGGACAACATCCAAAAACTATCCATCAATACCAAGCCAAAGAAATGCACACATAAGGACCAGAGGTGGACAAATGCATTACTGATTAGATCAAGTTGCGGAGCGCTTTCTCTTGAATTCATCATGCATTTTTTTCTGAAACTTAAGCATTAATTTTTTTGTGTATGTACATCACATCTACTGATTTCTATCCCATTCGGATAATTCCTTTGCAGTGCATTTTTTTCTCTCTCTTCTTAGAGTTGTTTTTTTTTTTTTTTTTTTTTTTTTTTTTTTTTTTTTTTTTTTTTTTTTTTTTTTTTTTTTTTTTTTTAAAGCCATCACTGTTCCACTGGAAAGAGCTGTTAAAAATATCCATCACAAGTCATTGTTGTCTAATAATAAAATGCACTGCATTGTCAATAACAAAATGTACCAAACACTTACATAATGTATTTGATTACTTAAAAGCAGTGATTTACAATGGATTTTGTGCTATGTGATGTCATTGTTTAATATTGTCATGTAAGCTGTTTTCAAAAACTAAAGTCTAGAGGATGATCTGAGGACTGAAACTGGTTGTAATAAAGAATAATTTACTAGGCAACTCTCGGTGATGGAACATGATGTTTTTTAATTACTATAAATTATTTAAGAAGTTTCTCCAATGTAACACAGTTGTTTGGACAAGAAGAGAATAGAAGCTTTCAAAATGTGGTGCTACAGAAGAATGCTGAAGATTATATTGGTAGATTATGTAACCAATGAGGAGGTACTGAACAGAATTGGGGAGAAGAGGAATTTGGGGCACAACTTGACTAGAAGAAGGGATCAGTTGGTAGGACATGTTCTGAGGCATCAGGGGATCACCAATTTAGTACTAGAGGGCAGCGTGGAGGGTAAAAATCTTAGAGGGAGACCAAGAGATGAATACACTAAGCAGATTCAGAAGAATGTTAGTTGCAGTAGGTACTGGGAGATGATGAAGCTTGCACAGGATAGAGTAGCATGGAGAGCTGCATCAAATCAGTCTCTGGAATGAAGACCACCACAACAACAACAACAACAACAACAACACAGCTGTGGTTTTTCTGTAAAGTTCTGGAGATTTACAGTCATATAAGGAAATAATTTTTGATGCAAGTACTCACCGTGTCACCCCCCTTTTTTTGTGGATACTGACTCTTCAATTACATTTGCACAAACATTCATGTCAATCTATTCAGAGGCTTTGTTAATGTAAGGTCATAGTTTTGATAGGTCTGCTGATGAAGGTAGCACAAACATTGCCTTTTTTTGTATACACCTAAACCAAAATGTCACATGAGGTAAATCAGATGTCTTGAGGCCACAACACAAATCCTATGTCATTCTCCCCATAAAAACTGTCCCATCAGTTTCCTATATCACATTCCTGAACATAATGCAAGAATTCACAAACACTGAGGCCACAAGTGAGGTGTATCACTATCCGAATTTTGCAACACGTCCGTCAGATATACATGTCCTGCAATGGTCTGTTCCATGGAGAAAGAACATATTCATCCAGAAATGTCAAAGTGACTAATTTTGCCTTTGGCCAACAGACTTTTAGCATTTGCAAGTGGTGAGATTTCTGCTTCAACCATTTCCATAAAATCTACAGAAAAGACTGTCGTGGAGTGTTCAGTTCTCTGTTTGCTCTGCTCATCAACTTAATTTGCCTACACAGTAAACTTACTCCACAGTTCCTCTGGTTACTATCAGCATGTTGATTCTTCCTTACAGATGACTGACTATGTCACTTTCTTCCTAACTGCTACAGTGAAGGAAAACCAAAAACTGCATTGAGAAAAGTCTTTTAGAGTTTTGATGTGGCGGTAAATATGTATAGAATTACTAAAAAAAGCTTTCATAAATTAGTGAAACTATTTTAACCTTTGGTAATAACCTTCTTTCAGTAATGTTACCAGACAATGTTTTTGTTAGGTCTGTGTGTCTTCTATACAAAGTGGAAATGATACAGCCAGTGTATCACCAACTGCATATACTGGTGAGCCAAAACATTATGACCAGAGCCCAAGGCCAGATTAATGCTGCCTGATGGAATTGCAGGCACTGGGCCCAGTAAGGAAAGTATATAAGCAGAGCAAAGACCAATGGGGAATCATTCTAGTGATGAAATGAGTCGCAAAATGGGAAATACACTACTGAATGAGACTTTGAAAAAGGTCAGATTATTATAGCCCAGCACCTAGGAAAAGGCATCTCTGTAATGGAGAAGCTGGTCACAGGCTTGCCCACTCTACAAGGTGAGTCACTTACTATTCCCACCTAGAATAACCCTGAAAGTATGATAGTAACTGAAAAGTTTGTGGGACAAATGTTGCATGGAACAACAGGGGCCGTAATATGACACTGGTTTTTTGTTGCTAGGTGGGATTGTGTCAGAGAAATGAAGGTCAACTTTTGTTATTTTTAAATGGGATTCTATAGTTTGGTACTTTGAAGATCAATGAAGGTCAAACAAGTGGCATGAACATCCATTTACAGAAGGTGTTCAAAGTGACTGCACTGGTATCAATGCAGTGCTGCAATCTTCTTATCATGGATTGATTGGTATTCCTTATCACTTCGACACTTATCGAAGCACATGCTTTGATGATTCTCTCTCTCATATTGCATAAACAGTAAATATTTGCCGAATACGGCATATCCATCTAATGTGCCGTTGACACAAACGCCATTTGAAGGTTTCGAAATACAACAATAATAGGAATTGTAAGACTAGTATTGTTGAATCAAGTGAATGTGAATGATGTATTCCTTCGAAGAACAAGTCGATATGCTTCTTATTTATGGAGAATGCCAACGATGTCCAGTGGGAGCTAGAGATTTATACGCTGAAAGATATTCTCAATGTAATCACTCTACATGTCATACATTTAAATATGTGTGTGATAAATTGGGAACAACTGGATCTTTAATGCATCAGAAACATATCTGGCAAAGGAAAGTCACTACTGAGGAAACAGAAATTAGTACTCTTGCCACTGTGGTTTGAGATCCTTGTGTTAGTTCACGTAAAGTTGCAAGGGAATCTTGCATGAGCCAGAATGGTGTTGTTCGTGCTGTGCATCACCATAAATATCATAGTTACAATATCAGTCTCCACCAAGAATTAAATGGTACGGATTGTACGCGTCGCACTGAATTCTGCTGATAGGTTCAACTTCAGATTCAGAGGGATGAGACATTTATTAATTTGATTTTATTTACTAACAAGGCTACATTCACAACCCAAGGAAATGTTAATTTGCATAACATGCATTATTGGGCAACTGAAAATCCACGTTCGCTGTGCCAAGTTGCACACTAAAAGCCATGGTTGGTGAATGTATGGTGTGGGATTCTGGAGGGCAGAATTATAGGCCCCTATTTCATTGAAGGAAATCTTAATGGTAGGAAGTACACCACATTCCTGCAAGTAATATTAGGTCTGTTATTGGAAGAAATACCTTTAGGAACAAGGAACAGAATGTGTTATCAACATGATGGGTGTCCGTCACATTTTTCGCTGACAGCTAGAAATGAGTTTCAGAGACAATTCCCAAATTGTTGGATTGGATGTGGAGGAGATGTGTCGTGGCCAGCTCATTCGCCAGACTTATCGCCTCTGGATTTTTTCCTTGTGGGTATTCGTAAAAGACATTGTTTATAAAGGCGTTCCAACTACATCTGAAGATATGCGAGAGAGGATTGTCAGAGCATGTGCTTCGATAAGTGACGGTGTGGTAAGGGATATAATATACTGTATAATATTCTGTAGCACTTAGCAGATTAAAATAGGGTCGCTGAAGTAAAAGGTGTCTCATCATCCACAGCTGAGAGCAGTGGGGACAAAGTGAGGGAGGATCGCCACTTAAAAAAAGTCGATGGCTAAAAAGACAGTGCCCTATCCGGAGTCTAGTTACAATTACCTCCTCTTGACGATGAGGATACCAATGTGCCCTAGGACCCAGAGGAATGGCACAGAGATGTCCCCCAAGTGGAGTACGTGGAGGCAGTCCTGAACCTGGTGAACCAGTGGGTGGATGGGATAAAGAGACTAGACGTTGAGAAGAGAGCTGAGCAAATACAAGCATATAATATACTGTAGCCATGGATTTATTGGACAGCCTGGAGAACAGCGTAAAGCTCCACAGTAAAAACCGAACACTGGTCGGGAAGCCAAAATTGTTGCCAACAATATAGGCACTCCCAACACCAAATGCGGTCTTTGATCTATCAGTATAAATAAATGTGGCATCCTCCATTTGTGCGCATAGAGCAGCAAATGACCAACAAACTATAGGGGGTAACTATCCTTGGGAAGCTGACAAACGTCACGGAGAAAGCAGGTCCGGGGATGAAGGCCAAGGTGGCGCCATACCCCCATTTGTCAAGAAAGTTTTTGGGAAAGTGAAAGGAAAGAGAACGTAGCAGTTGAAGGAAGCAGACTCCTGGTGTTAGTAGAGAGGAAGGGCAGTCTGCATACCCTAAATCCAAGGAGGCGTCAAAAAAAAGAGCATGGGTCAGATGAGCAGGCGTGGAAGACAGACGACTAGCGTAGACTCAGCAGGACAGCTCGCCAATTGTACAGCGGAGGTTCAGTAGTCTTAGCGTAAAGGCTCTCCAAGGGGCTGGTGTAAAAAGCCCCAGACGCTAAATGCAATCCACGGTGGTGGACAAACTCGAGACGCCGAAGAATAGACAGCCATGCAGAGGAGTAAAGTGTGCTTCCATAGTCCAATTTCGAGCACACTACAGTGCAATAAAGGCCGAGGAGGACCACTCGGTCCGCTCCCCAGGAGGCATCACTCAGAACACTGAGGTGTTGAGGGATTGCAGACAGCGAGCCAAAAGATATGAAATGTGGGAAGACCAGTACAGTTCTCTGTCAAACTTAAGTCCCAAGAATTTGGAAACGTCCGCAAACGGAAGGTCGACAAAGCCTAGAGGTTGCAAAGGCAGAGGAAACTCTGTACAATGCCAAAAATTTACAGACGGCCTTACTGGGAGAAAATCAAAGCCGGTTTCGATGCTCCATGAGTGGAGGCGATCGAGACATCCTTGAAGACATCATTCAAGAAGGCTGGTCCACTGAGAGCTGTAGTAGATTGTAAAATCATTGACAAAGTGGGAGCCTGAGACATCGGGAAGGAGACAATCCATAATTGGATTTATAGTGATGGCAAACAGTGCAACACTTAGCACGGAGCCCTGGGGCACCCCATTTTCTTGGGAGAAAGTATGGGAGAGAGTAGTGATCACCCGCACCTTTAATGTGTGCTCTGTCATAAATTCACGAATGAAAAGGGGTAGCCAACCTCTAAGGCCCCAAGAGAACAGTGTGCGGAGGATGCCTGTCCTCCAACAGGTATCGTATGTCCTCTCCAGATCAAAAAATATTGCTACTGTTTGGCGTTCCCTGAGAAAATTGTTAATGACGTAAGTCGAGAGAGCAACAAGATGGTCAACTGCAAAACAATGCTTTCGGAAACTGCATTGGGCTGGTGTTAAAAGGCTTCGGGACTCCATGCACTGTTTAAGGGGATTGGGTGATAATGGACAATATCACGGAGACGAATCATTAGTCCCATGTGTGCTGGGGTGCCATCAACAGAGGAGAGATCAAACTAGACCAATTGGAAATGAGGGAACACAAAGTGAGCATGGGGATGTAGCTTTATTTCCTGAAGACAGAAGACAACCAGGAGTAGGATTGTAAGAGAATTGACAATTCATCCTGACTGGAGAAAATTCTGCAGATATTCCAATGGATAATTTACATAGGGTGGACAAGAAGGGGAAAAAAATCTCACTATGGTTTCTGTCAACTCAACAAACACTGAGATCCGGGAGCCAACTGGAATGGAGTTCGGCCAAAGGCAGAAGATCCTGATCCATAGGTTGTTCGGAGGCAGTTCCTGCCGCAAGTGATTGGCTGGTTGATTGGCCGCCAGCGGTGCGTCTCGGCGACACAGAAGACGGCCGAGAGCGGCTACCGCTGGATGGGGCTGTAGATGAGACACGCTGTGGCATAGAACGAGAGGAACTTTGTTTCTTATGAGCCTTTGTGGAAGAAGGATGTTGAGATGAGGGAGGAATCTATGGTTGTGAGGTCAGGTTACGTAAAAAATCTTTGCAAGTAGTCTCTTTTTTGGAAGTCTGGCTGTCCGATTTTGGAATCCATCATTTAGCAGGAGCCAATGAAGGGTGAGTCTTAGATTGAGCGGATGATAGTGGGGAGGTTGAATGGGTGATCTTTGGGCTGGCCGATCTAACAACCGTGGCGCAAAAGATGGACCACAGGTCTGTGTGGCTACCTCCTTAGTAGGCTGAGGAGATGCAAGGACAGTGCTATATTTACCCACTGAGAGCACAGTGGGCTCTACTGGCGAATAACTTACAAGCAGCAAAGGTAGACACCTTTTCCTTCACTCATATTTCCTGAATAATTCACTCATCTTTGAAAATAGGGCAATCTCTAGAGGAAGCAGCGTGGTCTCCCATACAGTTGATGCAATGAGGGGATGGAGGTGGACAATCACGCTCATGGGCATCCCTGCCACATGTAATACATTTGGCCGCATTGTAACACGACTGGCTGGTATGATTAAACCGCTGACATCAATAGCCATGCATACAGTTGGGGATGTGAGGGCAAACTAAAATGATCTCGTATCCTGCTTTAATGTTCAATGGAAGTTGAGCTGTTGTCAAATGTCAAGAAGAGAGTATGGATTGGTACCAAGTCCTTGTCTACCCTTTTCATGACTCGAATACAGCTGTTACACCCTGCTCAGACAGGTAATTTTGAATGTCCTTGTTGGATAATCCGTCAAGTGAGTGTGTATACACCACCGTGCTTGATGAATTTGAAGCACAGTGCGCTTCCACCTGGACAGGGAAGGTGTGCAGCAGTGTAGTCTGCAGCAATTTTTGTGCCTGGAGGGCAGTGTGCTTCTAACAACAAGGTGCCATTTCATAATCGGGAACAAGACTTTACGTGACCTGCAATTGTGTAGACACCTTTCTGAATAATGAAAGGGTTGACTGTGGAAAAGTCTTGACCTTCAACAGACCGAGAAACAACTAGGAAATTTGGCTCTGATGGAAGAATAATCTGTGACTGAGACTCATTTAGCTTTCTCTTGTGGGCAGAAGCTGTAGAAGAAGAGCAAACCATTGCGAAAGTATCCCTTGCAATTACCAGCATCTCCGATGGCGTACTCCTTCCTTGTGGGGGCCTTCTTTGAGGGCACTCCCGCCTTAGGTGATTGTCCACACCTTAGGTCACACCTCCTGAGAAATGGATGGAGAGACCAATCGGCATGTTCAGTAGGTACCAGCTCAGGTAATCAACCTGCCCTGGGCCTGTCCTTTACCAGGGGGTACATATGTGTCCTACTTGTCTACCTGGGGAGGGGAATTAATTATGCGGAAGAGAAAGGGAGGAACAAAGAAAAAGGAAAGAAGAGAGGCCTCAAATGCTGCAGCGGAGAAGACGGTACAGAGAAGAGGCAAAGAAAAGTGAAGTACAAAAGGAGGACAGATACTTTCCAGCAAAGAGAGCAAAGAAGAGAAACTACGTCTTACAGTGGCAAGCGTCCATCTCTGGACGTAGGCACAAAACTTCCCCCGAAAGAGAGGGAGAAGGTGAAGGGAAGGGGCGGGGAGAGGGGAGGAGGGGGAAGGATCGGGGACAGGGAGGTGTGTGGAAAAGGAAGGTAGGCAGCACGGAAAGGAAAGAGAGCTGCACTAGCTCGGGATCCCGTGCTCGCCACACACATATCCATAAAAGGGTCGTGGACCCCCTGTGGGGGGACAGCACTGCATTGATACCGATGGTCATCACTTCAAACACCTTCTGTAAAGGGAGTTCATGCCACCTTTGTGAAATTTGTTGACCTTCAAAGACCTTCCTGTTACACATCACTGGATTTGTCTTGATAGCCGCTACCAGAAAATAAGTACCAATCTATAGCATCCCATTTTAAAAAACAAAGTTGAGCTTCATCTCTCTGAAGCGACCCCACCTAGAAACAAAAAAACCAATGTCATATTATGACCCCCACTGTCCCATGCAACTTTTTTCCCATAAACTTCTCAGCTCCTATCATACTTTCCGAGTTATTCTTGCTGGCAATAGTTAGTGACTCTCCCTGTATAAAGCAGGATAGGCAATGATCTGTGGTCACTCCAATGACAGTACACTGTTGGTGCAAGAACTAGTGCTTCAGAGCACACAATTCAGTGTACACTGTTGAATATGGGGCTCTGCAGCAAACAATCCCTAAGTGTTCCCAAGTTTACCCAATGACGTCATCAATTACGACTGCACTGGGCATGGCATCATACAGACTGGAATCAACAGTCTGGACCATGGATCAATTGAAACATCTCCCCTAGTTGGATGAATCATCCCTCAATACACCAGGTTGATGGTCATATCTGAATACACCACCAACCAGGCAAATGGCTGCTCAGAACATGAACTATGCCACAGGTGGAGGCTAGTTGAGGAGATATTATGCTATGAGCCTCCCATGGGGCCTGCGGTAGTAATCAAAGGCAACATGATAGTTGTGGACTATGTTAACGTTATTGCGAGCCATGATTCATGTCTTCCACAATGGCAACTGTCCCTGATACAAAGGAAGAAATATGTTACATTGGTTTGAAGAACATGTTTGTGAACTCACAATGAAGTCCTGGCCCACAAGTTCACCTGATCTAATCCCATTGCAAAACATTTGTATCAAGAGCCCACTTTGCACTAGAGAAGCATCAGCCCATAACTTACAAGAATTGCATGTGCTGTGCATGGACATTTGGTGCCATATACCTCTAGAAACATACCAATGACTTGTCTAATACATGCCATGCAGAATTACTTATGTATTGCATTCCAAAGGTGGACCAGCACACTTAAGCAGGTGGTCATAATGTATTGGATCATTAGTGTTTATTACTACTACTCTAAAAAGGTCTTATTGTTTTAAGTTTACAATGCGAAAAAGTAATTCCCAGTGCCATTTCGAGGTCTTGCATTCTCCTCTACACTGTACCAAGTCAACATCTTGCTCATTAACAGAAAGTTTATTTTAACATAAAATTTGTGTCACCTAATACAGTTATGGAATTCAATTGTATGAAGTAAAGGAAAAAAAAAATTGAGTTCTTGGTTCACCAACCAAATTTGACTGCTGGCTTTTCTGGGATAAGAGTAGCAAATAAACTGAGTTTTATATCCTTTAAATGTCAAATGGTTGAGTCCACAGATATTGTGCGCTATTATATTAAATTTCAGCCTCTACTTGCATAAGCAAAGAAACATTACCTAGGTTTCGGCTATAATAATGTAGCCATCTTCAGAAATGGCACAATGTAAAATTAAATTAAAAAATGCCAGATATTGACCTTGTCCAGCCTAAAATGTTAGTACTACAGTACATAGTCATAATATTGTGTCACTTCTACTAATATTTTGCTGATAAGTCACACCAACGGGCCAGACGGGTGCACCGCGGGCAGCAATGATGCGAGCTCAGCTGGTGGTCAAGTGCATGCACTTTCGGAATAATACGACTTAAAACTAGTAAATGTTAACTGAGATTATTATGGAAAATAATTTATTACAATAGTTCAGACTATTAATGGCATTAAGACATAAGTCACTGAAATTACTGATCCATAAAAGGCAAAAGACATATAAAAAGTGTACTGTAAATAAGTACAAATAAACATTGATAACTTTGTTACCACAGCTAGAAATCTTACTGGCAAATAAACCGTAACAACTGAAGTTACTGTTCTATGAGAGGCAAATGACATATATAGCATAAAGGAATCTTTTAATAAGAAAAGGCCATAAGTTAAGGTTAACAGCACCTGAAATGTGTGAAACTTAGCTAAGAATTAACAACTGTGAATGATAATGAGGACAATTGTCTCATACAGGTTAGTGGTTAGACATACAGTATGTGATCAGCAATTAATACATAAGAAAACCAGAAGGCTGTATGTCATAGACAGCTATTGACGTAGGCAGAAGACCATATAAAGTAATGGATTTCTTGGACAATTGATGCCTGCAACACCACGAAACATTATGAAGACAGTATAGCCAGTGGAGTTATATAGAAACTTTATGACGATTAGGTGAACTGTGTATGTAAACAGAAAAATGAGAGAGCACTGGCATCGGGTGACACAGAAAGTCCTGCATCATCATGATAGACGAAGCAAAGACTGAAATCCTTTGAAGAAGTTGTTATTTTTCAACTGCAATTTGTCATTAAACATGTCTTTATCGTACAGAAGGCGTTTGAAAATTTGCATTTCTTCGAGTGTATCTAGCCTAGATCCTTTAGCTTCCTCGTTTAAGAGCTCTGTGTTAATAAGTGGGTTATGGGCATGGGAATGGGTCTAGTTATTACATAGGTCAGACAGATAGAGCCTTATCAGCTAGATACAAAGAGCATTTACCCACATAAAGTGGAGATGGCACCCGTGGCTCGACATTTGCAGATCATCTAATCCAAGCCCATGCCCCTAACCAAACTTATAAACACAGAGCTCTTAAACCAAGAAGATACACTCGAAGAAATGCAAATTTTCAAACAGCTTCCTTACGATAAAGACAACTTGCTTAATGACCAATTGCAGCTGAAAAATAACAACTTCTTCAAAGGATTTCAGTCACTGCTTTGTCTATCATGATGATGCGGGACTTTCTATGTCACCCAATGCCATTGTGCTCTTACCTTTATGTTTACATACACTGTTCATCTAATCGTCAAAGTCTGTATGTAACTCCACTGGCTATACTGTCTTCATAATGTTTTGTGGCGTTGCACACACCTATTGTCTGATAAATCCATTGCTTTATATGGTGGTTTGCCTATGTCAATAGCTGGCTATGACATACAGCCTACTGATTTTCTTATGTATTAATTGCTCATCACATACTGTATATCTAACCACTAACCTGTATGAGACAATTGTCCTCATTATCATTCACAGGCATTAAATCTTAGCTAACTTTCACACATTTCAGGCACTGTTAATCTTAACTTATGGCCTTTTCTTATTAAAAGATTCCTTTATGCTATATAATGTCATTTGCCTCTCACAGAACTGTAACTTCAGTTATTATGGTTTATTTGCCAGTAACATTTCTAGCTGTGGTAACAAATAAAGTTATCAATTAATGTTTACTCGTACTTATGTACAGTACACTTTTTATATATCTTTTGCCTTTTATGGATTGGTAATTTCAGTGACTTATGTCTTAATGCCATTAATAGTCCGAACTATTGTAATAAACTATTTTGCACAATAATCTGAGGTAACATTTACTAGTTTTAAGTCTGTATTACTCCAAACACGCATGCGCACGACTACCAGCTGAGCTCGTTGCATCACTGTCCGCGGCACCCAGTTACACTCAGTGCCCGCGGCCCACCTGTCTGGCCCCTTGGTGTGACCTACCAGCAAAACATTAGTAGAAGTGACACAGTCTTATGACTATTTACTGTAGTACTAACATTTTAGAATTGACAAGACCAATATCTGGCATGTTTTAATTTAATTTTATATTGTGACATTTCTGAAGATGGCTACATTATTATAGCCGAAACCTAGGTATAATCTTTCCTTGCTTATGCAACTGGAGGCTGAAATTTAATGTAATTACATTTTACAGTTGCCGACTCTGCTGCACCACACTAACAATATTCAAAATTGTTCACTATATCTGATGAAAAGATGACAAAAAAAAAATCAAGCACTGTTATCAAAAATTATAAGTATTCACACAAAAATTAATTCAGCATAACTTGCACATGTGCAATAAACTGTGAAACGATTCTGTATCCAAGTAACACATTAAGCAGATTTTTTTAAAAAAAATTTTCCATCCACGTCTACTTTACAGACATCTGGTGACCTCACTTCATCCTCACAACCGCAAATCTGTTTGTCAACAGACACTTTAGAACATTAAGAGAAAAGAGATGCACTTGTGTAGTGAAAACATAACATTGTTGGCCGTGCTTACAGGTAATTACCATATGAGAATTGCAATTGATCATTAACAAAATATTTCAAAAGTGAATAAATGTATTGTGAGGCTGTAGTTAACATTCCCACTTGTTTGAACAGATACCTGCATGATGTATTTATTATTATTATTTCTATTTTTCTCCTGAAAGAAAGGATACAGTGGAGACATGGCTTAGCCACAGCCTGGGGGATGTTTCCAGAATGAGATTTTCACTCTGCAGCGGAGTGTGCGCTGATATGAAACTTCCTGGCAGATTAAAACTGTGTGCCCGACCGAGACTCGAACTCGGAGTGCTGGTTCTGCAAGGTTCGCAGAAGAGCTTCTGTAAAGTTTGGAACGTAGGAGACGAGATACTGGCAGAAGTAAAGCTGTGAGTACCGGGCGCGAGTCGTGCTTCGGTAGCTCAGATGGTAGAGCACTTGCCCGCGAAAGGCAAAGGTCCCGAGTTCGAGTCTCGGTCGGGCACACAGTTTTAATCTGCCAGGAAGTTTCATATCAGCGCACACTCCGCTGCAGAGTGAAAATCTCATTCTGGATGTAATCTTCTTGTTTAGTGTGTTTTCCCTTGACTATGCTATTTTTCTTACATTTGTCTGTTCCAAAAGCCATATTTATATCATTGCTGAATACTTCTGTTATCTTTAGTAATTGGTTGAGTTGTTGATTGGTTGCTGCCAGTAGTTTTAGATCATCCATGTATAGCAAATGTGTGATTTTGTGTGGGTATGTTCCAGTAATATTATATCTGTAATTTGTATTATTTAGCATGTTGGATAGTGGGTTCACACCAAGACAGAACCAGAAAGGACTTAATGAGTCTCCTTGGTATATTCCACGCTTAATCTGTATTGGCTGTGATGTGATATTATCTGAATTTGTTTGGATATTAAGTGTGGTTTTCCAGTTTTTCATTACTATGTTTAGGAACTGTATCAATTTAGGATCTACTTTGTATATTTCCAATATCTGTAGTAACCATGAGTGGGGTACACTATCAAAAGCTTTTTGGTAATCAATGTATGCGTAGTGCAGCGACCTTTGTTTAGTTTTAGCTTGACATGTCACCTCTGCATCTATTATCAGTTGCTCTTTACATCCTCGTGCTCCTTTGCAGCAGCCCTTTTGTTCTTCATTTATAATTTTGTTCTGTGTTGTATGTGTAATGACTGAAGTTAATATTTTGTAGATTGTTGGTAGGCATGTTATGGGGCGATATTTAGCTGGATTTGCTGTGTCTGCTTGATCTTTAGGTTTCAGATAAGTTATTCCATGTGTATGTGTATCAGGGAATGTGTATGGGTCTGCAATGTAACTGTTAAATAATTTAGTTAGATGTGAATGTGTTGAGGTGAACTTCTTTAGCCAGAAATTTGCTATTTTATCATTTCCAGGGGCTTTCCAATTGCGCGTAGAATGAATTGCTCGGGTGACTTCATGTTGCAAAATGATCTCTTCAAGCATTTGTGGTATCATCTTGTACGAGTCTGTTTCTGCTTGTATCCACCGTGCATGCCTGTTATGTTGTACCGGGTTTGACCATATGTTGCTCCAGAAGTGTTCTATGTCTGTTATGTTTGGTGGATTGTCTATTTTAATGTGTGAGTTATCTATTGTTTGGTAAAATCTCTTTTGGTTTGTGTTGAATGTTTGGTTTTGTTTCCTTCTATTTTCACTTTTTTTGTACCTTCTAAGTCGTTTGGCCAATGCTTGTAATTTCTGCTTCTTTTCATCTAATTGCTCTATTGCTTCTTGTTGTGAGATTTTACCTAACCTTTTTCGTTTTTTGTCTGATATTTCATTTCTTATAAATTGTGTTAGCTGTCCAATGTCTTTTCTCAGTTTTTCTATTCTGACCTGTAGCCTGTGTTGCCATGCTGGTTTTGTGGGTTTCTTCTGTGTGTTGGTTGGTTCTGATCTCTGCCTAGTGTGTGTATTTAGTGTAGTGAGTGCTCCTACATAAACCAGTAGTTGTAACTCTTCCATAGTTGTATTTTCATTTATTTTGTTGTGTATGATTGTGTTGATAGTTGTTGTTGTTGTTTTGACTTGTGGGTTATTTGGTGGTCTATGCAAGATCGGTCTAATGTCTGTATTTGTGTCTTTGTGTTCTATATATGTCAGCTGAAATTTCTCTTCTATATCTAATATGTGTGTCACTTCGTGTTCTATTTGTGCTTGTTCTGGTGGCTGTCTTAAGATTTCGTTTTCCTCTGACTGTTTAATTGATGCGTGTTGTTCTTTGCTTGTTTTCTCTGGGATGTTTGAGTCCATTACTGTATTTTCTTCTTCTTCTGATTGCACATAATCTTGTTCCAGTATTTGTTGTACTTGTTGTTTGATGTTTTCTAATTCTGACTGGGGTATCCTGTTATTTTTTATTATTACACGGATCTGATCAGCTAGTCGTTGTTCTGTTAAAAATTTTAATTCCGGGTATCTGGTAATAAATGTTGTGTATACTTGTGATCTGTATCCAGTTGTGTTGGTTCCTAGGTTTGTTGCTTGGTAATAACAGAACATGAGGTGTCGATTAACTTCATCTGACCATCTCATCCTCTGTCTTTGTTTTCCTTCTAGGGTGGTTGCAGGAAGCATATCCTGCAAAACACCTCTATTTGTATTTAAATCATTTTCCAGTTGGCTAGCAGTGTCGTTACCTTTGTGGGCGGGCATAGGGTTCAAGCGTCGTCCCCGACCATGACGGCGCTTGTCCGAGGCTTCTTTAGTTCTGTCCTGAACCAAGTAATCACACTAAAAGGGGGGTTAGCCCTATTAGTGGTTTGTTCTTTTCGTCGCCTTTTACGACTGGCAGAACATACCGGAGGCCTATTCTTTTCCCGGGCCTCCACGGGAATGATTATTATTATTATTATTTCTTTACTTTCTCAGACGTTAAGTCTGGTTAAAAATGGGACGTGACGCGGACCTTGATCAAGCGTCACTTCCTTTTAACTGTACGGTATATGTTATATTGCATTTAGGAACTTTCGGGTGATAAAACATGTATCAATAATTACGGATTTCTGTAATTGTATATATAAGTTTGGATGTAGCTGTATTGTATTTATGTACTGGTGGATATTGTGTGGTATGACTCCTGTAGTTGATAGTATAATTGGTATAATGTCAACTTTATTCTGATGCCACATGTCCTTGACTTCCTCAGCCAGTTGGATGTATTTTTCAATTTTTTCTCCTGTTTTCTTTTGTATATTTGTTGTATTGGGTATGGATATTTCGATTAGTTGTGTTAATTTCTTCTTTTTATTGGTGAGTATGATGTCAGGTTTGTTATGTGGTGGTGTTTTATCTGTTGTAATGGTTCTGTTCCAGTATAATTTGTATTCATCATTCTCCAGTACATTTTGTGGTGCATAATTGTATGTGGGAACGTGTTGCTTTATAAGTTTATGTTGTAAGGCAAGCTGTTGATGTATTATTTTTGCTACATTGTCATGTCTTCTGGGGTATTCTGTATTTGCTAGTATTGTACATCCACTTGTGATGTGATCTATTGTTTCTATTTGTTGTTTGCAAAGTCTGCATTTATCTGTTGTGGTATTGGGATCTTTAATAATATTCTTGCTGTAGTATCTGGTGTTTATTGTTTGATCCTGTATTGCAATCATGAATCCTTCCGTCTCACTGTATATATTGCCTTTTCTTAGCCATGTATTGGATGCGTCTTGATCGATGTGTGGCTGTGTTAGATGATACGGGTGCTTGCCATGTAGTGTTTTCTTTTTCCAATTTACTTTCTTCGTATCTGTTGATGTTACGTGATCTAAAGGGTTGTAACGGTGGTTATGAAATTGCAGTGGTGTAGCCGATGTATTTATATGAGTGATTGCTTTGTGTATTTTGCTAGTTTCTGCTCGTTCTAGAAAGAATTTTCTTAAATTGTCTACCTGTCCATAAGGTAGGTTTTTTATGTCGATGAATCCCCTTCCTCCATCCTTTCTGCTTAATGTGAATCTTTCTGTTGCTGAATGTATGTGATGTATTCTATATTTGTGGCATTGTGAACGTGTAAGTGTATTGAGTGCTTCTAGGTCTGTGTTACTCCATTTCACTACTCCAAATGAGTAGGTCAATATAGGTATAGCATAAGTATTTATAGCTTTTGTCTTGTTTCTTGCTGTCAATTCTGTTTTCAGTATTTTTGTTAGCCTTTGTCTATATTTTTCTTTTAGTTCTTCTTTAATATTTGTATTATCTATTCCTATTTTTTGTCTGTATCCTAGATATTTATAGGCATCTGTTTTTTCCATCGCTTCTATGGAGTCACTGTGGTTATTCAATATGTAATCTTCTTGTTTAGTGTGTTTTCCCTTGACTATGCTATTTTTCTTACATTTGTCTGTTCCAAAAGCCATATTTATATCATTGCTGAATACTTCTGTTATCTTTAGTAATTGGTTGAGTTGTTGATTGGTTGCTGCCAGTAGTTTTAGATCATCCATGTATAGCAAATGTGTGATTTTGTGTGGGTATGTTCCAGTAATATTATATCCATAATTTGTATTATTTAGCATGTTGGATAGTGGGTTCAGAGCAAGACAGAACCAGAAAGGACATAATGAGTCTCCTTGGTATATTCCACGCTTAATCTGTATTGGCTGTGATGTGATGTTATCTGAATTTGTTTGAATATTAAGTGTGGTTTTCCAGTTTTTCATTACTATGTTTAGAAACTGTATCAATTTAGGATCTACTTTGTATATTTCCAATATCTGTAGTAACCATGAGTGGGGTACACTATCAAAGGCTTTTTGGTAATCAATGTATGCGTAGTGTAGCGATCTTTGTTTCGTTTTAGCTTGATATGTCACCTCTGTATCTATTATCAGTTGCTCTTTACATCCTCGTGCTCCTTTGCAACAGCCTTTTTGTTCTTCATTTATAATTTTTTTCTGTGTTGTATGTGTCATTAATTTCTGTGTAATGACTGAAGTTAATATTTTGTAGATTGTTGGTAGGCATGTTATGGGGCGATATTTAGCTGGGTTTGCTGTGTCTGCTTGATCTTTAGGTTTCAGATAAGTTATTCCATGTGTAAGTGTATCAGGGAATGTGTATGGGTCTGCAATGTAACTGTTAAATAATTTAGTTAGATGTGAATGTGTTGAGGTGAACTTCTTTAGCCAGTAATTTGCTATTTTATCATTTCCAAGGGCTTTCCAATTGTGTGTAGAATTAATTGCTCGGGTGACTTCATGTTGCAAAATTATCACTTCAGGCATTTGCGGTATCATCTTGTATGTGTCTGTTTCTGCTTGTATCCACCGTGCATACCTGTTATGTTGTACCGGGTTTGACCATATGTTGCTCCAGAAGTGTTCCATGTCTGTTATGTTTGGTGGATTGTCTATTTTAATGTGTGTGTTATCTATTGTTTGGTAAAATCTCTTTTGGTTTGTGTTGAATGTTTGGTTTTGTTTCCTTCTATTTTCACTTTTTTTGTATCTTCCAAGTCGTTTGGCCAATGCTTGTAATTTCTGCTTCTTTTCGTCTAATTGCTCTATTGCTTCTTGTTGTGAGATTTTACCTAACCTTTTTCGTTTTTTGTCTGATATTTCATTTCTTATAAATTGTGTTAGCTGTCCGATGTCTTTTCTCAGTTTTTCTATTCTGATCTGTAGCCTGTGTTGCCATGCTGGTTTTGTGGGTTTCTTCTGTGTGTTGGTTTGTTCTGATCTCTGCCTAGTGTGTATATTTAGTGTAGTGAGCGCTCCTATATAAACCAGTAGTTGTAACTCTTCCATAGTTGTATTTTCATTTTTTTGTTGTGTATGATTGTGTTGATAGTTTTTATTGTTGTTTCGACTTGTGGGTTATTTGGCGGTCTATGCAAAAATGGTCTGATGTCTGTATTTGTGTCTTTTTATTCTATATATGTCAGCTGAAATTTCTCTTCTATATCTGACACGTGTGTCTCTTCGTGTTCTATTTGTGCTTGTTCTGGTGGCTGTCTCAAGATTTCGTTTTCCTCTGATTGTTTAATTGATGCGTGTTGTTCTTTGTTTGTTTGCCCTGGGATGTTTGAGTCCATTACTGTATTTTCTTCTTCTTCTTCTGATTGCACATAATTTTGTTCCAGTATTTGTTGTACTTGTTGTTTGATGTTTTCTAATTCTGACTTGGGTATCCTGTTATTTTTTATTATTACACGGATCTGATCAGCTAGTCGTTGTTCTGTTAAAAATTTTAATTCCGGGTATCTGGTAATAAATGTTGTGTATACTTGTGATCTGTATCCAGTTGTGTTGGTTCCTAGGTTTGTTGCTTGGTAATAACAGAACATGAGGTGTCGATTAACTTCATCTGACCATCTCATCCTCTGTCTTTGTTTTCCTTCTAGGGTGGTTGCAGGAAGCATATCCTGCAAAACACCTCTATTTGGATTTAAATCATTTTCCAGTTGGCTAGCAGTGTCGTTACCATTGTGGGCGGGCATAGGGTTCAAGCGTCGTCCCCGACCATGACGGCGCTTGTCCGAGGCTTCTTTAGTTCTGTCCTGAACCAAGTAATCACACTAAAAGGGGGGTTAGCCCTATTAGTGGTTTGTTCTTTTCGTCGCCTTTTACGACTGGCAGAACATACCGGAGGCCTATTCTTTTCCCGGGCCACCACGGGGATTATTATTATTATTATTATTATTATTATTATTATTATTATTATTAATTATTATTATTACTGATTATGTGAGGCACTAAACAGCAAGGTCATACAAAGAGTAAGCATCCCATTCTTGGGGGAAGGGACAAGGGTTGTCTGCACAGAAAGCAATGTTTATAATGCGTTCAGGTCCACCTCCCTTCCCCAACACTGCAGGATTAAGGCTCAACGGTTTACAGAATTTCAAAACCTGTGTGGCACTGGTGTCAGTGTCAGTGAGGATAGCTCTTAGATCTCTGGCTGAAGTGTACACAGCCCAGATGTCCATATATAAAACACACATTCCCAAATTACACTGAATCAAAAGTGGCACTGCATGAACTTCCCAGAATGGTGGGTCCTCCTGCTAGAGGAGGAAACCATGTGTTAAAGGGCTACATTCTGTGTGCAGTCTAGCGAGCAACAATTTCTTCCATTGATATGGTTGGCAAGAAGTCCTCAAGGCCTGTTTGGCCGATCTGAGCAACTGCAGTTTGTAGTCCACCACTTCCAGTCAGTCAGTTTCCCATTGATGCATGACTCTTCTGTCAAATGAGATGATCCTGGTTTCTGTCGAAGTACTCAGCAAAAGATCACCTCCATGTCTTGGTGTTGGAACCATTGTAAGGTGTCATGGATGAGTTAAGTCAACTGGTCATATGGGAACATTTGGTTGACTGCTTGCAGCACAATGAGTGAGTCAGAACAAATGAGGACCTTTATAGTATGTCTCTGAATCCATTCCAGTGACATCATAATGCCATATAACTCCGTGTCATAATCTGCAATTTGTTCCAAAAGGTGCACTCAGGGAAAAAAGCTGAACAATCGAGGACATTCCCTTGCTGGTACCCATCCATATAAACAATGATTAACCAGTGGTACATAACTAAAACTCAACAAAACAGAACTGAAAAAGTGCAGCCTGGATTATGTTTTCTTGTACAGCGTTAGGCTTAAAGTGACTTTGTGCCTCTCAAGACATCAAGGTAGCCATTTCTTCCATCCCTGATTGTGTATTTGGAGATCTTATCTATCCAGATCTGTGAGAAAATACCCAAAGTACCTTAGTTGCATGGGATTGACTCCGTATGGCCCCTCACAGTTGAGGTGGCCCACTGCGCTAAATGCTGAGATTTTCTGGATGCGACAAGCCAGGAGAAGGTGTTGCTGACTCCAGAGTGGTGGTTCACTAGCCTCTGAACAGCACTGGTCTGAAAGGTTCCAGTCTACTGACTAATGACCTCATGGTGGACAGTGTCGTATATCTAGAGGTAGGATGCTGATGCATGAACCACACTGCCATAATCTAACTGTGATCTGACGAAAGGCCCTATAAAACTGCAGGAGGCAGGATCTGTCATCTCCCCATGCATTTGCACTGAGGCGTTTCAAAATATTCAATCTGAGCACTTTCTACCGAGGTCTTCCAGGTGTGGGAGCCAGATTAACTGAGTAAAATAGCAGGCACAAAAAGTGCACACTTTCTTAAAATTTAAAACAGTGGCCCCATTGTGAGTGATAGTGGGTGGAATCTGAAATGATGATGGATAAAATTTACAGGTATTCTCTGGTGAGAACCTAAAACCAGTCTTATTGGTCCAAGTTTCCAGCCTTCTGATGGTCAGCTGTAGTTACCCTGTAGTCGTTTTAAGATTGGAGGAAGAGTAGACGATCATGAAGTCATCCACAAACAAACCCCTAACGGCAGGCTGTTCCAGCTCGTGGGCTCCGTTGTGAGCCGCGGAACGCTCCCTGCTCCAGGGAGCCGTGTCGCTCGCTGTGACCAGTCAAGTGGGCCGGCACGCGGCACGGCTGGCTCAGGCAGGCGGCAAGGCAAGCGTTTTGATGTGCCAGCTGCGTCTTACAAGATCGACAACCTCATACTCTTAGCTGCTAAGACGTGGTGACATGCTACACCAGGAAATACGATGTTCAGGAAATAAATAAGAAACGACTATTTTACAAGAAATTGCATACTAAATTTATTGGGCCTCTGTAACTTGACATTTTCTTTTCATTACAAGATCGGAAATATCAGGCGTCAAAGTGTTCGCAGCGTTGATGCGGAGGATGACCTTCATTGTTGCATTCTGAAGAAACGATCGTTCCTTATTTTTTACTCTTTTCATTGCTGAGAAAACCTGCTCACAACAATACGTAGCTCCAAACATGCACACGATCTCAGCGACATTGTTGTGAAGCTTGGGAAATGTTTTTTGCTGTAATGAACGATACCATCGTGACAAATCCAAAGTGTTGTAGTACCACTCTTTCAACAAAGTTGAATTTTGTAAATCAATAATCTCCAACTGAAGTGACGGTGACAAGTCATCGGGGGAAATTGAAAAAGGAGTGCTGAACACCTTCAGTTCCATTTCCAAACTAGTGAGGTCTCGGAATCGTGTTTCAAACGACGTGATGAGCTGTTTTAACTTTGCTTGGTAATCGCCGAAACTAGTACCTTCAGGTAGTTTTAAAGAAGCAAGACGATTGAAGAACGTTAAATGTCCATTACTCATTTGCCTCTCAAATAAACGTAACTTTTCCATGAACGCTTTGATCTGGTCGTGCATGTCAACGATTAGCTGCCCTTTGCCCTGCAGTGACAGATTTAAATTATTCAGATGCATAGTTATGTCAGCTAGGAACGCCACGTCTGATATCCATTTTATTTCTTTCAGACAACGCATTTCTTCCCCTTTCATTTTGAGAAAAAGGCATATTTCCTCACGAATGGCAAAGAAAACATCAAGAACTTTTCCCCGAATCAGCCAACGAACTGTACTGTGGTAAGGTATATCCCCATACTCCGCTTCCATATCTTTCAGGAATCCTTTGAATTGGCGATGATTCATACCGTGACACCGCACAAAATTCACACACTTCACGACATCTTTCATTACACCACCTAGCTCTACTGTTTCAGCAAACAGGGCCTCTTGGTGAATAAAACAATGAAGAGTCAAAATGTCTTTCCCGAATTCGTCCCTGAGTTTATTTTTCAAACGAGAAGCAAAACCTTGGTGACGCCCGATCATTTGTGGTGCAACGTCTGTCGCTACAGAATGGAGCTTATCCCACAACAAATTCATATTGTCCACTGATTCACAAACAGATTCAAAAATGTCACGTCCTGTTGCGGTGTAATCAAGTGGTACCACATCCGAGAGTTCTTCAGTTACTTGTAGCTCCATGTCGACACCACGCACAAAGACTGCAAGCTGAGCACAGTCCGATATGTCGGTGCTTTCGTCAAGTGCTAGCGAAAATATAACAAAGCTCTCCGCCTTTTTCCTGAGTTGTGTCTCTAAATCCGCTGCCATGTCCAGGATTCGACGAGACATTGTTTGCTTCGACAGGCAAACCCCTTCAATTGCCTGCACCTCCCTTGGAAACAAACATTCTGCAACTGCTACCATGCACGATTTTACGAGTGGTCCCACCGAAAACCGCTTTCCACTGGTCGTGAAGATACGAGCGACCCTGTAGCTTGCTCGAATTGCAGATTCAGTAGTGTTTTCTCCGCTCTCATTCACCTGAAAATTATAACGCATTAGAGAACACGAACTATGTTGCACGTTTTGATACCCTCCGTATTACGAAACCGTTTTTAAACTTACGTCTCCTGGTATGTTTTTCTTAAGCCTGGCTACCAGTTCTCTGTCTGCAACGCCTTCTACCTGATCGTAGTGCGCTGCGTGAAGATGTGTATAATGTCGTTGTATATTGTACCTCTTCGCAGAATTAAATACTTTATGACATACAAGACACTGCGGATGTCCATCCCTCTCAATGAATAGAAAGGTATCCTCCAATGGAGGTACAGGGCTCCCGCGGCTAATCATAGCTGTCACTGAACACGGATTATTGCGTCAGTTGCGGCTGCATGCGGCCAGGGGGCAGTGAGTTTGCTTTCCCCCTCCACGCGGGCTCCGAGCTGCCGCAGTGAGCGCTCCGGCTCCCTGGAGCTCAGTTGGAACAGCCTGCCTAACGGCTTCTGAGCACAGGGAAGATACTAATGATAGCGATTGCAAATAACATGACAGTGATTACACTGCCTCGGGAACCCCAATCTCCTGAACAAAGCAGCCAGACAAGGAATCAGCAACAGAAAATTCAAAAGTCTTTGAAACAGAAATTGGAACAGCACAGGTGACCAAGGGATTCGAGGAGCCAGACAAAGCAACATTTGGCCATGCACTTGAGAACCTTACCAATACACCTGGTAAAGGCTACACCCCAATAACTATGGTATTAGGGCTGGCATGATCCATGCCTGATTTCCACTTATTTGAGTCATCAGTCTTCCCCCTATGAACCATGGACCTTGCCGTTGGTAGGGAGGCTCATTTGCCTCAGCGCTGTAGATAGCCGTACCGTAGGTGCAACCACAATAGAGGCATATCTGTGGAGAGGCCAGACAAATGTGTTGTTCCTGGAGAGAGGAAGCAGCCTTTTCACTAGTTGTAGACGTAAAAGTCTAGATGATTAATTGAACTCGCCTTGCAACATCAACCAAAACAGCATTGTTGTGGTGGTACTGCGAACAGCTGAAAGCAAGGGGAAACTACTACCACGATTTTTCCCAAGGGCATGCAGCTTTATCGTACGGTTAAATGGTGATCGCGTTCTCTTGTGTAAAATATTCTGGAGGTAAAATAGTCCCCCATTCAGATCTCTGGGCAGAGACTACTCGGGATGACTTCATTATCAGGAGAAACAAAAATGCCATTCTACAGATCGGGGCGTGGAATATCAGATCCATTAATCTGAAAGGTAGGATAGAAAATTTAAAAAGGGAAATGGACAGGTTACAGTTAGATATAGTGGGAATTAGTGAAGTTCAGTGGAAGAAGGAACAGGACTTCTGATCAGGTAAATGTAGGGTTAGAAATACAAAATCAAATAATTGTAATGCAGGAACAGGTTTAATAATGAATAAAAAAAATAGGGAGCCCAGGTAAGCTACTATGAACAGCATAGTGAACACATTATTGTAGCAAAGATAGACACAAAGCTCACACCTACCTCAGTAGTACAAGTTTATATGCCAACTGGCCCTACAGATGAAGAAGTGATTGAAGAAATGTATGATGAGATAAAAGAAATTATTCAGATAGAGAAGGGGGATCAAAATTTAATAGTCTTGGGGGACTGAAATTTGATAGTAGGAAAAGGAAGAGAAGGAAAAGCAGTAGGTGAATGTAGAATGGGGGTAAGGAATGAAAGAGGAAGCCGCCTGGTAGAATTTTGCACAGAGAATAACTTAATCATTGCTAACACTTGGTTTAAGAATCACGAATGGAGGTTGTGTATGTGGAGGAGGCCTGGAGACACTGGAAGGTTTCACATAGATTATATAATGTTAATACAGTAATTTAGGACCAGGTTTTAAATTTTAAGATATTTCCAGGAGCAGATGTGGACTCTGACCACAATTTATTGGTTATGAAATATAGGTTAAAACTGAAGAAACTACAGAAAGGTACATTATGTGATCAAAAGTATCTGGACATCTGGCTGAAAATTACTTATAAGTTTGTGGTGCCCTCCATCAGTAATACTGGAATTCAATATGGTGTTGTCCCACCCTTAGCCTTGATGACAGCTTCCACTCTCACAGGCATACGTTCGATCAGGTGCTGGAAGGTTTCTTGGGGAATGGCAGCCCATTCTTTACAGAGTACTGCACTGAGGAGCGGTATAAATGTTGGTTGGTGAGGCCTGGCACGAAGTCAGGGTTCCAAAACATCCCAAAGGTGTTCTATATGATTCACGTCAGGACTCTGTGCAGGCCAGTCCATTACTGGGATGTTATTGTCACGTACAGGCCATGCATTATGAACAGGTGCTCGATTGAGTTGAAAGATGCAATCACCACCCCCGAACTGCTCTTTGACAGAGGGAAGCAAGAAGGTGCTTAAAATATCAATGTCAATGTAGGCCTGTGCTGTGATAATGCCACACCAAACAACAATGGGTGCAAGCTCCCACCATGAAAAACAGGACCACACCATAACACCATTGCCTCCGAACTTTACTGGTGGCACTACACACGCTGGCAGACGATGTTCACGGAGCATTTGCCATACCCACACCCTGCCATCGGCTCGCCACATTGTTTCGAAACTCCACACAATGTTTTTTCACATTTCAATCATCCAATGTTTATGCTCCTCACAGCAAGTGAGGCATCGTTTGGCATTTACCGACATTATATGTGGCTTATGAGCAGCTGCTCGACTATGAAATTCAAGTTTTCTCACCTCCCATCTAACTGACATAACACTTGCAGTGGATCCTGATGCATTTTGGAATTCCTGTTTCATGGTCTGGATAGACGTCTACCTATTACACACTACAACCCCCTTCAACTGTCTGCGGTCTCTGTCAGTCAACTAATGAGGTTGGCCTGTATGCTTTTGTGCTGTACATGTCCCTTCATGTTTCCACTTCACTACTACATTGGAAAAAGTGGATCTAGGGGTGTTTAGGAGTGCGGAGATCTCACGTACAGACGTATGCCAAGAGACACCCCACCCCTGACTACATTGATGTCCATGAGTTCCGTGGAGCAACCCCTTCTGCTCTCTCACTATGTCTAATGATTACTGAGGTTGCTGATATGGAGTACCTGGCAGTAGGTGGCAGCACAATGCACCTAATATGAAAAACATATGTTTTTGGGGATATCCGGATAATTTTAATCACATAGTGTAGGTACTTGAGGAGATGGGACATGGATAAACTGAAAGAACCAGAGGTTGTAGAGGGTTTCACAGGGAGCATTAGGGAACGAATGACAAAATCAGGGGAAAGGAATACAGTAGAAGAAGACTGGATAGCTTTGAGAGATGAAATAGTGAAGACAGAAGAGGATGAAGTAAGTAAAAAGGTGAGGGCTAACAGAAGAGATACTGAATTTAATTGATGAAGGAGAAAATATAAAAATGCAATCAATGAAGGAGGCAACGAAAACAAATATCTCAAAAATGACACTGACAAGAAGTGCAAAATGGCTAAGGGGGAATGGCTATAGGAGAAATGTAGGGATGTAGACATGTATGTCACTAGCAGTAAGAAAGATGCCACCTACAGGAAAATTAAAGAGACCTTTGGAGAAAGGAGAACCACCTGTACGAATATCAAGAATTCAGATAGAAAATCAGTCATTAGAAAAGAAGACAAAGCAGAAAGGTGGAAGGAGTATATAGAGGGGGTCTATACAAGGGTGATGTATTTGAGGGCAATATTATTGAAATGGAAGAGGACGTAAATGAGGATGAAATGGCAGATATGATAGGGCGTGAAGAATTTGACAGAGCACTGAAAGACCTATGTTGAAACAAGGCCCTGGGAGTACACAACATTACATCAGAACTACTGATAACCTGGGGTGAGCCAGCCATGGAAAAACTCTACCATCTTGTGAGCAAGATGTATAAGAAGGCGAAATACCCTCAAACTTCAAGAAGAATATAGCAATTCCAGTCCCACAGAAAGAACATGTTGACAGGTGCGAAAATTACCAAACTATCAGTTTAATAAGTCATAGTTGCAAAATACTAACACACATTCTTTACAGACGAATGGAAAAACTGGTAGAAGCTGATCTTGGGGATGATCAGTTCGGATTCTGTAGAAATGTAAGAATACGCAAGACAATACTGACCCTACGCCTTATCTTAGAAGATATTTTAAGGAAAGACAAACCCGCATACCTAGTACTTGTAGACTTAGAGAAAGCCTTTGACAATCTTGAATGGAATATTCTCTTTCAATTACTGAAGGTGGCAGGGGTCAAATACAGGGAGTAAAAGGCTATTTACAATTTGTACAGAAACCAGACGGCAGTTATAAGAGTCGAGGGGCACAAAAAGGAAGCAATGGTTGAGAAGGGAGTGAGTCAAAGTTGTAGCCAATCCCCAAGGATATTGAATCTGTATACTGAACAACCAGTAAAGGAAACCAAAGAAAGATTTGGAGTAGGAATTAAAATCCACGGAGAAGAAATAATAACTTTGAGGTTCGCCGAGGACATTGTAATTCTATCAGAGACAGCAAAGCGCTTGGAAGAACTGTTCAACGAAATGGACAGTGTCTTGACAGGAGGATATAAGATGAACATCAACAAAATCAAAACGAGGATAATGAAATGTAGTCAAATTTAATCGGGTGATGTTGAGGGAATTAGATTAGGAAATGAGACACTTAAAGTGGTAAACAAGTTTTTCTATTTGGGGAGCAAAATAACTGATGATGGTCGAAGTAGAGAGGATATAAAATGAAGACAGGCTGTGGCAAGGAAAGCATATCTGAACAAGAGAAATTTGTTAACATCGAGTATAGATTTAAGTGGCAGAAGTCATTTCTGAAAGGATTTGTATGGAATGCAGCTATGTATGGAAGTGAAACATGAATAAGAAGCAGTGTAGACAAGAAGAGAATAGAAGCTTTTGAAATGTGGTGCTACAGAAGAATGCTAAGGATTAACTGGGTGCATCACGTGACTGAGGGAGAAGAGGAATTTGCGGTACAACTTGACTACAAGAAGGGATCGATTGGTAGGACACTTTCTGAGGCATCAAGGGATCGCCAACTTAGTACTGGAGAGAAGGGTTGGGGGTAAAAATCATGGAGGGAGACGAAGAGATGAATACGCTAACCAGATTCAGAAGGATGCAGGTTGCAGTACTTACTCGGAGATGAAGAGGCTTGCACAGGCAAGAGTAGCTTGGAGAGCTGCTTCAAACCAGTCTTTGGACTGAGGATGACAACGACAACTGTCTTCTGAATAGTTTGATGCAGCTAACCGTGAATTCCTCTCCAGTGCCCACCCCTTCATCTTAGAGTAGCATTTGCAGTTTGTGTCCTCATTATCTGGTGGATGTATTACAATCTCTGTTTTCCTCTACAGTTCCCTCTTGTACCATGGAAGTTGTTCTCTGATGTCTTTAACAGGTGTCCTACCCTGCTGTCCTCCCTCCCTCGTCTGCGTTTTCAATATACTCCCTTCCTCGTTTATTCTCCGGAGAACCTCCTCATTTCTTACTTTATCAGTCCGCCTAATTTTCAACATTTTTCTGTAGTATCACTTTTCAATTGCTTTGATTCTCTTCTTTTCTGATTTTCACACAGTCCATGTTTCACTACCATACAGTGCTGTGCTCCAAGCACATGTTCCCAGAAATTTCTCCTTCGAATAAAGGTCTATGTTCGATACAAGTAGGCTTCTGTTGGCCAAGAATGAGCTCTTTGCCAGTGCTAGTTTGCTTTTTATTTATGCTTTGTTCTATCTGTTATGGGCTATTTTGTTGCCTAGGTAGCTTTCATCTTTCTTCAATTTATTCTTCATGTTGTTGTTGTTGTTGTTGTGGTCTTCAGTCCTGAGACTGGTTTGATGCAGCTCTCCATGCTAATCTATCCTGTGCAAGCTCCTTCATCTCCCAGTACCTACTGCAACCTACATCTTTCTGAATCTGCTTAGTGTATTCATATCTTGGTCTCCCTCTACGATTTTTACCCTCCACGCTGCCCTCCAATGCTAAATTTGTGATCCCTTGATGCCTCAGGACATGCCCTACCAACCGATCCCTTCTTCTAGTCAAGTTGTGCCACAAACTTCTCTTCTCCCCAATCCTATTCAATACCTCCTCATTAGTTACGTGATCTACCCACCTAATCTTCACCATTCTTCTGTAGCATCACATTTTGAAAGCTTCTATTCTCTTCTTGTCTAAACTATTTATTGTCCATGTTTCACTTCCATACATGGCTACACTCCATACAAATACTTTCAGAAACGACTTCCTGACACTTAAATCTATACTCGATGTTAACAAATTTATCTTCTTCAGAAACGCTTTCCTTGCCATTACCAGTCTACAATATTAATTCCATAAGGGAATTAGTATTGCTTCCTTCCAAGGAACAGGTACTGTCCATTAACTAAGATCTGAAACAAACAAGATAGGAGCTTATCATTGGTTCTAGTGCATATATGACAGAGCATGGCATAAGAATTTGATCTGGTCCTGGCTGCAGAGAGAGTGGATTCCACTTCCCACACAGAGAGTGGAATACTGTAGACTACCTCATTACATGAGCACAAGCAGAGCCTCATTATCTCCAAATTCCTAAAGAATATCTGAAGTTCAGGAGTTTTTCTGTATGATGCAGTGATGGTAAAAAGTAGTTCAGTTAAAACCTGAGCCAAGTCTGTAGACACGATAGCCACCAGACTCCATTTCTCAACAATGCACAGAGGGGAAATGTCTACCCCTATTCGAAATCCACCTTACTGATTCTCAAATTCATGCAGTGGAAATGGACAGATTAATGGAAGTCTTAAAATTCCCTCCAGGAATTCCCTCCAGGAGACATGAAGATCTTCTGTTATTGGGTGGTGGTAGAACTGCTGCACAGCTGCCTCTGATTGCTGAGCCACATTATTCATTTCACCAAGGGACAGGTGCCACTTGAGGTGGTGGTGAGGGAATGGAACTGGTGGCAGTTTCTTGGGTCACATAGGTGACGTGGTTCACTATCACCTGGGTACATTCCTGTTGTTCAAAGACAGTCTACTGACAGTATTGCAACCTGTCTGCCCTTTGTAGCATCCATCTTTGTGATCTCCTATTGAGCATACTCTGAGCCAGCAGGTGGATCTATACCGAAAAGTGGTCACTGGAACGAAAATCTGTAGCCACTTCCCACTGCAAAGTCTGAGATAGCTGGGGAGAAAAAACAAAGATCAATGGCTGACAGAGAAACTGTAGAAAAGTTTGTCATCTGACTAGAGTTTAAAGGCATCTACTCTCCAAATGGTTGAAGTTCTCAATAATTCGACCCCTGGAGAAAGGGGCAGCCGAACCTCACATCACACTGTGTGCACTTAAGGTGTATTTAAATCAACCATGAGAAGATGAACAGGGGAGTGCCCAGACAAGTTCTGTCAGTGTATCTGCATCCAATGGATCATGATAAGGAAGGTATAAAGAAAACAGTTTGATCTTAGTTGGTGCAACAGCTTCCACTGCAACTGCTTGTATGGCCATGGTAAGAGGGATAGGAGAAGAGTGACATCTGTCACTGAAAAAAGCAGCCACCCCATACTTAGTCTTGTCTCTAGTTAGACTATCCTTCCTGTAGGGGTGGTAGCCCCTTATCTCAGTTGTGTTTGTGACTTTAAAATCAGTTTCTTGCAAGCAATTTCAGAATGGTCTCTCTTACGCCACAAGCTGTAAATCTTCCAAATGCAATCTGTCTTCATTTTAGTTCCACTAAAATACGTAAGTCTCTTTGGGAGACACTTATTAGCGATGGTTGTTCTTGTCCTTCTTCCTCAGTGGTAATGATTTACCCAAGAGGTCAGGGGGAACATTAGATGTTGCCCAGTTCCTCCATGTGGATATCAGTACCCTGCACAGTAAAATCACCATAGGAAAGGGAGAGTGCTCACCAATCCAACAGTTTTGCTGGTACTTTCTTCAATTTTGTACAACTTTTTGTGTGACTTTTTCCTTACTTATAGGTGAAGTTGGTTGCATGGCTAGAGAGGATGGCTTAATGTGTGTCTGATGGTGTGCAGCAACATGTGGCCGAGGTTTCATGTCATTTGTTGACAGCTTCTGAACTGTTCTGGTGTAAAATGTAGATTTTCCCCCACAGGTATCTACATCGTTACTCTGCAAATCACATTTAAGTTTCCGGCAGAAGGTTCATCGAACCGCCTTCACAATTCTCTATTATTCCAGTCTCGTATAGTGCGCAGAATGAAAGAACACCTATATCTTTCTGTGCGGGCTCTGATTTCCCTTATTTTATCATGGTGATCATTTATCCCCATGTAGGTTGGCATCACAAAATATTTTTGCATTTGCAGGACAAAGTAGGTGATTGGAATTTTGTGAGAAGATTCCGTCCCAACGAAAAATGCCTTAGTTTTAATGATGTCCATTTCGCATCCTGTATCATTTCAGTGGCACTCACACCCCTATTTCTTGATAATACAAAACATGCTGCCCTTCTTTTAACTTTTTCGATGTACTCACCAATCTTAACTGGTAAAGATCTCACACCGTGCAGCAGTGTTCTAAAAGAGGGTGGACAAGTGTAGTGTAGGCAGTCTCCTTAGTAGATCTGTTACATTTTCTAAGTGTCCTGCCAATAAAACACAGTCTTTGGTTAGCCTTTCCCCACAATATTTTCTGTGTGTTCCTTCCAATTTAAATTGTTTGCAATTGTAATTCCTAGGTATTTAGTTGAATTTACGGCCTTTAGATTTGACTGATTTATCATGCAACCGAAGTTCAATGGATTCCTTGTAGCACTCATGTGGATGACCTCATGCTTTTCATTATTTAGGGCCAACTGCCAATTTTTGCACTATTCAGATATCTTTTCTAAATCATTTTGCAATTTGTTTAGATCTTCTGATGACTTTATTATTCAATAAATGACAGCATCATCTGCAAACAACATAACATGGCTGCTCAGATTGTATCCCAAATCATTTATATAGATAAGGAACAGCAAAGGGCCTATAATGCTGCCTTGGGGTATGCCAGAAATCACTTCTGTTTTACTCGATGACTTTCCATCAGTTACTATGTACTGTGACCTATCTGACAGGAAATCATGAATCCAGTCACATAACTAAGACGATATTCCATAAGCACGCAATTTCACTACAAGCCGCTTGAGTGGTACAGTGTCAAAAGCCTTCCGCAAATCTAGAAATACAGAATTGATCTGAAATCCCTTGTCAATAGCATTCAACACTTCATGTGAGTAAAGAGCTAGTTGTGCTTCACAAGAACAATGTTTTCCAAATCCGGTTGACTGTGTCAATAAACTGTTCTCTTCTTAGATAATTTACAATGTTCGAATACAATATATGTTCCAAAATCCTGTGGCGTATCGACGTTAATGATATGAGGCTGTAATTTAATGGATCACTCCTACTACCTTTCTCAAATATTGGTGTGACCTGTGCAACTTTCCAGTCTTTGGGTACAGATCTTTCATCGAGTGAACGGTTGTATATGATTGTTAAGTAAGGAGCTATGGCATCAGCATACTGTGAAAGGAACCTAACTGGTATACAGTCCGGATCAGAAGGCTTGCTTTTCTTAAGTGATTTAAGTGGCTTCGCTATTCAAGGGCATTTACTTCTGTTACTGATGTTGTCAGCTGTTCTTGATTCGAATTCTGGAGTATTTGCGTCTTCGTCTTTTGTGAAGGCATTTCGGAAGGCTGTGTTTAGTAACTCTGCTTCAGCAGCAATGTCTTCGATAGTATCTCCATTGGTATCGTGCAGAGAAGGCACAGATTGTGTCTTGCCGCTAGCATATTTCACATATGACTAAAAGCTCTCTGGATTTTCTGCCAGGTTTCGAGACAAAGTTTCATTGTAGAAACTATTATAAGCATCTTGCACTTAAGCCCACACTAAATTTTGAGCTTTTTTATTTATTTATTTATTTTTATTTACACGTCAAGTTCCATAGGAGGAGTACGGTGATGATGATGATACATGTTTAACAAGTGAAAGTGATACTGAAACAGGTGTCAAATCACACAGTTCATCATCCTCGTCAGACAGCAAGCCACAAATCCCGTCTCCAGTGAAAAGAAGTACAGGAAAATAGTCATCCAAGAGCAAGTACTAAACATTATTATGTATAAAAATCTTACATGCATTACTTCAAGATCTAATAAAATTGGTAATTTTTTTATATAGAAGGCTGTGGATTGGTGGATTGCTGCGTTATTAAGGTTAAATTATATGTTTATATTGGTCATGTTCAGAAGAGGATAGGCATCAGGTTGAGGAAGTTGAAACAAAGTTTGAGAGACAAGAAACTTTCTGATGGTAAGACCATAAGAAGCAGGCTGACAGATAAAATAATTCATTATGGGATGTCCATTAGAAAAAAAATACTGAAGATGTGTTGAAAATGAAGCAGGCACAGACTGGCCCTCTTGGACATGATTCATGGTGCAATTACTGAAATGCCCAGTACACAAACAATTCATACAGCCATAAACATTCCATCCCAGCAGCAGTCATGGACATAATAAAACAGAGACCTGGCAAATCCTGAATTACTGAATAAGTGTCTGCATGGTCAGATTCAAAATCCCAATGGGTCATTCAATAATCTTATATGGACTCGCTTACCAAAAAATGTTTTTGTTGGAATGAAGACCTTAAAGTGAGGGGTCAGTGATGCTGTTATTGCTTTTAATGATGGCAACATTGGTAGGGTGAAAGTGCTACAGCATATGGGAATTAATCCTGGAGCAAACTGCATCAGAGAACTTGAACGGATGGACAAGGTTCGCATTGATAAAGCAGAGTATGCTGCACAGTTGACCACTAAGGAGTCCAGAAAGAAGAAAAACTTGGAGAAAGATCCGGAAGATGATATACAGAATAGTGCAGGGTGTGCCTAAGTGACTAAAAATAAAACATTGAGCATTTATTAAGTGAGTTACAGTCTTTTGAAACTTAGAAGCTGTTCCTGAAAATTTTCTGTTGCATTTTTCCCTAAATTGAAGAAACCGTTTCAAGTAGAGTATTCAAATTTTCAGGGAGTAATAACATACATATCCTGAGTGTACTGAACTAAAAGAAGAATATAATGTTATGTATAATTAAAATTATTTAGGATACATACAAAAAGTACACAAAATTTTAATCGTGTAATTAAAGAATTGTATTTCCGAAAGCAGTGGCTGAAATGCAATTATTGTAGTTCAGTAGACTCAGAACATACAGTTTAATGTCCTGTAAAAGTTTCATGTCAATGGATACAGTGGTTCCTGAAATACAAGGAAGCCAAGTCACTAAATTTAACATTGTCAGGACAGGGCGTTCTAACTCCCCTTAATGCATTCATATACAATTATGGCGATTTAATCTGAGTGGTAAACTGGCTGGAAAGTTATTTATTGTAATGCAAGAAATTGGGGGTGTGCTGCCCCAGACTATTTCTCGTGTGTGTGGTCTCACAATGGAAGTAGGGAATATTTATGTCGCAGCAAGCAAGAGTGGTGAAACGCATAAGAGAACTATAACTATGGTAAGAGCACTGCTTTTGTCCAATAGCTGGTCAAAATAAGTTGCTTTTGCTTGATTCCTGGTCTGCATGTAAAACTCATACGAGCAAACTATCTCTCCAGAGAAGTGTGTGACATTGCAGTTCATACCATCTGGAATCACTAGACAATTTTGACCTCAGGATTTTTTTTTTCTGTGCCTGTAAAACAAATTATTGCACTATCTGCAGCTACACCTTAAGGGATAGCCAGTTTCATGATAAGCTCAACAACAGACTGTTTCACATTTGGCTGCATGCTATCACATTCCTTCAGTTATCATCGCATTACACCAATATGATTCTATATGCATTCTGTTAAGAGTGGATACCTAGCTGAATGTCCTGCATGGTTTGTAACTCCCAAAGAGTCTGCCTTCAATCTTGATCATACGAACCTTTGTGATCACTGTGACATGCCATTTTTCATTCAGTGATCATGTGCAAATTAATGGTTTGTTTTCAACATTCGAGAAATGTCTATGATATCCATTTTGTGAAGCGTATCACATGCATCCCATTGAAGGTTGTTCTTTGCACTTCCCAGACATTCATTTTTTGTCACCCTTCTGCCACACAGGATGAGCCATTAGCAACAAATATTTTTCCTGTCATAATTGTTAACACAACACTTTCAAATGAGCCTTGCTTGAAATTGAACTTGTGATCTCGCACTCATGGGGTTCCTTGTAAGAGTATAGAATTGTGTGGTGGGACACAATCTAATTGCAGCTCATGGTGTGGTAATAAGTAATTCAATCTTGAAGGCTGTCTTTGTGTCTGTGCATGTTCTGTATGCAGAAGGGCAATGACTGACACTCAGTAAAATGCGTGATCTGTCATGCTGCAATATTCAAGCTTGTAGAGAGATGATAAATCGTACACCTGTCTGTGATTCCATTTTTATCCATTTCTATGACCCAATGTTAACGAACATTTACACAATGATATTATATAGAAAGGCAAGTTCACCAAATAAATTTCAGCATCTTATAATCTTGGAAATATAAAAATGTCCTACAAAAATTAAAAACAAATTACAGTCTGCATATTATTAGAATGTGTGTGGAGTGAATGGGATATGTATATGAAGAACTAATCTTGAATCTGTGAGTGATTAAGAATGTATAAGCATGTGAAATAATGCTTGTGTAATAGTGGAAAACTGTATGTGGAGTAAGTGAAAGCCAAAGTGTAAAAACAGCCAATAATTACAGTGGAGAAGCAATATTTTTACACCAGTTCATAAGAAGAGGTCTTTGAAGTTCAGCTGGTTTTGGAAAATAAGTTGAAGAAAATAAGTTGAGGAAAGAGAGTGCCCGAACAAAGCAGTGATATCAACAGGAAACATGTTACCAATCAGTGTCAAGGCTAGTCATGCTATTGTCAAAGAGAGGATTTGCTATACAAGACGAACGTTAGATGCTATTTCAGCAGAACTTTACCAGTTGCATCTGAAGGTTGCAAGGTATCTTCCTTCTGTATCATGGGACTGGGTTGATGGAGTGACTTCGGCCAAGTTCGAGTGGATCCACAAGGATGCTAACTGTCGGCAGATATCAAAATTTGATCGCCTGTTGCCACAGAAGCCGTCGCCAGAAGGGATAATGGCACGACGCTCCGTTGTCAATCTCACGGAGAAGAATTTCGATGACGCGACGCTGTCTGTATTAAGCAAGGGACTCATTTTGCACCTACACCTACAGCACCGCCATTAATAAGTATTTTGAGTGGTGTTGAAGAAGCTGTACGACATCTTCCTTTGGATGCTGCAGACGAAATAACAAGGGAAACTTGCCGTGCTCTGTTGAAGGCTCCTACTCAACGCAGTAATTTAACCTCTGCAGAAAGGGCTGCATTACGAAATCCGAGAGAGGACCCTGACGTAGTGGTATGGATAGCTGACAAAGGTAATGCAACTGTTTGGTTACCTCGTGGTGTGTATAAAGATAAGATGTATGGTCTGCTAAGTGACTCTACCTATAGGAGGATTGATTACGATCCCACAGGATGTGTGCAACGGAAAACTTCAGCACTATTAAATTCCTCCTCCTTACCGCAAGAGACCATCAAAAGGTTAAGACCACATGGTTGTGTACCTCCAAGACTGTATGGCCTTCCAAAGATTCATAAAGAGGGTCTTCCTCTGCGTCCAATAGTGAGCAACACTGGAGCTCCTACATATGATTTAGCTAAACATCTCGCTTCCTTACTTGCTTTCTTAGGCAAGTGCTCACATCACATACGAAAATCAGCTGATTTTATCAATAGACTGGGGACTCTTCGTCTTAGCAGTGTAGACCCTCTAGTAAGTTTTGACGTGGTCTCGCTTTTGTAAAAAGTTCCTCTTGCGGATTCTTTGACACTGATTGGTAACATGTTTCCTGTTTATATCACTGCTTTGTTCAGGCACGCTCTTTCCTCAACTTATTTTATTTTTAATCAAGATTATTTTGAACAAACTGACGGTGTCGCCATGGGTAGCCCCCTGTCTCCTTTGGTGGCCAACCTTTTTATGTTGGATTTTGAAGAGAGAGCACTTGAGTCAGCTGCCCTGAAACCAACAGTTTTTTGGTAGTATGTGGATGACACTTTGATAGTGTGGCCTCATGGAGAAGATAAATTACTGGAGTTTCTACATCACCTCAACTCCATTAATAGCAACATCCGGTTCACCATGGAAATAGAGAAAGATGGTTGTTTGCCTTTCTTGGATGTCCTAGTTCGAAGGAAGAATGATGGTTCTCTAGGGCATTCAGTTTACCAGAAACCCACTCATACTGATTTGTACCTGCAAGCATCGAGTTGCCATCACCCATCGCATACCATGAGTTTGCTTAAAACACTTGTTCATACAGCTCATACTGTCTCAGATCTAGGTAGCTTAGCTCAAGAACTCGCCCATCTAAAGACAGTATTTAGCGAAAGTGGGTATTCCATCCAGCAGATTAACAGGGCACTAACAGTTAAAACTAAGAAGCAGGAAGTGAATAAAGAGGAGAACATGCCGGAACAATCTTTAGCTTTTCTTCCCTTTGTTTAAAATAGCAAGAATCCTCCGAAAATTTCAGGTAAAAGTGGTTTTCCGCCCACCATCGAAGATTGCGGACCTTGTGGGATCAGTTAAGGACAATCTGTTACTACGAAAGGCCGGAATTTACAAGATACCGTGCCAATGTTGTATGGCTTACATAGGTCAAACCACACGCACCGTGAAAGAATGCTGTGTTGAACATCAACGTTACACCTGCCTTTTGCAGCCAAGCAAGTCCACTATCGTTGAACATTGTATTTCTACTGGACATTCAATGGAGTATCAGAAAACAATGATTTTGTCCACAGCAACATCTTTCTGGGACTCCATTATTAAAGAATCCATAGAACTAAGACTGGCGGAAAATCTGTTAAACCGTGACAACGGCTAACAGCTGGACAGTGCATGGAATCCCATCACCTCCATGATTTGCTCAAATCGAAGACGACAGAGTGTGTCGACGGCCGTGGAAAACAGCAACGCAGAGGGCTACTGAGTTCCGCTATTCCACCAGCGAGGATGCTGCCGGCGGGCAGTGTGGTTCAGCTATCAAGTTTTCGACGCATGCGCACAATAGTTACAGTACGCTATATATTGCGGAACGGAGAACGTTTTCGCCAGCCTGCGACGGCTCACCTGAAGATGACTGGCAGGTGCCCAGTTGAAATATCGTGCGAAGTATTGAACGACGACCGACTGCAAGCCCAAAATTTGTTTGAACTGTCAACCAGGAAAATTTTAAAATTCACAATAATCACAATGTTTATATTGACCGAGATAATGAGGCAAGTACATGTTTTTAAATGGGACGCTATACTTTTTTTACCGTCATTTGAACGCTCTGGAAAAGACGTGTATAATGAAGTAAAGCATGTTGCTATTGTGATTCAAACTTCGCTTTAAAGATGCTGGGAAATATTGTACGACTGGAGGTCGAGGCGGTTGGAAGCGGCTGCAGACTGTAAAAACACCTCGTGCAACCCACAGGCTGAGTTGCCGTGCTCTATGCACCATGCACAGCCTACGCTACGTAGGTAAATCCTCGGAACAAGGATTAATGTATGTATATATGTATGTACGTATGGATGACTTTTCTGAAAAGGTATTTTGATGAAACAGAACACACCTTTCCAACTACATGCTCTGCATGGTATTTTACATGGAAGTCATTTAGAAATTGAACAATGAACCATATAATATTTTGTTGTGAGTATAACAATATACTGACCATTAAGTGAAATTTAGAATGTTTATACCCTAACTATATTGGTATTTAGTGACAGGTACTGATTTCGATATAACTACTGACCATTAGTATGACTGCTGAATGTGCAAGTACAATAGAATTTTGAACAGTACAACCTGAACAGTGCACAAGAGACGTTTAGTTGCAATAGAGTGAAGTAAAACTCCTGGCTCATGCAAATGATATAGTGTTGCTGAGTGGAACTGAAAGACATGTACAGATCTCTCAGGCAGTGCCAGCAGAATGGGGTTTTGATAACCAAGAGAAAACAGAATAAATGGAAATAGGTCGACTCATAAACCCAAATCCTTACTATGAAATTGACAAACATTCTAAATTCAGAGAAGTTCTTCAGTTTAAATACCTTGAAAACAGTAAAAAATATCATAATAATGGATATAAACGAAATAATAGCCTCAGCATCAAGATGTCTGTACTCACACAGCAACCCACTCAAAAGTAAAGCTTTGTCAATCACCACAAAGATGAAGATATACAACACTTTCATCTGCCCCATAGTACTGTACAGTTCAGAAAGCTGGACACTTACAAAGAATGAAAGGAAAAGCTGAACGTTTTCAAAAGAAAGGTAATGAGAAAAATCTGGAGACCTGTGTTGGAGAATGGCTTATGGAGAATTTGAAAGAACAATGAAATTTATCAGCTAATGAAGCAACCCATTATCAACCAGAAATTAAAAAGTAGGAGACTGCAATGAGCTGGACATGTGGGTAGAATGGAAAACAACAGAATCACCAAAAAAACATTTGAAGGAACTCTCTAGGCAACAAGAACGTACAAGGTGGAAAGATGACACAGAGAAGGATATCGCAGCATTAGGAATTTCTGCAGGGTGAGAGAGACTGCGAGAAATAGAAGGCGGTGGAAGCAGATAGTTGATGCAGCGCGTGGTCTACACGGCCTGTGATCACTAAGGAGGAGGAGGAGGAGGAGGAGGAGCGGGAGAAGAAGTAGTACAGATTTGGAAGCAGTCCACTTTGTATCTGGAAATAAACATTTGTTCTTTAAAGCACTTATTTCAAGTAGTAGAAAACTTAATTCCAGAAGTGGAATGAACACGCTGTTATTTCAACGAAAATCCAATGTACTCTAGGGAACCAATCAATGCAGTCATAGTCTTTCAAAGTTTTTCTTGGCTGAGGCACTTTAGGTTTCACTCTAGATCAGGCAGCAAAATGTGTGGAGTTTATTGAAATGAAAGAGAGAATCTGTTGTAGCATCGTAACAACATTAAACAGCCATGCTGCTGCAAATTGCTTGTAACCTGGTGGTAAGAAGGGCAGGTAAGAAATGAATGTTATCATCATAAACAGCCATCCATACTTAAGCTCCATCATTATCAAGGTTACCCAGTTATTCAGATCATAAACCCTTCATATACATCAATATCTTTAACCTTCGGTCAGGCGCGGCTGTTCAAATTGATACACCTCAAAGTTCACTGTAAATTATTTGTCAACGAGTGGCAGCACTGACGCTTACTCGCTAGCAGCTAGCCTTTTCCGAACGCTTGCCATTGTTGTGTGCTTCAGTGTCGATACGACTGCTCTGTTGTCGATATATGTGCTGATTGATCAGTTTGATACACTGCACCCGTTCGTGTTGCGTTTCAACAATTCATTTCTTTGGTTATCAGCATAGTAAGTAGTACAATGTTATTATACAATGTGTAATGCACTTATTTTCTTTTTGGACCATTTAATCGTCAGTTAAGAATTTTATAGGAATTTTATCATTTTAGGTGTGAGACACTTGATCATGGCAGGCTAAAGTAAGACGTACAACCTCCTTGACCCAAATCATGTTGCAGAAATACAAAAAAATGTTGTTCGAAGAGGATAATGATGAAGTTCAAGAGGATTTTGAAGATGAAGTAGACACAGATTGTGATGACGCTGTTGAAGTTCAGCAGGAAGATTCAGAAACAGAGGAAAACGACAGTGAAAACGACGAGGAAGTACTTGAAGAAAGCCAGCATTATTATACTGGAAGGGACAGAGAGACAAAATGGAATAAAGTTCCACCATCGCAGAGAGTACGTTTCAGGGCCCACAATATTATTCGAAAGTTACCTGGTCCTATAGGTGTGGCGAAAGCATTGAGAACGCCTTTGTAATGTTGGATTTGCCTCATAGATGACGACATTTTAAAAGCTTTCGTTGATTGGTCTTCTGTTTTTGGCTGGTGTTAACAAAAGTAACAGACAAAGCTTAGAAGATATGTGGGGAAGTGATGGGGGTGGAATTGAATTTCAAATTCATCATGCGGTGTCTTAGATTTGACAATCATGTGACTCGCGATGAAAGGAGAAAAGTAGACTAGATAACAGCGATTCGGGAAATATTTTCTCTGTTTGTACAGAATTGCCAGAAATCCTACACCCTCAGAGGAAACGTTACAGTAGATGAGAAACTTGAAGTATTCCGTGGAAGGTGCAGTTTTCGCCAATACATACCTAGCAAACCAGACAAATATGGAATTAAGATATATGCTCTTGTGAATTCCCAAGTATTTTATCTCTATAATCTGGAAATATATGCTGGACTGCAGCCAGAAGCATTGTACCACGTTAGGAATAAACCTTCAGATGTTGTTCTGCGACTATGTGAACCAATTTATCAGTCAGGTCGAAATGTGACAGCAGACAATTGGTTTACTAGTATTGGTTTGATAGAAGAGCTAAGATGAAAAAATCTTTCTTTTGCTGGGACGATGAAGAAAAACAAGCGTGAGATTCCTCTGGAGTTTGCTACCAGTAAAGGCAGGGATGTCCATAGTTCACTTTTTGGCTTCAAGAAAGGCTGTACTCTAGTTTCCTAAGTTCCTAAAAATGGGAAGTGTGTTATCTTGGCATCAAGTTTGCATGAAGATAATTCAGTAGATGCTGACTCTGGAGATAAACAGAAGCCATCCATTGTAACATTTTACAATAGCACCAAAGGTGGAGTCGACACTACAGATAAGTTGACCGGTTCATATAATCTAGCAAGAAATGTGTGCTGTTGGCCCATGGTCATATTTTATGCAATCATCAATATGAGTGGAATCAATTCACAAGTAATTTACTATGGCAACAACGAGAATTTTATCTGAAGAAAAGGATTCCTGAGGCAACTCTCACATGCTTTAGTTCTACCTCACTTGGTTCGTAGATGCTTGGACACCTCAGGAATTCACAGAGATCTTCAACTGTGGCTACAACAATATAGGCCAACGTGTGAAGAAGAAGCAGAAGACACAAGCAGAAACGAAGAACAAGGGACTGGGATCAAGAGGAAAAGGTGTAATCCCTGCACAGAAAAAAAAAGACTGACAAAATATTGTTGCAAAATGTGTCAGAAACCTATCTGTTTGATACACATTGAACCTTCTTGCTCTGAATGCGGAAAAATTCCAAATTTGTTACCACAGTCAAAAAGTGACGATGAAACAAATGAATGAGTTTTAATATCATTGTTGTTCTGCTCCAGTGTCATAATAGCCTTTCTGTAAAGATTATTGTCATTTGTAATGTGTTTTATTAGTAAAATATATTAAAGAAGCAAATGAAAAAGCGATGTTTTTATCATTTGTTACTAAAGTCCAACATTGACGATAAGAAATCTGAATGATGAATATTTCTACTGCAGTTGTGCTCGTATGTCATCTTTGCCGTTCTGTAAATATATTTGGCACTTATAAGATGTTTTGTGAACAGAATTTAATAAATGATCATGTGAATAAACCGTGTGATCAATTTGATACCCCGCGCCCGATCTCAACACCGCGCCCGACAGAAGGTTAAAGAGTGTCTCCTGTAGACACAAAACATTAAGGTATTTTCTGTACAAGGAATTCCAGTTCTCCAGTATGAATCCTGAATACATTCATATTCCACAGAATAATTAGAGATATTTTAATACTGACGCTTGTCTATGTGCATCTTTGAGGTGAGACCTAATAAGCTGCGCAAGCTGTCAAACTTGTTGAAGCAGCAGATGAAAGCGGCAGGCACTATAGTGCACATCATTTATGACGGCGGCCGAGTTTAGGTTCGTTCTGCGCATCTGACGTCACAAAACACAGTCAGCCAATGAACAGAGAACGATGTTGCCAGATCTCGACTGCAGTGCAGAGCATGGACGAGTGTCTTCAGTTTTAGAAACGTTCAGTCATAAATAAAGTAATAGAACAAAAGCAATGTCTTGATAGCAGACTTTTTTTAGAAAGTTTGGAAAAAGCATTCTTTATACCAATTGCTTCATATTCTATTAATTAATTAAACCAAACAAGCAATAAGCCTCCTAATTCAGGCGATAGCAAGGAAAGGTGTTTGTATCAATCTCACGAACCGCTTTTCCGCAATAATGAACAGCGGTAATTGTTTATTTCCTATTGTACTTCGACGAAGCGTGAGTAATTCATAGTCATACCAACAGTGTTTATTGGTATTTTGCGTGACGTCTTAAGAGTCCTCAAAGAGTTTCATGGCTGATGTGCTGCGTTAGTGTTATGGTAAAGATGTTGGGCTGCTAAGCGAAAGGTCCCCGAGTTCAAACCTATTGCGGTGCTTAATATTTTCTTTACGTAAAAACAATACTGAAGTGTCTTACTTCACGAGTTTTATTCATTTGAATGTAATTTTTTGAAATTTCTAGTGCTTTATCTCTTCATTAACCCTTTCGCTGCTACAGAGACGTGCTCCCCGCATTCTGCGCTGTGCGTGATTTTTTCATCACTGCACTGCTCGCCCATGCACACACACATGGTGTTCCGACTGCTTTGACACACTTCTCATTCGATTTCACATAAACTATTTGGCCCAAAAATATGAATAGCACAAAATTTTGAAGAGTTTGCAGAGGTAAAAGCCCATAGTGTATACTTTTCGTATGGTCGATTTTAGTTGCCACAATGTTGAGAATGAAATGTGCACAAGATACTTAAATTTCATACAAAATTTACTGTATAACAATATCTCATTTAATTTGAGTACCAGATAGGTGTCATATGTAATACTGAGAAATATTCCATCTTTCGCGACTGTAATAAAAGTTTTATTTACACCGGGCACATTTGGTTTTATTTTAAAGCCCTTCAATCAATGAAAGGTAAAGCACATACACAATGGTACTCATGTTCTCTTTCTTGTTTTTGTTCCACAATCGCAGTTTTACCAATGGTATTGAAATATATTCCTCTTCTGAAACTGTAAAAAGCGTCTTATTTAGACCAGACGCGTTTTTCTCATTTGAAGCATCTTCAGTGGACAGTATTTTGTCTCCTCCATTGCCAAGTCACCTTTCGTGGTTTTGTGCTGCGGTAACACAATATTAAACGTTTGTGTCGGCTGATCAGTGTTTTAGCAAATAAATGCCGTCTGTATGTGCCACACACAAAAATTACATTCGACATAGCTCAGAGCACTTCACTGATAGATAGTATATTCAAGTCCTAATGTTTTTGTAAGTCCACGGTTTTGTTTAATGTATTATGTCTACTTCCTTTTGATTGATTGAAGTGCTTTAAAATAAAGCCAAATGCGCCCGGTGTAAATGAAACTTTTGTTACAGTCGCGAAAGATGGAATATTTCTCAATATTAGATACGACACCTATCTGGTACTTAAATTAAATGAGATATTGTTATACAGTAAATTTTATATGAAATTTATGCATCTTGTCCACATTTCATTCTCAACATTGTGGCAACTAAAATCGACCATATGGAAAGTATACGCTATGGACTTCTACCTCTGCAAACTCTTCAAAATTTCGTGCAATGGTTTACTACATTTAACGCTGCACAATAACTGCGTTGAACATCGAAACAAAATTAAGTCATTTATGCGGGGAAAGTATCAGTCAAGAAGATACGTAAAAATCAAATTTTTGAGCCAAATAGTTTTTGTGAAATCGAATGATAAGTGTGTCAAAGCAGTCCGAACACCATGTGTCTACACAGGCGAGCAGTGCAATGATGACGAAATCGCGCACAGCGCGGAATGCGGGGAGCACGTGTTGATAGCAGTGAAAGGGTTAATGCGGCCGTGCTGGCTTTACTTCATGAACTGTGCACTCATGCCTAAACGTAAGTTTGCGAACTATACTATACTATGGTGCTGCTTCTCTTGGCGCGTGCGTCGTGTGCAACTGGTAACGCAGCAATCTCCCACGTCTGGGTGGGCATGCGTGAGCCGCCAAGATAAAAGAATTGAACTACAGGAGTTGAGCACGCACATATAGCAGTAGCAGTTAGTTGATACACAGTAATTTAGTTTAGTTTCAATTTTTTCCCACATATTTGTGCAAAGAAGTAAACTGTACCTGTGCATTTTACTGCATAGTCTAGTGTTTACCAAATTACTCTAAGTTTTTGTTTTTGCATAAATCTTAGTGCATATCCTTTGGTGAGGTGGCTTCCTTGTCTAATTTTTCCACTGACAGAAGTGCCATGTCACGTGACAATGTTTAAATCTCATGTAAGTACACAATGTATAGATTAGGTCAGTGCATTTGCAAGAAGTTACTGTTGCTACATCCATTTTTAGTAGAGAAATTTATTTCTGTTTTAAGAGCTGCCGGATCTTGCTGGCTACTGCTCAAAGCTGCGGTGACATCAGGGTGCTGGTGATGAGACCTATGAAACCTTTGGAATCCCTTTGTGACCTGGTTGTGGCACTCTCCCAAAACAAAATGTCAGACAGGTCCATGCTCACACAAGAGCAAGTTTCAAACATTGGTGGATTCATGTGTCACTGGGTGGAAGGTGAAAGAGGAAATGGGACACATGGCTGGCTGCTTACACCTCAGCAGCAGATACGAGGTGCTACTCAGTGTTGATAATACTTTTGAGTCAGTGTGGGCTGCCTCTCCTGTGGGCCAGCAGCCAATCTTCCTGCCCCATCTGAACAAGTGCAGGTATGCTAGTCATCCAATGTTAGGCATGTAATGCAGGGAAATAGCATACAGGGTGGGAAAAAATGTCAGTGGTGTGGACTTAGTAGGTTTGCTAGGGGGGGGGGGGGGGAAAGGGGGGGGGGAAGGGGGGGGAAGGGGGGGGGGAGAGATCTCATCTGTGACATGGAGTAGGCACTGGCCGAGGCTACCGAGCACACTGGGTGCAACCAGCTGCAAATAGCAGCACATGTCGGCTTGAATGACACCTGCCATTTGGATTCAGAGGTCATCCAAGGCTCAAAGAATGCACATTCTCACAGACAGTATACAGAAAAGGTTAATATGATACTACTTAAGTGCAGGAGCATCCAAAGGAAGGTCCCAGAATTAGGATCACTTATTAAACGTTACAATATCCAGACAGTATTAACAGAAATTCAGTTGAAACCAGAACCTAAGTTCACATCGGAATATTTATCATAGTTTAGTCGTGAATGGTGATGACGTATTTATTGCAGAACAGAACTCAATAACATCTAAAAAGGTTATCATGAATTCTGAATGTGAATTAATCTGAGTAAAGTTAAGCATCAAAGATCAGTAAAAACAAATGGTAATCCAATGCTGTTATAGACCGCCTGCATCAGGAGCTTTAATGCTAGGGTGCTTGAGAGAGAACTTGCAGTATATAGTTAATAATTATCCTGATCATATTGTTGTCACTGGAAGTGGGGGAGGGGGGGTAGTGGACTTCAACTTGCTACGTATAAATTGGGAGAGTCATTGTATCAAAACTGGCACCAGAGACAGGGATTCTTGTGACATTATTCCGAATGTTTTGCCTGAAAATTACTTCAAGCAGACAGCTAGAGAACCAACGTGACAAGGGAACATCTTAGATCTCCTAGCAACAAACAAATCTGAACTTATTGAGTCAGTTAATGTAGAGATACATTTTCGTAATCATAAGACAATGATAGTAGCTAAGACTACAGGTTATACAAGGTATGAAATTTTCGCTTAGCAAAACTGATAGGATACAAACTGCAGAGTACCTGAGTAGTCAGCATCAAGTATTCAGTGAGAATGATGGAGATGTGAAGCACAAACGAAAAATATTCAATTTGCCTTAGACAAGTATGTTCTTATCAAGGTCTTAGGGTATGGAGGAGACCCACTGTGGCTGAACAGTCATGTTAGAAAACTGCTACATAAACAAAGAGAGCTTAATCACATATTAAAGAAGAGTCAAACTCTAGCTGATAAACAAAAGCTGAATGAAACAAAAACGAGTGTAAGGAGAGTGAGAGAAGTGTTCAATGACTTTGAACGAAAATTTTATCAATCGCTCTGAGAAAAATCCCTAACAGGTTCTGGTCTTATCTAAAATCAGTAATCTGCTCAAAATCCTCTTTTCATTCACTCAGTGATCATATTGGTACCAAAACAAAAGATAACACATAGAAGGCCAAAACACTGAACTCAGTCATCTGAAATTGTTTCACTGCAGAAGATCCTAACATGATCCATCATATGAGTGGCATGTACTCAGATAATAAATTGCGGAAAAGCAACTAGAATCACTTAGTAGTAGAAATTAAGACCAGATGAGATACCTATACGATTCTCCAAAGATGATGCAAAAGAACTAGCTTCCTTTCTAGCAACAGTTTACTGTAATTTGGGAGCAACAAAGGGTACCTACCAACTGGTCATTCCAGTTTTCAAAAGGGGTTGTAGGACAGATGCACATAATTACAGACCTATGTGGTTGGTGTCTAACTGCTGTAGAATTACAGATTATATTTTGTGCTCACAAATTATGATTTTTTGGAGACGAAAGATCTCTTCTGCAAAAATCAACATGCATTTCATGAAAAGAGATCTTGTAAATCTCTGCTCCCTCTGTTCCTTCATGAGCTCCACAGCACTGTAGACTACAACTCTTAGGTTGATGTCATGTTCCTTGATTTCAGGAAGCCATCCAACACTATCCCACACTGCTAGTTAGTGAAAAAAAATTACACATTGATCAAGTATTGGACCAGATTTGCGATTAGATTCACGACTTCCTTGCAGATACAACTCGACATGTTGCCCTTACTGGAACAGAACTGACAGATGTAAAGGTAATTTCTGGAGTACTGCAACAGTGTGATTTGACCAATCCAATAGAAAGTGTTGAAAGGTCTTTATGACTGTTCGCAGATGATGCAGTTGTCTATAGGAAAGTAGCAGCACTAGAAGACAACATCAATTTGTAGAATGATGTGCACGGGATTGATGAATGGTGCAGGCTCTGGCAGCTGACCCTGAAGTTCAATAAGCATAAAGCATTGCACATACACAGGAAAAGAAATCTACTACTGTAGAACTACATTACTGATGACAAAGTGCTGGAAACAATCTCCACCGTAAAATATCTAGGAGTAACTATCCAGGGTGACCTGAAGTGGAATGAGCACATAAAACAAATAGTCGGAAAAGCAGGTGCCAGACAAACTGATGAAAAATCATAAGGGAATTGACTCATCCATGAAGGAAGTGTCATATAAGCACACAGCTGATTGATTCTTGAGTACCATTCATCACCATGGGATTCTTACCAGGTAGGACTGATAAAAGAAATAGAGAATATCCAACGAAGAGTGGCACACTTCGTCACACTATTGTTTAGCCTCAGCAAGAGCTTTAAAATGATGCTCAATGAATTCCAGTGGGAGACAGTGTTGTGCAACACAGAAGTATACTACTGAAATTTCAGGACACACTTTCAGAGGAAGAGTCGGATGGCATATTACTTCCTCCCACACCCATCTCGCGAAATGACCACAATGAGAAAATCTGAGAAATCAGAGCTAATATAGAGGCTTACCAACAATCATTCTTCCTACACGCCATTCACAAGAGGAACAGGAAAGGGGGCATTAGTCAGCAATACCAGAAGTACCCTCCACTACCAGCGGTTAGGTGGCTTGTGGAGTATGATGTAGATGTTAGAAGTACTTTTCATTCCAACTTATCCATAGTAATCCGTATTGGTAATTTCATGTGTGTGTTGAGCTCCATTTTGGAGTGGTCTTTGTCAGATATAGAAGATCTGTCCTCCAGTTTTCTTAAGTTTTCTTTCTTCAGTGCCTGTTATGCTTTGGCTGCCTCAAAAAAAATGGTATGAGTTATGACGGGGGACACAAAGACACAACTGTTGTCATGTGATGGAGGCTTTATGCCAGATGCTGTTTCACTTTACATTGCCCTTTGTTTCACTGATGATAATCTTCAAAATTCCAAAATGCACGGTCATTGGTCCCTTGGGTAAGGGAAGGAAGTCGGCCATGCCCTTACAAAGGAACCATCCTGGCATTTGCCTGAAACAATTTAGGGAAATCACGGAAACCTAAATCAGGATGGCCAGATGTGGGAACGCTCATGTCATCGTAGTGTAGCATGTCACTAGATGAGCAGACAGAAAATAGTGAAGGTCATCGATAAAACTGAGATGGGCTGTACCATTTTCTGTAGGTTTTTCTAAGCAAATACTTAGGTTTTTTTTTTCCCTTTCTTCAAGTTGATAATTAAAACTTTATGAATACTCTTTTGTACAATTCTTATAAGGTGACTAAAGGTTTAATATTTAAAATGTGTGATTATCTTTCGTTACCTCATTCATAGAACCATATTCTAACTTCATTATTATATAAAGACAGAAAAAATAAAATACGAATCGACTTCCGCTTGACAATCCTATTAACAAAAATGACTGGATGACAATACGTCAGTATTTCATGGACTAGCTTCACATAAACAGATTTTATTTATAATGAGACAACACATACCTTACAATACAAAATAGTTTTTTCCAGTGGAACTCTCAGTACTTCTGGAAGGGGATAGTCATCCATAGATTCAAAGTGCTTTTTATCAAAGAGATGAAAGCTCTCGCCTGGCTGGAGGCGACCAGCTCTACCACGTCTCTGTTTCACATTTACTTTTGATATCCATCTGTTGCCTATGCTGGATGTTCCACTGTCACTGCTTAACCTGAAAACCATTAAGCCAGTCAGCATACATTTTCGTGGTTACAACAGATCTGTGCTGGTGTAATAACATTTAAATGGTAGCACATGTGAGTTTTTGTCAGAGTATGAATAGCTACGTGTGGTGGCAACTAATGAAGCTGCACATACAATACACCCATAATTCTTACAATATCAGAGAAGGAAAGATGCAACTCACCATACAGTGGAGATGCTGAGTCGCGATAGGCACAACAAAAAGATTCACACAATTATAGCTTACAGCCAATAAGGCCTTTGTCAGCAATACACACGAGCATGCGCACACGCAAATGCAAATGCAACTTGAACACACGCCTGCAGTCTCAGATAACTGAAAGTTGTGTGTTTAGTGTGGTTTCAGTTATCCGAGACTGCAGACGTGTGTGCAAGTTGCGTTTGCATTTGTGTTTGCATGTCTATTGCTGACAAAGGCCTTAATGCCGAAAGCTGTAATTGTGTGAATCTTTTTGTTGTGCCTATCGCGACTCATGATCACCTCTATAAAGTGAACAGCAATTTTCCTTCTCTAATATTGTTATATTCCATCCTGGATTTACCAATAATTCTTATGTAGATATTTTCTTGTAAATTAATACAGATATTAGTTGTCAGGATATAAAAATGAAAAAGAAGGAACAATGCTGACATCTTGATACAACTAATGCAAGGCTTTTATCCAACTGGTGCGGTCATGATGTGTAAGGTTTTTGCAGAAGACACTGAAAATATGACAGTCAAAATTATATTTCAAATTCAGACTGATCTATACATGAGGACTATCTGGAAAGTAAGCTCTGTTTTCATGTAGTGTGTGAAGTTGAGAGGAAGCAATAATTGAACAGACACTATGACGACTCGTGCAGTCGGTCAGTGCTCTTGAGCTTTACTGACAGGAATGTCCAATTGCTTCTTGTTCACCCACAGTAACCACTCAAAATGCAAACTGCAGTTAAAAATCCCATGAAATGTGAACTCCAGACTGCAATAAGATTTTTAGTGGCAAGAAATCTCAACATAGTGGACATTTATTATGACATACAACATACAAACGAAGTATGATAGGAGAATAGTTCTGCATTAGTAGGATTCTCTGTTTAAGAGTGGAAAGAAATACTGCCATCATGATAACTGTGATATAGTCATTAGGCATATTGCTGGCACCTGTTACTGACACCATAAAGATGCTCCTTGCCATTGGAGCATAGATGGCTACACCAATCAGACGGCCACAGAAGTTCTCTGCTTCACCATCAGTGGCCTGTCTTGAAATAGACCAACATGGCTCTGAGCACTATGGGACCTGTCTTGAAATAGACCAACACACAGACACAAGAGAAGTTCTATGCCAGGTTACATTCCAGTCAATGCCTAGTCCACAGCAAGCAGCAAGAAGGGTAGGGTGTCCGGTGATAATAGATTGAGACAATCAGACTCTTCAAGTTAATCTGAAAGTCCCTGTAAGTGTTTGTAAACTGTGTCTTTGAACAGTGATACGAGAAAGTTTCTACTGAACGAACAATGCTTAAAAAAAAAAAAAAAATTCTACTGAAAAGTGTTTCAAGTTTTATTAGCAATGACAGTTTATTCCATTATAAGCGTTAGACTGGTTTTGTCAATGTACATAAACATACCTACATTCTGACAAATGGTCACAGAAAAGAGGAAGTTGTATAATGACAAACAAGTGCTCATTTAGCTGTTCTATTCTTAAATTTTACATGTGCAATAGTCATGTCATTTGTCACCTGTTCAGAACCCAATTCATTGTGTCAACCCGTCACAATGACAATGACGACAACACGAGTAATGACCACCGACCTCTAACCACCATCTAACTAATACAGAAAATTAACTACAAAATTTATGAAAACAAACATTTCATGATGTATCAAGTACAAATTTTCTGCATATTTAATGTAGTGTTTTGCTGAATATAATGGGGGCGGGGGGGGAGGGGAGGGGGGGGGAGGCGGTGCGTTGGGTACAGGAGGTAGGGTGACGAGGAAAGGAGTGGGAGGAGTAGGAGAGGTAGGGAGGGGAGATCACGGGGAAGGGGAGATGTGAAGTGTTACATGCTGTTTAGGCAAACGACATTTCACACTCCTAATATCTTAGAAGGAAAGATGATCGTGACAGAAAAATATTAAGTAGGGAGTACGTTGCGGAACACTTTCTGTGGGCAGGTGTTTCTTTTCTTATCTGCTGAAATTAAATGTGAGGTGTGGAATACAAGAGAACTGCAAGGTGTGACAACAAACTGCTTTACCTGCCGTGGCTGAGGCCTTTTACGCTTTGGAGTCGCGGCTTGCTTGTGGCTTGACTGTCACACTCATGAAGAAAGAAAACAAAAGACAAGATGGTTATGTAGCAAATAAAATATGTTGTAATCTTGAACGTCATGTTGATCCTTTGAGGCATATGTCATATGACTCTAGTTAACGAGTCACTCTGTACACCCACGTTCCAATAACAGCTGCAGAATGTGAAGTAGTCAAGCCTTTCAATGGGCTACACACAGGATTTCTGAGGCACTGATTAGAAGGACCCCAACTTCCAGAGAATCAACTACAATGATCGGATTAAAAAAAGGGGGGAGGGGGGGAAGTATGTCAGATATTAAGTTGGGTGATAGCTCACATAAAGTGTCCTGACTCTGCTTGAACTGCAATTAGCAAGCCACCAGTTACATAAAACTGTAAACAAAAAAAAAAAAAAAAAAAAAAAAAAAAAAAAAAAAAAAAAAAAAAAAAAAAAAAAAAAAAACACACCCCCTCTGAGGATAATGTAATTTTCTTTTACAAGTAGCCGAAATGGTTGTTAGACGCAATAAATGCCTCTGGGGCAATTTTGTAATGCTTAGAGAGTTCAAACAGTTTGATACATAACAGACCAATTTAAGGCATATATTGTATTCATTGACACCATAGCTATTGATTCTTTAAGGGCAAGTGATCGCCCAGATTCATATTAACAAGGTAACTGCAACATCAGTTCCAGCAATCTCTACCTTGTGAATGATATAAAATGTATATATGGTTATGAAACAAAAACACATCAAACCTATCAAACTCTCAATTGGTAGGAACGTCTCAAATTTTCACTAACTAGCATATAATGAAATTGCATTATAACACACTTCTTATTTTTGTTTGCCAGTCAAAATGTATGAAACAAATTTAGGATTAATACATGTACTGCTATTATTAAATCTGCATGACTTCCATACATAACTAAATTCACTAACTTTCGAAACAATTATGAGATTTCGCAAAACAACAAAATCAAATACATGCAAACAAATCATCAAAAAATACTTTTGTGTAAAAGACAAAATGACTTTTTTTCTGATAAAAAGCTCTGAGCAAACATGCATGATGTATCAAAAAGAATCACCTGATATAAATAAATAATAGCTATTATGTTATTTGAGATATGTGCATGAACAATGTACTGTTGGAAAGAGCAAACTCTCAAGTTTTACATGAATTCCATTAGGTAGCAGCCGTGTGCGCCCACTTCAATTCTGGTAAAAATGGTGTCAGGATAACAGAAAGCATTTTGTGTTCCATGTTTTGCATAGTGTGGGTCAGTAATAACTGTTCAGCGTGACTTTCATACTAGGTATGGTGTGGATCCTCTTACAGCACAGAGCATTAGATGATGATATGAACAATTCTGAGAAATAGGTTGTTTATGTAAAGGCAAATCGCCGGGCCGTCCCTGTGCGTATGACATGAATGTCTAACAGATCCTCCACAGTTCCACAAGGACTCTGCAGAAATCCATTCTATGTGCAGCTCAACATTTCAACATGCCCCAAATGTCCATCTGGCATGTGTTGGTGCCAATGTTCACCCATAATACCATACAAAACTCGGCTAATGCAAGCTCTTCATGAAGGTGATGAACAACAACGTGTAGAGTTCTATAATTTCATTCTACACAAGATAGAGGATGACAGTTTTCTTCCATGCTTAGTGCTTACTGACAAGACAACATTCCATTTAAACAGAAAGGTGAACCATTGTAATGTCAGAATGTGGGGTACAGAACAACCACATGAAGTTGTACAACACAAGAGGGACTCTCCAAAATTTCATGTGTTTTGTGCAGTTTCATGGGAAAAGGCATATGGTCCATTTTTCTATGCTGAGAACACTGTTACAGAAAGCACCTATCTCAATATCCTTGAGAACTGTCTTTTCCCACAGTTGGAGACTGATTCGAATGACTTCATTTACCAACAGGATGGGGCACCACCACACTGGCATATGGAAGTGCAGGAATTTTTAAATCAAAGAATTACTGAACAATGGACTGGTCACACTGGACCAAATGATTCAGCCTTACCTCTGTTACCAGCAACAATGTATGAACTGAGACATAACACAACAGCAGCTGTGGAAGCAGTAACTCAAGACATGCTCACTGCAGTGTGGGAACAATTTGGATACTGCATTGACATATGCCATGTATCTTGAGGTGGCATATTGAATACCTATGAAAAGGTATGAGAAAAAACTGTTTCCCATTCATCAAAAAACAAAATTCATTGTATATGTTTATTAGTTTCATAAATATAGATGTACCAAATCGGATGATTCTTTTTGATACATCTTGTATATCAAAAATATGGTAGGCAAGCTGTGCTCAATTGTTTCTTCGTGTAATTAAGGAAACAAAGAAATTCTGTGTTGCAACTGATAAAAGAATGGCAAACTGATAAAGAGTATTTTCACAGCCGATCAGAAATTTAGTGATGGACCACCTGTGTCACTCTGAATGATAAAAATGCAATGAAAAGTATAAAGGGATATCTGTTACTTAATCCACATGCCACGATGAATAAACGTTAGAGCCAAATCCAGTTCTTGGAGAGAATTCCAGGACAACAAGCAGAAGACAAGATAAGTATCAACGTTACACGACCCATATGAACTGTTCACATTTCATAGAGTTTAAAACTGCAGCAAGTCCATATCATTTTTGATGAAAATACGTTTAGCTGAGAATATAAGAAGATGCATCACAAGTTTGTTTGGTTTTGATTTAAAAAAAGAAAGGAATTGTCTACACTACTGCAGAAACTGTAATTTATTTTTTTTATTTGGAGTGATCCCATGAGATTAACAGTTTGTGATTTTTTGCATTAAACTTGGCTTCTGCGGCAAATAAGGATTGCTCCTCTTTGTTGATGTTAAATTCAACCTCTGGAAAAATGTTAAAAGGGTTATTTTATTTATGCTCAGCACCTTACCACTCCTGGATTCTAGCTCCTTACCATCTCACTGGAAGTGTAGGTGGTTTCTGATCGAGTGGTGGACTTCTGATCTAGTGTTCTGGTAGGAAAAAAGTAGTGTCTTGGCAAGGTGTACTGCTTGTTTTGTGTGATTTCAGGTGATTGCAAGGGTGGAATTGGCCATGGACCAGAGAACTGTGCTAGGTATATCCTACCTGACTATAAACCAGCTCCATTATGAGCTTGGGATAAGTGGTCCACCCAAAGAAAGCAGTATAGTCAACTTAAGCCAACACTTCTGTGGTGCATAGGAGCGGTGCCTCAACATCAACCACCACCTCAACATCGTGGCTGGCACTGCTGGTGAGTTAGGTGATGCCAACACTGTGTGCTATAGTTTGCTATCTGGTGTGCAGACGAACACAGAGTTACTGCAAGGCAGTATGCCTTTGCAGTTGCATGTTTATGGGATTTAGGCACTTTTGTATTATTTGTGTAACTGCATTCAGGAATTAAGTATCTTAAATACCGATCTAAACCAGTCCCTCTTACTAAAGAGATGTGCAATACTATTATACAGTTACAGCTTGATGCCAGTTTGACGAGTTGGCCTCTGGACGTAACCTGTCTCAAACTGAGCAGAATTATGGCTGAGGCCATGGATAAAGCAAGTCAATGGTCGGTTTCTGTAGGAACTTGCTAGAGGAAAATTTGTCAAGTAGAATTAAAAATGAGTTGGCCAGCCAGCCATGTCGGCTCTTTGCCTTAGCGTTATCAAACTGGAGGCAGTAAACAACACTCTAGAATGCATGCATCCAGGAGATTGGACACACATTCCATTCGCTAATGAACCAGATACTTTTGCTGAGTTAGATAAATTAGTCGAAAGTATAGAAAATACTCTTTTTGGCAATGAAAGATGCAGCATTTGTTAATGTAGGTTGGAATCCTTTGCAGCTAAAAACATACTTCCTTACAAAAAACCCAAACAGGTGACATTTAATAGCAGAACACATGTTCGATGCAATCGATCAGATATTTTAGTGCAGGACTGACCAGTACCCCAAGAGAGGGTACAATCGAGTGGATACCATTGGGTGGCACCTCACGGTAAGAAGTGCTGTGGGGTACTGCAAGCTGTAACAGGGTAAATGCTGTTTCAACTCAAGTTTGTCTGTACCACATAAAATCAAGGGCTAGTATGTACTTAATTAGACTCGAATAGCAACTTCTCTTCGCACAATTATCATCTTCAGAATTTTAAACCTCCTCCTTTACAAAAAGTAATGAAGCAATGTCTTACAGTAAACAGTGAGTTGTTGGTTGTGTTGAGGGAACTCTGTTAATTTGAGGATTCAAGGGCTGTTGTGGCTGACAAAATTTACTGTTATCAAGAATCTGTCGACAGATGGATTGCTTGGTTTCAATTTTTTAAAGAAAGCAGTATGTATTCTAGGTTACAGAAGCAGAAGTTCCTTTTTCACTTTCAGCCTAACAAAAAGGTATTTGCTGTGTACTCATAATTATATTCAAATGTGAATAATGTCAAAGAGAAAATTGCCCGTTTTAATTTTGTCCCTCTGTGTGAAACAATCTCACCAACCGCTGAAAGAACTTTGGGACTTCACGATGTGCTGACAAATTAGGAGACGGAGATACAACTGAGTAAAAACTTAGCTCACTGATCAAATCTCTGTTCACCAAGCCCCTTATCAATTGTCTCCTCCCAAAATGAAAGAGTTATGTAAAATTATCAGTCAGTTTCTGGTGGATGGTGTGATTAGGCTGTCAGTGCCTCTGTATGCTTCACCTATTTTTCTGGAACCTAAGCCCAGTGGTGATGATTACTGGACAATGGTTGATTGCCAAAAGGTAGTATTAGAACCAGTACTGTTACCTAATTTCCATAACTGTTTTACTTGGTTTTTGGGGGGCTCAGTGTTTTACCATACCAGATCATCAGGCCCATCATCAGATGCCACTGGCTGAAGAGTCAAAGCCCCTCAATGCATTTTATACTTACTGGACCCTGAATACAATCTTGTACCCGTTGAGCTAGCCACCATTGCATCTGTGTTATCGCATTTGCTGGATTCAGTGTTAGGGGAGTTCAAATTTCAGTGTGTTATTTAGACCACCACATAATATACAGTGAGATCTTCACTGAACATCTGTATCATTTACGTCAGGTTTTGCACAATTTACACGAAGCAGAGTTGACACAGAGTGTGAAACCTTCTCAGGTAAATCTCGCCCACTGGGAGATGATATTTTTCGGCATACTGTGTCAGCTGATCAAATCATGGTAGATAAGAATACCACTAAGGCTATCTATTAGTTCCTTTGCCTAAAGACAAGAGGTGCATGGCTAGATATATAGGAATGGTAATTTTTTTTAAATTTATTGCTAATTTTGCTTAATTGGCCGCATCTCTGAATCAGATACACTGAAAAGGTAAAAAATTTCAGTGGATTAAATCCCACCAATCTGTGTTTGACGTCTTTAAGATTACTCTTGGCCACTGGGCAGATCTTAGCTGTCCCCGATTTTGCTCATGAATCTACCAAACTGATGCCCTCACAGCTGCTACTGTCATCTGAAGTCAAGTAACTGCCTATGTGTTTGAGGCCTTGGCTGTCTTGTTTGGACTCAAGAAATTTCATTTCTATCTTGAACACAAATTATGTGGTTGGAAATAAGTAAATAGGCCTTGACCCGGGTATTGGCCGAACACTGTAAAACAGTAAGCGTTGCCCACTGGGTCTTAGAATTTCCACCTTCTGTTTTCAAGTGAAGCATATCAGAGGTACAGACGACCAAATGGCTGACGCTGCCAGTTACATGTCCTAATGCAACTCTAAAGTTGTTGAGATGCTGCACATTTGCCAGAAATCTATACGAGCTTCAGCTTTACTGAGAGAGATCACATACTGTTGGGTAAGTTGAAAGAGGAACAAGACAAGGAAGCTCAATTAAGGAACATCAAGTAACAGTCTGGAGAAACTCAACATGTGCTGGGTTATTGCATCAAAGCCTCTTCTAACCATCTCTATGAAGGAAGGTTCAAGATTTGTCTTCTGAAGGAACTGATTCAAGTGGTTTTTAAATACTTTCATCAACCTCCATGCGGGGGACATCTTGGTGTTTTCACAACCACCATCATGAAGATAAAATAGCATTTAACTTGGCACAATTTTAATAGCAACATAACACATCTAGTCAGCCAATGCCAAGCATGCAAAATGTCTAAACCCAATTCTAGAACCCACAAGGGCAGTCTGCATTCCAGTCAGGCAGAGGATCCTATGAATGAGCTGTTCATCGACTATTTGAGGCCTCTAGCCTGTACTAAAAGTGGAAACCAACACATATTTGTGGTGGTTGATGCATTTTCTTATTTTCTTTGATTGCTTCTGAGGAAATATCTAATAACCAGTGTTACCTTTCGGCACCAGGCCAAAATGTTTTTGACATTTGAGGCACCTAAGATTTTAGTGAGTGACAATACACTGGCCTTTTTGTCCTGGGAATTCAGAATGTTTTGTTTTAATAGTGCAATTTCTCATGTCACGACCACCCCATTACCCGCAGTCGTCATTTGCGGAATGAGTTATCGTAACTTGAAATCAACCCTGCTTACTTTTCATGGCCAGTCTCAGATGAAGTGGGATCAATCCATCAACTGGCGTAAATTAACATCTAACACAGCTGTGCATGCAACCCCGAGAACTATACCCACCAAGCTAATGTTCTGTTTCTAGCTAACTTGCCAGCTTCAAATCTACGGTAACCCCCCAGTGTTGTCCTTTAAGATAAGATGGCAGAACTGAGTAATGAACACATTCTTATCTGTACTTTTGCTTGCAGAACATCTTGGGGGGGGAGGGGGGGGGGGGGGTGTTTTGTTGCCTAGCTATGTTTCTCTGTTGTCATAGTAGGTGGCACCTCTACCAGGACTTAACTGTGCATGCAACTCACACTTGAGTTCTGTCTGCTGGGGGTTGACAGTCTCAGAAGGAGTCTCTCTGGGCCATGACCTGAGATTGTTAGTTGTGGAGGGTTGGTCTGCTGCATTATGATGGCAAATGTTTGCTTTGGGGAGTGAGCCCTTACCTACTGGAGAGTCGCCGCTTCCCTCTGTCGGCACAATAGCTGGCATTACTGTGTAATTCAACTTGGCCTGTTTCCTGTTGTTTTGGCTGGTGGTTGTGACCAGATACACTATTCCCTATTCTCCCAGGCCTGACATAGGAGTAACTGAGCACCATTTTTTTGTGCAGTTAAGTGTCTGGTGCAGTTCATGAAATTCCTGTGCTTTTGCTACTGAATTTTCTTTAATGGTCTTACCACAAGCTGATATGGATGATACTGCTGGCTGTTTTGGCTGGAGCCTTTAATGTGTATCACCATCCTTGTAACAAGGATGTATCCAGGTTAAACATTTATTTGACTGTAAGGGGGCTTTCATTTTACCCTGTTCTTTTTTTGAGTATCTGGTCTAAAAACACTTTTTTACCTGCACTATTGGTGCACGTATTTTCTAGGTTTATGTATCTTTGAAATTTTTAAACTGATCTAGAAAGATTTGTTTTTACCTGCAGTACTGGTGCATGTATTCTCTAGCTTTAGGTATCTTTAACATTTTTCATTTCAGTTAAGATTAAAAGGTCCCTGTGTGTTTTAATTTATTTACTTATGTAAATTCTACTCTGTTAACCCGAAGTACTTGGGGGCAAAACTGACTCACTTCTCTGCTCTCATGTCCTCTGAACATGGTTGGAAGCCTGTGTTCTATTTGTCATTTACATGTTACCTAAATTTAATGTACTTTCTGTCTTTGTACTTTCAACATTGCAGGACAGTCAGCAATCATGATAATCTAATATACAAGAAACTATCAGCCTCATCTCCATGGATACCATGTGGTGGGAATCGGGAGCTCACATGAAACTAAGTAGGACATAGTTTCACGCAAGCTCCCGAGGCCTACCGCACGGTGTCCATGGAAACGAGGCTGATAGTTTCTTATATATTAGATTATCACGATTGCTGACTGTGCTGCAAACTTAGTTTCATGTGAGCTCCCGAGGCCCGCCGCACGGTGTCCATAGGGGCAAGGTGCACGCCAGAACTTAAGTTAAGTCCTGGTGTTGACTTAGTACTTATGTACTGCATTTTTAAAATGTGACTACGCCTATTCAGGCTGTTTTAGTTTTATTTCTAGATCGTGCTCTCTTAGACAAATTATAGATTCAGGTATATCTTCTGAAGAAGGCTCAATTAGATGGGCTGAAACCTAGGTAAAGGTTGGTTTCATTGCCGCAATCGAGGCTGATAGTTTCTTTACATACTTTCTGTTTGTTTTAGAATCTGTACTGAACTGAGCAACTGTTCAGGATGTGGGAGGAGCTCAAGCCAGTTCATCTGCATTGGCTACTACTTGTATTTCAGCCCCTTTATTTGATTTGGATTTGTCCCTTGTTATTCTTGTGAAAAATTGCTTACGTTTGCCGATTTGCTAATGCTCACCTTACTAATTTATAGCCTGTATAGAAATAAACATTCTGCTTTCTTGAAAGTTTTGTGTAATGTTTAAAGTGTATATGCATAGTTGTCTGTGTAATACTGATATCTAAGTAGCCACAACTATTGACAGACCCAGCAAATTTCGCAACGGCGATTTTCTAATGTTTATAGCATCAAAACAGTTAGTTTGGTTTTTATTACATAAGAAGGAATCCTCTGTACTATTGTAGAAGCTATAATTTGCATTTCTTATTTGGGATGTTCCCATGAGCTTAATGGTTCATAATTGCTTATGTTAAACCTGGCCTCTGTGGCAATGTATGGCCTCTGGTCAATAAGTTAAAAGGATTATTTTCTTTATGGCTCAGCACCTTACCATTCCCAGATCTTAGTGCCATAACATCTGAAGAGAGACAGAAAGAATCCATATAAAATTATGTTGAAATGCAGTGAAACGTGTGTACAGCATGTTTGGCTGAGTCCTCTTTTAGGGACTTTGTCAGTGGTGATGAGGTCAACAAAACATTTATTCCCCAAGTGAATAAAATGGATTATATCTGTTAAACTGAAGGTGAGCATTGTAGACAACTGTTCATGTGTAGCAGATATTTATAATAATTTACTTTTTACAAGTTTAACAAAACAAAATGTGAAGTAATAAAACAAAAAAAAAAAAAAAAAAAAAAAAAAAAAAAAAAAAAAAAATCAGCAAAAAAATGAAAGATACATCTGCAATTGAAAAGTTATTAAAGAAGTAGATGCTTTCAAGTGTCTAGGAAGTAAATTCACCAAGAAAGGAAATATCAAGGACGAAATTTCAGATAAAATAGAAAATTCTTTGCAATTCTATTACTGTTGTTGTTGTTGTGGTCTTCAGTCCTGAGACTGGTTTGATGCAGCTCCCCATGCTACTCTATCCTGTGGAAGATTCATCATCTCCCAGTACCTACTGCAACCTACATCCTTCTGAATCTGCTTAGTGTAGTCATCTCTTGGTCTCCCTCTACGATTTTTACCCTCCACGCTGCCCTCCAATACTAAATTGGTGATCCCTTGATGCCTCAGAACATGTCCTACCAACCGATCCCTTCTTCTGGTCAAGTTGTGCCACAAACTTCTCTTCTCCCCAATCCTATTCAATACTTCCTCATTAGTTATGTGATCTAATCTTCAGCATTCTTCTGTAGCACCACATTTCGAAAGCTTCTATTCTCTTCTTGTCCAAACTATTTATCGTCCATGTTTCACTTCCATACATGGCTACACTCCATACAAATACTTTCAGAAATGACTTCCTGACACTTAAATGTATACTCGATGTTAGCAAATTTCTCTTATTCAGAAACGCTTTCCTTGCCAGTGCCAGTCTACATTTTATATCCTCTCTACTTCGACCATCATCAGTTATTTTGCTCCCCAAATAGCAAAACTCCTTTACTACCTTAAGTGTCTCATTTCCTAATCTAATTCCCTCAGCATCACCGGACTTAATTCGACTACATTCCATTATCCTCGTTTTGCTTTTGTTGATGTTCATCTTATATCCTCCTTTCAAGATACTATCCATTCCGTTCAACTGCTCTCCCAAGTACTTTGCTGTCTCTGACAGAATTACGATGTCATCAGCGAACCTCAAAGTTTTTATTTCTTTTCCATGGATTTTAATACCTAATCTGAATTTTTCTTTTGTTTCCTTCACTGCTTGCTCAATATACAGATTGAATAACATCGGGGAGAGGCTACAACCCTGTCTCACTCCCTTCCCAACCACTGCTTACCTTTCATGCCCCTCGACTCTTGTAACTGCCATCTGGTTTCTGTACAAATTGTAAATAGCCTTTCGCTCCCTGTATTTTACCCCTGCCACCTTCAGAATTTGAAAGAGTATTCCAGTCAACATTGTCAAAAGCTTTCTCTAAGTCTACAAATGCTAGAAACGTAGGTTTGCCCTTCCTTAATCTAGCTTCTAAGATAAGTCGTAGGGTCAGTATTGCCTCATGTGTTCCAATATTTCTACGGAATCCAAACTGATCTTCCCAGAGTTCGGCTTCTACTAGTTTTTCCATTCATCTGTAAAGAATTTGCGTTAGTAGGTGGTGGTTGTTGGGATGTTGAAGGGGGACTAAATTGCGTTAGTATTTTGCAGCTGTGACTTATTAAACTGATAGTTCGGTAATTTTCACATCTGTCAACACCTGCTTTCTTTGGGATTGGAATTATTATATTCTTCTTGAAATCTGACGGTATTTCGCCTGTCTCATACATCTTGCTCACCAGATGGTAGAGTTTTGTCAGAACTGGCTCTCCCAAGGCCGTCAGTAGTTCCAATGGAATGTTGTCTACTCCGGGGGCTTTGTTTCGACTCAGGTCTTTCAGTGCTCTGTCAAACTCTTCACGCAGTATCGTATCTCCCATTTCATCTTCATCTACATCCTCTTCCATTTCCATAATATTGTCCTCAAGTACATTGCCCTTGTATAGACCCTCTATATATTCCTTCCACCTTTCTGCTTTCCCTTCTTTGCTTAGAACTGGGTTACCATCTGAGCTCTTAATGTTCATACAAGTGGTTCTCTTTTCTCCAAAGGTCTCTTTAATTTTCCTGTAGGCAGTATCTATCTTACCCCTAGTGAGATAAGCCTCTACATCCTTAAATTTGTCCTCTAGCCATGCCTGCTTAGCCATTTTGCACTTCCTGTCGATCTCATTTTTGAGACGTCTGTATTCCTTTTTGCCTGCTTCATTTACTGCATTTTTATATTTTCTCCTTTTATCAATTAAAGTCAATATTTCTTCTGTTACCCAAGGACTTCTACTAGCCCTCGTCTTTTTACCTATTTGATCCTCTGCTGCCTTCACTACTTCATCCCTCAAAGCTACCCATTCTTCTTCTTCTACTGTATTTCCCCCATTCCTGTCAATTGCTCCCTTATGCTCTCCCTGAAACTTTCTACAACCTCTGGTTCTTTTATTTATCCAGGTTCCAGTTCCTTAAATTCCCACCTTTTTGCAGTTTCTTCAGTTTTAGTCTACAGTTCATAACCAATAGACTGTGGTCAGAGTCCACATGTGCCCCTGGACATGTCTTACAATTTAAAACCTGGTTCCTAAATCTCTGTCTTACCATTATATAATCTATCTGAAACCTGTCAGTATCTCCAGGCTTCTTCCATGTATACAGCCTTCTTTTATGATTCTTGAACCAAGTGTCAGCTATGATTATGTTGTGCTCTGTGCAAAATTCTACCAGGCGGCTTCCTCTTTCATTTCTGTCCCCCAATCCATATTCACCTACTATGTTTCCTTCTCTCCCTTTTCCTACACTCGAATTCCAGTCACCCATGACTATTAAATTTTCGTCTCCCTTCACAATCTGAATAATTTCTTTTATTTCATCATACATTTCTTCAATTTCTTCGTCATCTGCAGAGCTAGTTGGCATATCAACTTGTACTACTGTAGTAGGTGTGGGCTTCGTATCTATCGTGGCCACAATAATGCGTTCACTATGCTGTTTGTAGTAGCTTACCCGCATTCCTATTTTCATATTCATTATTAAACCTACTCCTGCATTACCCCTATTTGATTTTGTGTTTATAACCCTGTAGTCACCTGACCAGAAGTCTTGGTCCTCCTTCCACCGAACTTCACTAATTCCCACTATATCTAACTTTAACCTATTCATTTCCCTTTTTAAATTTTCTAACCTACCTGCCCGATTAAGGGATCTGACATTCCACGCTCCGATCCGTAGAACGCCAGTTTTCTTTCTCCTGATAACGACATCCTCTTGAGTAGTCCCCGCCCGGAGATCTGAATGGGGGACTATTTTACCTCCGGGATATTTTACCCAAGAGGACGCCATCATCATTTAATCATACAGTAAAGCTGCATGCCCTCGGGAAAAATTACGGCTGTAGTTTCCCCTTGCTTTCAGCCGTTCGCAGTACCAGCACAGCAAGGCCGTTTTGGTTATTGTTACAAGGCCAGATCAGTCAATCATCCAGACTGTTGCGCGCGCATACACACACACACACACACACACACACACACACACACACACACACACGCGCGCGCACAAAAGGGTTTAACTTTTACAAGCTTTTGGAGCCACTGGCTCCTCCTGGCAGAAGAGTTGAAGGGAAAGGAAGAGGGGTGAAGGAAAAGGACTGGAGACACTTAGGGAAAAGGATACAGTTCAGAAAAGTCTCCTAGAACCCCAGGTCAGGGGAGACTTACAGGATGGGATGACAAAGAAAGCCTTTCCTTCTGGATTGTATCCCTTTCCATAAACCTCTCCAGTCCTTTTCCTTCACTCCATTCTCCTTCAGCTCTTTTACAGGAGGAGGCCACTGGCTCTGAAGGATTGTAAAAGTTGAACCCTTTTGTGTGTGTGTGTGTGTGTGTGTGTGTGTGTGTGTGTGTGTGTTCCCCTGCTGCCACTTGGTAAGTAGATTTTTTATCTGTCCATTTCGATTATAGTTCAGCAAATGATTGATTTAGCTCTTCTTTAAGAAATAGAATGCAGAAACTTACCTTAGGCTTTTAGACTAATACAAGGAGGGATGCAACATCATCTGCTTTGGGAGAAACTCCCACAGAGTTCAATCATTGGCCCACTACTGTTCTTGCTTTATGTTGATGACCTGCCACTTTATTTAAATCAGGAGGCAGAATTAGTCCCATTTTCAGATGATACAAGTATTTTGTGAAGCTAAGCAAAGAAGCACCAATAGTGAAAATAAATGATGTTTCTGTGAAACTTGATGAACAATTCTGCACAAATGGGCTATAAACTTTGGAAACGCACAGTTCACTGTACTGTCAAAAATACCCTGTTTCCTATTAACCTAGTACACCAGCAACAAATAACAAACCGGACAGAAAATTTAAAATTCTTAAGTGGGTACACTGATGAAAAGTTTAAATCTGAAAAAGCTATCGGGTTACAGAAGTCATTAAATTAACATTTTTGCATTTTTAATTCACTTGAGTCTCATGAGAAACTATCTGTGGTAAATCTAAAATCCGTATTTATCAACTGTCATACCATCCTCTGCCAATGGTGTCACTGGATGTGGTAAGGAGGGCTGTGATGTCAGTACACCACTCCCCTGGCCATTGTCAGTTTTCATGACCTGGAGTCACTATTACTCTGTCAAGTAGCTCCTCAACAGGCCTCATGAAGATGAGTGCACTCTGTTCCAGTCTTCCCACCGAGGGGGGAGGGGAGGGGGGGGGGGGGGAGACTGGTAGTACTGAGAATCAAACCAGAGTCCTCTACACGGCAGACAGTTGCACTGAACACTCAGCTATGGAGACAAAATGGAGTAACTCCTTGCTTAGGTACAAAGTATTCATTGCAGAAAAAATAGTTTTTAGAATTATGTGTTGAACTCTTACACCTACGTCTTGTAAGTACCTCTTGAAGCAGTTGGTAATGTTATCCACAGCCTCCAAGTACAATTATTAACTCACGAAATTTTTTACCAACAGTCCATCTATGTCTGAGTGTAACAGGAATATTCACAAGTACAACACTAGAAGAAAAATGATCTTCAGTAGCCCTGAACAAATCTTACTTTGGCACATAGAGTGGTGAAATATGCAGCTACAACACTTTCACAAACTACACATGGAAATAAAATGCCTGACAGATAGTAGGTGTGTTTCCAAATGAAGATGAAAGAGATTCCTCCTTAACAACTCCTTCATATTACAGAGCAATTCCTGAGTAGGGATAATAAGTCAAACATTTATTTAATTCAATGTTCTATGTTTGCTGTGATGATGCATTCCACATCATAACATTTATTGCGAATTTCATCTATGGAACAAGTAACTAACTATAACTACTAGCAATTTTTAACCAGTAACTTGACAGACTCACCTTTGTTCCCTGTGTAATCCTGTGTCCACAACATACTTTACATCATTCACAGTAATGCTTGTTTCTGCAATGTTTGTTGCAAGAATGATCTTACGAATGCCAGGTGGTGGTCTGCTGAATATTTTCTGCTGGTCAGTATAAGAAATTCGAGAATGCACAGGCACAACAAACAGTTCACTTTTATTCATTATTTTGTTCACCTTTTCCATTACTGCTTTTATGTCTGCCCAACCAGGCAGAAAGCATAATATTGCCCCTTCACCTTTGTTTTGGTGAAGCCAGTCTATTACAGTACACACAAGATCTACATCTACATAAGGCACTGTTGAATCAGGTAATTTTTTCAACACATTTTGTGAAACAAGATCATCCAAAAAATGTTCTGTAACTGGAAATGTGAAGCCCGGTACCTATCAACAGAGAGAGAACAGGGAATCAAAATCTTATTGATAATTTAAACATGTTTAAAACATAGGAGGAGGATTCCAAGGTAGAAGTGAACAAGAAAGAGGAGAGACAAGACCACCTTTGAAAGGGCTGAATAAGCAATCAAGGACTTCCAAACCTCTAAAGGTGCAAAAGATTACATCTGAGAATGGGCAAGCCATGGATAGGCTTCTAGGCACAAACTTCACAAAATGCGAGTATTTACAAAGAAAAGGCTGACACTACAGATCAATTCAATATTACATTACAAGAGGAATGTCTTCAAAAGTGGGCCACGGTGCCTTTTATGTCTGGGTATAGCTGTGAGAAACCTTTACACGTATGAGCTTGCTCTCACTGAGAGTTATGAAGGTAATGGTAAGAAACAAGCCATAACTGAAGAAATTAGTTTCGTGGCAATAAAAGGTGTTCTGATACTGTGACAGAAGAGATTCCACTCAAGATCTAAGGAAGAAATGTCTCAAAGTGGTTGGCTCTGAGCACTATGGGACTTAACTTCTGTGGTCGTCAGTCCCTGTCTCAAAGTGTGTGCTGCTGTATATATATTGGTCTTTATGTACAACTGTTTCTTCATACTTTATTTTTCTTTCACACCTTCCCTCCTTTAATTTTCTAACTGCATTCTGAACCTCTCCCTCTTTCCCCAATTTCATGTTTATCTTTCTCTTCCCCTCCTAGCTTCATATTTGTTTTCTTTTTCACTTCTATTTAATTCTATGTGACTTCTTGATCATTTAATCTTCCCCTACTTCTGATTTTCAGTAATTCACATTCAAGTTTTTAGTTTCACCCTACGCTTCTACCTTATTACATACAGAGGTCACATAAGATAAATTGGCCCATGCACAGAAATGCATTCTTGGTTTCAGTGCCGAGTTTGTTCACTCCTCTGTTCTGAGAGCGCAGCTGCCTCAGTTGCCTGTCACCTACTGAGCCATGTGCATCATCACTTGTCTCTTCATTTTCTGCCTGCTTTGACTACAAAGTGGGAATGGAGGCAAATGCACACTGGCTGCATGGCAACATTTCTCAAATGATTTTAAAGAAACTATTCGGTTAAAGAAACTTTTTGCACATGCAGTTCACAGCCTCATTCATAAGCTTAATGATTAACTACCTATCATTTTGTTAATGGTTATAATTTCTATGACATTTTTGTATTACGCAATATACTGCAAAAGATTTGAATACTTTGCAATGAAAAACGGAGCTCACTAAGAATTTGCATTTGGTGCATATTACACCACATAATGCTACATGAAAAATATATTCAATATACTGAATTTTTGTGTAAGCTGGAGATGAGCTTATAACGATACAGCCTTCCCCAAATTCATATGAAATGTTTGATACCACCTTTTTTATATGCATCTGAATAGTTATCAGACAATTTAGTGCCCCCTAAGGCCTTGTTTGTGTGTCTTTATATCATTCTGTCCTATCTGATAAAAAAACTTTATGTTCATTGCGAAGGCATGTGGAATGTTCTGGAAGGACGTGTATTGTCATAATTATTGGTGGATTGTTGTCATTGATAAAATTATGGACATACACTAAATTAAGTTACTAATCAAAAAATTGAAGTTGTAAGTCCTTAGCAATAAATAACTAGAGACTGCAGAGATGTTAGCATGAAAAATCAATGCTTCTAATTAACAATATGGTATCTAAAAATCCAGTAACAGAAGACCTCACTATCTTGAGAAACAGCTTAAAAGTTATTACCATGTGATGTATTTTCATTTGTTATTTGTTTTTATGTCTTCCTCTGTAATTTGTATTCTTTGTGATTACATTTCTAATTAACTCCCCAATTGTTTACATCTCACAGTTTTCCAATTTCCACAATTTGAGGCTTTATTTTTGCATTTTATATGTGCAATCAGATAAAGCGCAAGCTCTGTACTGCCACTGAATATCAGTAACCAGATCCAAACTGTAATTAATTACATAACTAAAATAAAACACGAGACATGATTGTAATTAAAGTTCAGAATTATTTTCTTACAGAAAATTAAAGATATTACTATAAAAGTTTGTCATTCAATATTGTATTGTATACCTTATTCGGCTGTAACATCAGTTTCTTCACGTTTTGTAAATTTTAATTGTAACATCAAAATTATAAAAAATTAATAATGCTTTATTTTGGAAGCTATTGTTGAAATTCTACGTGCAGCGATGCTGCAACAAGTCAGTTTTGGTGTTACTTTTGGAATTCAAAGAGATCAGTGAAGTCCGTCCGTGTTTTGTTTAAATGACAAGTGTGCAGTTCGGATGTCAATTAATGTGAATAAATTTTGTGAAATATGAAAATTTCGCATTCATTCATCAATGGACCAGGCAGAAGAAACTTAAGTTAAGTAACATTCAGCATGAATCATTACAAGCTCTATATCTATCACAAACCTCATAGAAATTGACTGTATGTTGTGCACTCACTTCTGACTGTGTGCGCAAATGATAAGAGTGCAAATGACATATTCATAACATCTCTTACATCTCAAATGGTTCGAGACACCAAAACAAATTTTGGGCAAATTTCACACAAAGTGGAGACTGTTTTGCCATGTAGCTAACACACAAAACTTTCTGTGATATACATGTAATTACATTAGTGAAGGACTCTTATTTTTATACCAAGCATGAACATTTCACAAGCTATTTACCTCACTGTGCTCAATTGTTTGATTAAAAGTAGAGTGTTTCAGAGTCTCATCACAAGTGCAACCCCTTCAACATGTTAGGTGAAATTGTGTAAATCCCATTGTGTTTTTTTGCAAAAAGAAGCTACTTTTAACACATCAAAAAGAGAAAGAAAAAAGGTGCACAAGATAGGCAAGAATAAATCACACTCACTGTTGCGATTGCAACGTAATCCTACACCCATTGTGTTTTTAATAATAAATGGTTGACATGTTTAACACAGTCGTTTGCAGACTCGCTAACTGTAGCTTACAAGTTCCACATGGTAGACATTTGTGTGAAGGTTTCACCTGGAGACCACCACCTCCCCTACTGTGCTGTCCCATCCACAGCCCAGCCCAGCCCCCCCCCCCCCCCCCCCTACTGTTGTACCATTCCCAACCCACTGTCAGTACAGCTGTGGGCCAAGTAATATTGCATGCACTGTACATATATTTGTTTGCTTGCTATCTGATTCAAGTTCTCATTCTCTAGTTAATAATCACTGATTGTACATTATAAACAGCTCTCTCATGTATTCCAAACAGATTGTAACAGACGACAGCAGCACTTTTCAAACTATTCTGAGAGAAAAATGATTTAGGACAGGCACATTACAAATTTTTAAGAACACCACTAGACATGTTATTGAAATATGGCGTTACTATTCTTTTAAAATTCATCATTTGTTATCCACAAACAGTGTCATGAAAAAACGGTAACTACACTTCGAGGTTTTTACTGGATATTTTTTAATGATTTTCATGAAGGTTTAACTCAACCAACACAATTTTGAATTGCTCAACTGACATCATCTTAAACTGCTTCATTCAATATTGGTTACCACTCACTTTCAGAAAACACTGTTTACATATGGTTTGCAGAATTTTGCTGCATTGCACTTAAGCCGAGGATTCATATCGTGCAGGTCAGCAAAAGAAAATATCGATGCTGTGCATAAGATCAAAGAGAATCAGCATGTGACTTACCATGAAATAGAGGCATCTGTAGGAATGTCGATGACTGAAGTAAATTACTTTTTGTATGGACATTTGGCTTAGAAAAGTATAAGTTCCCAGAGGACTCAGTAAAATTTGACCAAAGCTCAAAAACAAGCTCAAGTCACCTGGTAATGTGATGCTAAAAAATTCAACTGAGGAAATGCAAAATCCATTTAAAACATCATAATACAATTTAAGACTGTTGGAGTATCTATAGTAGCACAAACAAATGTTTGAGAGATAAAAGATGAACCAAAACCAACAAAATTGGCTCTAACTATAAAGTTTATTTCTGTCAATGCTCACATGAATTATTTAATGGCTATACTGGTGTCAAATAACTAGCCATCGCCAACAGCCCCTAAAAAAAAGGACATTAAAGCAGACATACGACATTCCATTGGACACATAGTGGATGTTGCTTTAGAGCAGGCCTTCCTGACGGTGTTGCATGGAGCACGGGCACTTGGCATTTCGTCCAAAGGCAGGTGCAGACAGTACAGACTACCCACTGAGTGGCCTGCAAGTATTTTGCGTGTGCACAAGCCATTCGGCCACACCCATTTGTGGATTGTTGGTTGGGGCAGTATGTTCGCACACACTTTGGCCTGGGTGCCAGCACATCAGATGTTTGCCCACCCCTACCCACCTGTGCCCACAAGCAACTGGGCTGCCTGTGGCCAGACACTTGAGGTGGAGCTGCCTACTTGAGAGGATTGTCAAGAAGTTAATAGTGAGTGGCATACGACAATCTGTTTGTCACACTTAGCAATGAATTCATGAAAGACAGCTGAAAAGTTAACATCAGTCTCCATCCTGGCAACAGAAGAGCATAGAATTTGATTCCAGAATTCATCTTGTAGTTGAAGCTCCATTTTTGTTTGTGTTTGCTATGTAATACATAACTATGAAAATATGGTTCTGTCTTGACTAAATACAAATTATTCTTGTATAACACTAAACCACGTTTTGGTGATGCTACAGGATCGTTAGTAAGTTCATTTATACTCTGACAAAATGTACAGAAATCCCCATGATAATACATACAGATTTGAGGTTATGATATTTACATTTATAAAATAATTAACAGAAAAAAAATGTGTATGGTGCCTTAGCATCACATTGTTTATATGGCTCTCTAACATCTGTAGTACAGCTGACAATCTGCTCCAGTTTGTCATTTGCTTCTGATCAGGATTTTTCAACTTTATGTTACTATGTATATTTCCCAAAATGTTAGGCCTAAAATGAAATTACCACTTTTTTTATGCTTTGCTACTGTTAGATAACAACACTATATCATATAGAGTTGTATTTTCTGTCAATACTGTTTTATTCTTTAATTAACATTTATTAGGTTGACGTGGAGGCATGAAAAAGCACAATCAACAGGCAGTAAATGCACTCAATTTACATACACAAGCTCTCCTCCTTCTCACCAATTTACAAAGCTCATTCATAATAGTTTATATCTCCACGACATTTTCAAAATAAGAACAAAATGATGGTTAAACGTTGACAAAATATTACAGCAGTACTGTAATCCAGCAAAGTGCAAAAAAATTCATTTTAGGTTTAACATTCTGGTAAATGTATGTTACATAATACACAGTCTCCATAAATTATAGTTACAATTTAAGACTTTAATAATTTTAAAACTATACTATATAATAAAAAATGGTTTTCAAAATTTGATAAGATTCCTCAAAGTTCTTTTTATCTTCCAGGCGGTGCAATTTTGATGAAAAACTGAACTTGAAAACCTGGTAAAATGTGGACGCCACAGGAGAAAGGTCAGTGTGTGGCCCAGTTCACATAGGTGACATCTGATACCCAAGTACACCGAAACTCTCAAACATGGTATGGAAGGCAACCAACGTTCTGATCAACTATTCACGTTTGACATACGTCACTGATGGAAACAGGCAGTGCTCTCTATAAAAAGAGGTCCAAAAAATGGTTCAAATGGCTCGAAGCACTATGGGACTTAACATCTGAGGTCATCAGTCCCCTAGACTTAGAACTACTTAAACTTAAATAACCTAAGCACATCACACACATCCATGCCCAAGGCAGGATTCGACCTGTGACTGTAGCAGCAGGGTGATTCCAGACTGAAGCGCCTAGAACTGCTCGGCCACAGCGGCCGGCTAAAAAAGGGGGGAGGGGGGTGTCAGGTTGTCCTCCTGTTTCAGACACTGACATGGTATGGCTGGTGTTCGCAAGAAGTCTGACAAAAATCTGTGTGTATGATGGCCAGAGAGTGGCAAATAAGATGATCAATAGTGCAGAACATCTTGCACAAGAGGTTACGGCTATATCCCTACAAAGTGCAGCTGCTGCAGGCATTAAAGCCAACAGAATGACCCCCTTGTGAAGAGTTTGCAGTGGACATGCTGCGCAAGCCTGATGCAAACAATGACTTTTCGAAAAGTTTGCAGGCTACAGGAAATGTTACCTAATCGGAGGAACTAATCTTTTCCAAACAGTCATAGTTTGTGTCAGTCTCACCTACCACATCCACAGCTAACTCTTCACCATGAGGTTTGTATGTAGGCTTTAATGCCTGAAGCAGCTGCACCTTTTAGGAATATAGCAGTAATCGCAAATGCAAGATAATGTGCACTATTGATCATCTCATTTCCAGTTCTCTAGCCACTGTACACACTGATTTTGTTGGGCTCCTCACAGCATCTTCATGTTACATGTGAAATAGAAAAAGACAGTCCCAAGGCCAGTGTTTGGTGTGGTGGGATGCGCAGTTGTACCATTATTCCATTCTTTTTCATCAAGTCTGCAGTCAATGGTGGTGTTTACCTTGACAAGAGTTTGCTGCACCACAACTGCAACCTGATGTCATATTTCAGCAGGATGGGGCACCACAGCACTGGTCCATAAATGTCCATCAGTCTCTGGATGAAAAGTTTCCAGATGCGTGTACTGGACAAGATCGTACAATTTTATGGCTGCCACGATCCCCTGACCTCACACCTCTACACTACTTCCTGTGGGATTTTGCACAGTATCTGGTGTACCAAACCAAGGTTAGAGACGTACAGGACTTGAAGATATGGATTCACAATGCATTTGAACATGTCACCCTGGAGATCATGAATAGCATGTGGAGAGAAAAGGAATTCATACTATACATTCTCCGTGCCACTACGGGTGCACACATTGATAGTTATGAACAAATAAAAAAAACTTTATCAGTTACCTCACCACATACTGGAAACCATTTGTTAATATCTAGTATGGTTTTACGTGTGTTAAGATCTTAAGTTGTAAAGATAATTTATGGACACGCTGTACTGAAAAATTCTGATAAGGTTCAGATGACAAACTGGAGCCAAATATCAAATGAACTGAAAATGTCGGGCAGCTGCATATGAGGCGTTATCAAAAAGTAACAGGAACTTTTGTTTTTCTTAAATAATCTTTGTTAATTCATCAACATCAACTATGTCACTTTCTATCCCCTTCAGATATAATACACTTGTGCAAGCCCTTTTCCCAATCTCGGAAGCACTTCTGGAGCTTACTTTTCGGTATGGTGTTCAGCTGCTCCATCAAATCTGTTTTCAATTCATCAATAGTGGCAAGACAATGTTCTTTCCTGGTTCTCTTCAGACTTGGGAATAGAAAGAAGTCACATGGGGTCATGTCTGACAAAAATGGTGGCTGAGGCAACATAGCCGTTTTGTTTTTCCAAAAAATCATGAACATGCATTGACATGTGAGCAGGAGCATTATTGTGATGCAATTTCTACGAGTGGTTCTGCCACAATTCTGGTCACTTTCTTAGGATTGGTTCACGCAAATGGCGCATAACTTCCAAGTAGTAATCCTTATTGGCCATACAACCGTAAGGCAGGAACTGATGATGGATTTTCACAGGGTAACATGTGAACATTCACATGTGATTGAACTTTTTTTTTGTCCTGTCTCTACAGGCAGTTTCCAATGGGACAATTGGGCCTCAGTTTCGACATCATACCCATTTATCCATGTTTTGTCACCTGTTATAACCTTCTTTAGAAGTTCAGGATTTTGTCAACTTCATTCAGCAGTTCCTGAGCAACATTGTTTTTGGTCAAAATACAACAATTTCTGAGCAAATTTTGCTGTTACACATTTCATGCCCAAAATGTCTGAAGAAATTGCTTAGCATGAGATAGTGGCTATGCCAACATTATCAGCAACCTTTTTGAAGGAGATTCAGCAATTTTCCAGAACCATTTTCCTTTCTTCTTCCACACTGTTGTCAGTAATTTATGTGCTAGGCTTCAACGTCGTCTTGATCGTCTTTGAAATAATTATACCAATAGTGATACTGAAACTTCACCGAGACCTAGTGTGTTTTACACATGAAGAATGTGTTTGCTCAAGGCAGAATGGTATTTCCATAATATATTGATTCCAGAAACTAATCTTAACACATGGAACTCAAGATAACTTGACCCTGATAGATAAGTTGCTGACACAGATGAAGTGCCAAGAAAGCAAAAAAAATGTTTACACAATAGTGAATGGACTCTCAGAATGTAATGCACAGCTCCAGAGGTCAGTAACTTTTACCAAACAGTACTAATACAACACTAGGGCAACCAATTACAATAGCCTACTCCTGGACAAGAGATTTTATGTTTACAGTTGTCGTTAGCTAAACAAACATGAAACCTTGTTCTATGTAACTCAATGATTACACGTACAGGAGAAATAGTTACTAATGGAATTCACTCAGTTCATTCTCAGATCTAACGTTTCTCATACATGTGAATGACAATTTAATACATAGCTAGCAGAATTGGGTCTTTTGGCAGTTGACAAGAGCATCGCCAAAAATCCCAGTAAAAATATATCAACAGAGGAAAATGTATACAAAATGTTTGAGCGAATAATTGAAAAGAAAAGAATTTGACCTAAAATGACAATCTGGAGAGCAATCACGATGTACATAATTTTTACTTCACTGTCTTGATCACAAAGTTTTTTGAATAGAATTACAAGTTTTGGTTAGCCACTTTCAGCCATCTTCAATGGAAGTGAAACAAAGTACATTACTAGCTACTACATTACGAAATTAATACAAATGACAGAATCTGTAATGAAAGCATGATATACCTCCGATTCTGTTGCACTGCAAAGTGTCATAACATGTGAAAATACAAGAGTCAGAACTACTATACATGCTTCAACCAATTATACAGATAATGCTAAGGTATCCTAGAGGTTATTGATGCATGAATATTGTACAGACAGTTCTACTAAGTAATTAAAAGTTAGTTCATTTAAAAGAACAGTTCTTTATAAAGTATTCTCAGTTGTATATAAGGAAGTACTATTTCACTAAAATGTTTAACCATATTAGAAAGATATTCATCTGGTCAGAATTTAACAAAATGCTCAAAAAGAAAAAGTGATTAAGGGAATTGTACTAAATTTGAGTATATTGTGATGTGTCTGAACTCTCTCTAAAGGAAGAACACACAACAAATTTCAAGAACTTGCATATTGTTGTTTCTCACATTCCAGTTTATGTTATGATTGGAATAGTAAGTGACGGAAATGAAAATTAAACAAACTAGATGCAAAGTAATGATTAGAAGTAAATAATGTTACATTAACTCCATTCCTATTTCATTTCCATTTTTATTACTTATTGTTTTAATCAAAATATAAACTGGGATATGACAAACAGTACTATATGCTTGTTCTCAAAGTTCATTCTGTCTTCTTCCTTTATAAGGCAGGGTTTCAGGCAATCACAATGTAATCAATATTAGAATACCAGAATGAAGTTAGGTTTGAAAGGTAGGAGACGATTGAGGGGACTGTGAGGACGGGTCGTGAGTCATGCTTGGCTAGCTCAGTCAGTAGAACACTTGCCTGTGAAAGGCAAAGATCCCGAGTTTGAGTCTCGATCTGGCACACAGTTTTAGCCTGCCAGGAAGTTTCAATTTTAGAATGGTTACTGAAATCTATTTTTATTTTTTGAACATTTTGTTAAATTCTGACCAGTTTTAAACTGTCAGAAGATGAATACATGTTTCATAAAATTAAACATTTTTTTGAAAAATCTCTGTTATATACAACTGAGTATTTTTTTAAAAACAGTAGTTTTAAATTAACTTCCTTTTAATACTTTGGAATAGAACATCGAGGCTAGGAAACTGGCCACTTATGGCTTTCTGTTACTGTCACATACATAATTTACGTATCTTCAAGAGTAATACATACTAATAAGGGGGTCAGGCTACAAGATTTGTTTTTCATATTTACTTTAGTTCTTTGATAGATTACAAATTTTAAAATAATGCTGACAGAAGGTACAATTATACTCCCAAAAAAAAACTGTGTGGTGAGTTATTGAGCCATTTCTTCCTCTTGCACTTTCAAAAAATGAGTACACACACAAAATTAAGTCAGTGCAATCATAATGGCTCAGTCATTCACGACAGCAGCTGCTACACTCACTAATGCTTCTTTCGAAATAATTCTAGAAATTGACAGCAAATTGCAGCACCATTCAAGGAGCAGGCAGCAACACTTCCATGCATTGTTCTCACACAAAATGAACCCAGTTTTGGCTCACACATTGAGAAAATCATGGCCCGACTTACCCTCGGATGTGGTCTATTTAACACAAAGTTACAGCCCACGTTATGCTCTGGCTTGGTCTCCAAAGTGTTAATTACTTTGTGTAATTATTTTTATCTTATGATTGCTTTAACAGCCTTTAGGATACCTTTGCATTCTATGTAGAACTGGTTGAAGCATGCTTGGCAGTTCTGGCTGATGTTGTTTTTACATGTTATGACTTCTTGTCGTGCAGTGGAATGAGAGGTATATTATGTTTTTGTTACAACTTCAGTCTCATAATGTAGTAGCTAGTAATGTACTTTCCTTTACTTCCATTGTAGATTTTGAAGATAGCTATTGTTTTGCCAAAACCAGTAAGTCTATTAAAAAACTTCGTGATCAAGACAATTAAAAAAAATTAAATAACTGATATCGGTTTCTATTTGAGCCGAGTTTTGGGTTTAGTCCAGATTAGCAGCCATTTGTATAGCCATTCGAGCATCTGTCTTATTGTAGCTATGTTACACTACATCAAACAAGGTTTGAATTATGAAGAGGACTTGGCCCCAGGAAAATTGTCCCAATTGATTAATTCCTTTTGAAAAAGATTTTAATTGGGCCAAAATTAATGTTCAGCTAATGGCACTATTTGTTCAGATTTCATTTGCAAAAACAGTCATCCTTAAAGAACTACAGAGCAAGACTGATTGTTCAACTTTGGCCCACCGATGTATGGGACTTTGGTCTTAAACATGTTTTAACAATTTGAAGAATCTTGCTTTGTTTGGAATTTAAGTGCAAAAAACACGTTTTTCTTGGAGGTTTCTGAAGCATGCCACTTCTATACTTTAAGTTTGTACAAATCGGTCCAAACTTTGCACAAAGGTAAGTGGATAAAGTAAAAACTCTTGTTTTTAATGCAATAATCTTCATCCGTTGTCTATATACAATGGTTTAAAGTCAAGCTAAATGTAGGCCATAAAATCTGTTCTTACGTGAACTGAATGAGTAGAAATGATTTGACGTGAATCATATACATAAAAAAAGCATTCTTGTGATAGCATTGAAAACTCACTTTCAAAAATCTAGCTTAATTCATATTTTTCATGCAAAAACCATGTTTTGTGCAATTTATAGGCTTAAGTCCCTCATCCCTTACCCAAAATCCAGAGTATTTGCAACTCATAGCAAACAATACATAATATCATACGACAGGAAAACATGCCTGCAATAAAGTTTCTCCCTGGGGGCAAAAAATTTCTGAGGGTGGATTTGTTCCTAGAGGGGATACTAAAAGAATTTGAGTTCTGAATGGGGTCAGTCAATTTTTTTTTTTCCTGATGGGATCATTTCTCCCCCAAACCATCCCCCGTCATATGTAGGGTGAAGGGTGTAAGAACAAATAGACACAAATTTATCTGCTTCTAGAGAGTAGGACACATCTACAATAGAAAGCATCCAAGAGTAGGGTGCATCTTTAATAGGAAGTATCCCAGAGTGGGGATGCAAGCATCCTAAACTTGCAGGACAAATGATGTGTTGGATTACGTGTCATTTTACATGACATTACATCATGTTACTTTACTTGACATGATGCATTATATTTCATGACATGGGTACTAATTTTAACTAGTCAAAAAGCACAAGTACCTCAAGATGTTTTAATTTAAATGTCTTTCAAGCTGCATAATATGCCGAAAAGTTTACATCCTTAACTCTGCCCAAGACATATTCGTCTTTTTTGTACAATGGCAGGAGCAATTTCATTCTGGTTTTAAGCATCATTTGTGCCCAGACGTGTAGACAACAGTTCTTTGGTGTGGTCATAAATGTCACAACATTGAGAGTTACACTAATAGTATCTGGAGTGTTACAATAGCAAACACATGTTCCTACCCCAACTTCAGTGTGAAACTCAGTTCCAACTTCATGCTATCACAATTTGACAAGCAAACCATTAAAAATATTTAGGTATGTAAACTGCGATACAGTGAGGACTTACCACCATAAGGGGAGCATCAAAGTAATTTTGGAAGAGAGAAGCATCAATAGTGGCACTCATGACAATAACATGCAGTTCGGGGTTATGCAATAATGCTCGACGCAGTAGAATGGCTAACACATCAATATTGGTGTCACGTTCGTGAGCTTCATCTAGTATCACATGTGTGACACCAGTCAAAACTGAATTTTTCTGCAAATGGTGAAGAAGCATGCCTGATGACATATACAGGAGACCTCCTGGTCCTTGTGGCATACGTGACTGCAATCTTACATGGTAACCTACTGTATCACCAACCTGTGAACATTAAAATAAATTGTCATATGGCATTTGTTTCTTGTTTAAACTAATTACTGCGTACAGCCTAATGTCATCATGCCTACATACTTCCAATACCATTTTACATAATGATATAAGTACAAGGCTGAAATATTTTGCAGACACTGTTTTTTAATATTAAAAACCACCTTATTCTGATCTCTCATTTCATTGGTGTACATCTTTATGCAATAATAATACCCTTTCAGACCTCTGTAAATTTAGTTTACTATATTATGCCAAAGCTTAACACATTATTTAAAAAAAAAAAAAAAAAAAAAAAAGTGCATATAAACAACACTCTTGTACATCATTTTTCATTCAGGTTTCATGTGACTGAATGAAAAAGCTACACCTGTTCTGGCATGACTAATAATACTGGAATTACGACCGCTTACTTAAATTAAATGCACGACTCCTGCCTTCCTACTATGATTTAACTGGCATTAACCTTTTTTATTTATTTACAAGGAAAATCACCATACAGTCACATGTTTTGAGAAGGTATTTTATTTTGACAACAAGTTTCAGAATTTCAATATGCCATCTTCAGACCCCATATTAACTTTTTGTACATGCATTCAGATGCATCAGTATTTACATACTGGAGTAATCAGTATCCGGATACCGCGAATTTGTCAATCGAACGCCTCCTTCAAAGACTAGACAACAATGGATCAACAACAAACAATGGATCGACAGCAAACAATGGATCGACAGCAAACAATGGATCGACAGCAAACAATGGATCGACAGCAAACAATGGATCGACAGCAAACAATGGATCGACAGCAAACAATGGATCGACAGCAAACAATGGATCGACAGCAAACAATGGATCGACAGCAAACAATGGATCGACAGCAAACAATGGATCGACAGCAAACAATGGATCGACAGCAAACAATGGATCGACAGCAAACAATGGATCGACAGCAAACAATGGATCGACAGCAAACAATGGATCGACAACAAACAATGGATCGACAACAAACAATGGATCGACAACAAACAATGAACAAACAATGGATCGACAAAGATGAACATTTTTAGGGTTAAAATTCAACTACAGTTATCACTGTTAGGGTGTCTCTCCACTATCCATCCATGTGCCATTTAAGTCTTGCTGTATCCTGCTTACCCAAAAATGACTTTCCTCCTCTTACTTCAAAATTCTAAACTTTCTGCGAAGCAACACTTTTCCCCACAATAGCGTTTTAATATTTAAGCTAACAGTGCAAAAATTTGTTTCATAAATTAGTGAACTACGGAACAGGTTTGTAACACAAACAAATAGTTTCAGAAAACACGTCACTTAAATCTATACTCGATGTAAACAAATTTCTCTTCTTCACAAAAGCTTTCCTTGACATTGCCAATCTACATTTTATTTCCTCTCTACTTTGACCGTCAGCAGTTATTTTGCTTCCCAGATAGCAAAACTCATCTACTATATTTAGTGCCCCATTTCCTAATACAATTCCCTCAGCATTGCCTGATTTAATTTGACTACATTCCATTCTCCTCGTTTTGTTTTCGTTAATGTTCATCTCAAACTCCTTTCAAGACACTGTCCATTTTGTTCAACTGCTCTTCCACGTCCTTTGCTGACTGACAGAATTACACTGTCATTGGCAAATAGCTAAGTTTTTATTTCTTCTCCATGGATTTTAATTCCTACTCCAAATTTTCCTTTTTTTTCCTTTACTGCTTGCTCAATATACAGATTGAATAACATTGGAGATAGGCTACAGCCCTGTCTCACTCCCTTCTCAACCACTGCTTCCCTTTCGTGCTCCTCGACTATAGCAACTGCCCTCTGGTTTCTGTACAAATTGTAAATAGCCTTTTGTTCCCTGTATTTGGCCCCTGCCACCTTCAGAATTTGAAAGAGAGTATTCCAGTGTATGTTGCCAAAAGCTTCCTCTAAGTCTACAAATGCTAGGAATGTAGGTTTGTCTTTCCTTAATCTATCTTCTAAGGTAAGTCGTAGGGTCAGTACTGCGGGTATTTTTCCTGTCTCATACATCTTGCTCACCAGATGGTATCTATCTTACCCCCCTAGTGATATATGCCCCTACATCCTTCCATTTGTCCTCTAGCCATCCCTGCTTAGCCATTTTGCACTTCCTGTCGATCTCATTTTTCAGATGTTTGTATTCCTTTTTGCCTGCTTCATTTACTGCATTTTTATATTTTCTCCTTTCATCAATTAAATTCAATATCTCTTCTGTTACCCAAAGATTTCTACTAGCCCTCATCTATTTACGTCTTTGACCCTCTGCTGCCTTTACTATTTCGTATCTCGAAGCTGCCCATTCTTCTTCTACTGTATCTCTTCCCACCATTCTTGTCAATTGTTCCCTAATGCTTTATCTGAAACATTCTACAACCTCTGGTTCTTTCAGTTTGTCCAGGTCCCATCTCCTTAAATTTCTTCTTTTTGTTGTTTCTTCAGTTTTAATCTACAGTTCATAACCAATAAATTGTTGTCAGAGCCCACATCTGCCCCTGGAAATGTCTTACAATTTAAAAACTGGTTCCTAAATTCTGTCTTACCATCATAACCTACCTGAAATCTTCCAGTGTCTCCAGGCCTCTTCCACGTATACACCCTTCTTTCATGATTCTTAAACCAAGCGTTAGCTATGATTAAGTTGTGCTCTGTGCAAAATTCTACCAGATGGCTTCCTCTTTCATTCCTTAGCCCCATTCCATATTCACCTACTACTTTTTCTTCTCTTCCTTTTCCTACTATTGAATTCCAGTCCCCCAAGACTATTAAATTTTGATCCCCCTTCACTATCTGAATAATTTCTTTTATCTCGCCATACTTTTCTTCATCTGTAGAGCTAGTTGGCATATGAACTTTTACTACTGTGGTAAGCGTCGGCTTTGTGCCTACCTTTGCTACAATAATGCATTCACTATGTGTTCGTAGTAGTTTACCTGCCCTCCTATTTTGTTATTTATTATTAAACCTACTCCGGCATTCCCCCTATTTGATTTTGTATTTATAGCCCTGTATGCACCTGACCAGAAATCTTGTTCCTCCTGCCACCGAACTTCACCAATTCCCACTATATCTAGCTTTAACCTACCCATATCCCTTTTTAAATTTTCTTACCTAGCTGCCAGATTAAGGAATCTGACTTTCCATGCTCCGATCTGTAGAACACCAGTTTTTTTTTTTTTTTTTTTTTTTCCTCCCGATAATGTCGTCCTCCTGAGTTCTCCCCACCGGGAGATCTGAATGGGGGACTATTTTACCTCCAGAATATTTTACCCAAGAGGACAACATCATTATTTAAGCAAACAGTAAAGCAGCAAGCCCTCACGAAAAATTACGGTAGTAGTTTCCCCTTGCTTTCAGTTGTTCACAGTACCACCTCCTTGGTTAACGTTACGAGGCCAGATCAGTGAATCATCCAGACTGTTGCTCCAGCAACTTCTGAAAAGGCTGCTGTCCCTCTTCAGGAGCCACACATTTGTCTGGCCTCTCAACAGATACTCCTCCATTGTGATTGCAGATACGATACAGCTCTCTGTATTGCTGAGGTGTGCAAGCGTCCCCGTCAATGGCAAGGTCCATGGTTCAAGGGAGGAGTACTGTTATAGTAATATTCACAAAGTGACGACGTCAGGTTTTCTATAGTGGCTGAATTTATACACCAAGTGTTTCCAAACTCTTGTTTCCCTCTAATTAGAAAACAGAATACTAGATAATCAAAAGTTCTCCCATAAATAAACTACAATTCAAATTTTGTAAGCACACAGGAAGACACCTGAGAGGTTTTGTTAATTGTACTCAACACCAATAAAGCAATTTGGATTTTTATTTTAATACATAATGAAAATTAAAGCTCCAAAAGTAGCTGTGATCAGTTAATATATTTAATATTTTACAACACGGGCCTGATTTGGCTTAACTGCCATTGTCAAGTGAAGTCTAGTTGGAAGTGACAACTATATTGCATCTATAGTAAATTTTTTCTATGTAGTACTGATCAGTAAACTATTGTTTGTAGTTACAAAAAGTAAGAAATAAGTTTTTCAAAGATATTTTGACAGTTCAATAGATAATATTTTTTGTAATTAGAAAACATAAAACATATGTCTGACATATTTTGACAGTTCAATACTGAACTGGGGTCAGCTACATCTTCAGATACCACAGAAAAACTGAACTTTGCATCCATCCTCAGGACAGTACTGACATGAGATGTTATTAGTGGCATATTGTTTACATTTTGTAACTACAAAAAGTATTATACTTACCACGACTTGACAGAAAAAAACTGTTACAGATGCAATATGGTAGTCACTTCCAACTAGATGTCACCTGGCAATGGCAATTAAACTGAAACAGGCCTATCTGACAAAATATTAAACATTTTACCTAATTGCAGCTAGTTTTGGAGCTTTCGTTTTCATTACGTCTGATAATGACATATTATACTTTCGTCACAATGGAACATAAAAGATTTTCATTTTCTTCATTATTAATTTGAATGCTTCCAAAATAGTAATGATTTACATGAGGTACTTAATAAGTGGTTTTTTTTTGTTTTTTTTTTAATGGAACATTTAAGAAATATGCATTCACTTTATTTTTTTGACATTGTCAACTGCTTCCCACTTCTCTTTGAGTGGATATACATTGTGCTATTTCCTGAAAGTAAATACAAACTAATGTTTGTAGATAAATACAACAGGATAAAAATACTGCTAACCCACCAAGTTTAACATTAGGACCAAAACAATGCTAACTCTCAATACATTTATTGTAGGTTTTTCTAATGTTACAAGGTAAAACAAACCAATGACTAACAATTTCTCAGGTGCTCAGTGATACACATTACATTACAGTGTGTAAACTTTAAGATGGCAGACCTCTCCCTAGTCCTGAATCGGTAGAAGTCTGCAAACGTCGGGAGGCTTCGGTAGGCAAGCAGTTTTGACTGCTGCCAACATTACGTAGCTGACAGTGTTGTACAAGGGAGCCATTGAAATCTGCTTCGTTATTGTTTTGCACTGTATTGTTCTGTGTGTTTTTATTGTGCGGTTGTGCTAAACATTATCAAAATGAGTGAAGAGGCAGTTGCTGGCCCATCTCGGGAGTCGCCAACAACCCCTACCGGTAGGCCTACGGTTAAAAGGAAACCAGCATTACGTAGCGATGCTCGCAAAATTATATTGCGTGATATTGAATGCTGCGAAAGGGAGCAGAAAAAATTGCTTCACCCCATTTACAAATCTTTAGTGAGAGCTGCTACATACACAGGACAAAGCATGCATAGCACTGGAAGATTCAAACAGTTTTCCAAGAATCATCCTGGCGTATCACCACAAACGCCTGACAAGAAAATGTGAGTTTCCATTTCAGATATTTTGTTTGCGATCAGTTTGAAGGAGCCCCCTATTTCGTCCGAATTACCTTATACTTCATTTTTCCTTGCTACCATATTGCTTTGTATGTAAACACCACTGGTTACTGTATTATTTCGAAACACATTCATATTACAGTACATTTCCAAATTCAAAAAAATACATGCAGTGCAGAAGGCATTTTCTTATAAATCTTTCTCTCTCTTTTACCTTAGGAAAAGAAGTGGAGAAATCGAAGTAATGATCGATGATTTCAACCAGCGTGTCATTCGCGACACGATAGCGGAATTTTATTCAGTGCGGAAGATTGTGCAATCGGTTTGTGAGCACATAGTAGACAAACATACATACATTCATTTTTATATATATTTTATATATATATAGATTTTAATGTACATGACTATTTCAGTTTCGTTTACGAGCAACATTTAAAGCGAGTTTTACTTCCAAGCCTTTCGTCTGCTTTCGTGTAAGCATGACGCGCAATTTGTAGTGCCAGCACTGCAACTGGTAGGCGTGCCTTGTATCCCCCCCCCCCCCTCCCCCAGCAGCTCCTCCCCCTCCCCTCACCAGCCAATGCTTGCTTCCTCCTCTCCCCGCACTCCCCTCGCAACTCTGCCGTCTAACAGTTAACACACGGTACATTCATATATTGCTAACATAAAGAACTCCCCAAAATTGTAACAAATGCTGTCGCTGAACTTTATGAGGTTATACTGGTGGCAATATAATGCTAAGCCCCACACACTGTGTAATCTTGGTGCATAACCAGGATCTGCATCACTGTCATCAAGACTGTCATTACCATTCTCACTAGAAGTCCATCTACTTACTTGGTTAGAAGATTTTGACATCATTGTCATGTTGACACAGTCATGATGCTTTTTTCATCCAAAGAGAAGAACATAAACACTGTGAGGCATAAGCTGCAGATAAATGCATTCTAGCAATTCAAATAGATCTACTTGTTGCCAGTATGTACAGCAGGAGAAATCACACCAGATAGCACGATCAGACTAATTCTCACTACACTGAGCATAAGGACTTTCTTCTGACAACTCCTTCAATTGGTTACTAGAATGATGTATAATGTGCGTAATAACAAATATACTGATGATGGATTATATTCACTTTACATCTATTCCTATCTTGAAGATATGTACCGGTTCTGGAATTTTAGATAGTTCAAACAGGTATGGTGTAGAGGTCATGTAATTGAACAAAACCTCTTAGAATCCCACAACACTATCCTAGGTACTGGTTAACACTGCTGCAGGCTGGATGAGTGAATATTGTGGACCATCAATGTTTTGAGGACTAGCTTTGGCTACAGACTCAGTGGGATACCACAGCAAGTGCTGCATGTTGGGACCGTGTGAAAATGGGATCCAAGCATGAAAGGTGGACAAAAGCCAAAGCGTATAAATATTTTCCTGCCTTCTCCACTCCCAAAAACCTATTCATGTTCTAATTTCTGGCTCTCGCTATGAATCTGCATGGATCCTTTGTGGTTTCTTGGCTTTTTAAAAATATTTGTGATTTTCGATTACTCTTCTGTACATATGTCTGTTCATCATGTCTTCTGTTGTTATTCCCCATTTCTCTGAGTCTTCTGCTCCTTTGATTCTTATTGTGGTGGTCTTTCATTTCTTGGTGTGTTCTCAGACTCTCCTAGTCAATTTGTTGTTGTTCACCAGGCAGGTATGCCCAGTAAACTTCAAATGTGTATTTCTCATTTCATTTGTCTGTTCATTAGGCCATGTGTTCATGTCCTGGTGTTTCCTTTTCTTACAATTTATATATACTGAAATGGATGGATTTGTTTCTTTTTGGTTAATGCTTCTGAGCATTCCTTGGGTCACAAACACACTTATTATAATAAAATTAATCTGTATCAGGAATCAGTTGAGCCATCTGGTGACATCTGCAGGTTGTTGATCTTGGAAAGCTGTAGACATTTCTCCTGAGAGGTAAGAAACGACACAATGGTGAAGTAGAAAATGGACTGTCAATTTAAAACAAATAACAAATGAATCGTCACTGATGGTTGAAAGTAGTGTGTATTATTGTGTTATGGGAAATAATCACCACCTTCCATCAGTGGGGGATACTGTCTATATAGCTGATTGAAGAGGGAAGAGTTCACACATTGACTTCAATGTGCTAATGTGTTATAACTTCCAATAACTACTTCCACTTGTTTAAATGTGAGTGGTTGCCCAGTATCATTTATGCTGCATTTCTGATGGGGTGAATAGTAGTCAGATAATAGTTAAGCTTGAGCAGGGAACACAGAATTTGTTTAAGTTAACGCAGTGGCAGAAGCACATTTATTTTATTTTTAATTGCTTTTTAAAGGAGCAAAGGCCAATGTATGAATTAACTACAGATTCATTGTTATCTGTCAGCTAAGACTGAACTTCCTAGAAGATATTTGTATTTATCACTTTTTGATGTAGTTCCTTGACCTCACCTGATTTTTCTTGTGTTATTAAATCAGAAGATTTGTTATTTAACACACAACAATATCTCACATACAGCTAGAAACAAAAATGGTCTTAAATAAGAATGCAAAAAGCAGTGGTGTAACATATCCATAAGGTGATATGATACCCGCTACATATCTCTCTGATGGGTGATAATTGTAACAGCTGAAACCATTAATTAGTTATATAGTTTGGAATCTAAGCTGGAGAGCCTGTCATTGATTTTCACATTGGAACACACGCACACGCACACGCACACGCACACGCACACGCACACGCACACGCACACGCACACGCACACGCACACGCACACGCACACGCACACGCACACGCACACGCACACGCGCACACACACGCACACACACACACACACACACACACACACACACACACACACACACACAGAGAGAGAGAGAGAGAGAGAGAGAGAGAGAGAGAGATGCCACATGTCTTCAAGGTGGGGCAAAAATTGCAATATGACCACAAGCTGTGGCATCTGCTGGACACTGGATTTTTGTTCCATGCTTTTATGTCCAATATTGGAGAAGTACAGCATGCCACTGCATAAAGAAGGTGCAGTGACAATAGAGATCATGTCATGGCAAACAGATGATTTATCTGCCAAATTGTTCTATTCATTCAAATGTCAAATGCAGTTCATGTGGTGTCATGTTAAATGAACAAATACGAATTGTTTCCGGAGCATTCCTTCACGCCAACAAACAGTAGACAGTTCAAAGTAGTAGTATTTTCTATTATTTAATAGAAAGTTGCCATCATTTCTAAATTTACAGCTCTTCAGCCCCAGGGAACTGATATGGTGATTAAGTTGAGAGAACATGACCAATAGAAAGTAAAGATGAAAATATAATTTGCAGATGCAATCGTTCAGAGCTGAAAATAGCAGCACTCAGTCTGAAGAAACACACACATTTTCCAAGACCTAGCACCTCATTCTGGTGGCCCTGTGCAGTGCCCAAAATAAATTTGTACTGAAAATTGATGAATCCGAAGAAGACAGCTTATATTAAAAGAAATTCAAGAAGTAGTTAACTTTTTGAAGTGAAAAAGTTTTGAGGAATTTTGCTGTCATCACTGACAACCAAGTCAACAGCAAAATATTACAGTGAAGTGTCAAGAAATTACTACTACTATTACTACTACTAATGAAATTTGAGAAGAACGAACCTGTCGATACATACTAATTGAGTTAATCAACAACAATTATATAGTAGAAGGATTTATAGTTATTGGCTATGAAGAGTGGTGGCTGAGACTACACAGGACAATGTTTTCACTTATTTCCAAAACGCCACCACAACTGCCAGTAGTAACAATGTCTGCTGCTCACTGTCTGTAGCAACGCAGTATGGTGAGCAAAGAAGACCATTCCTCGTCATCCTTGTGACTCTGTGAGTCATGTTAGCAAATCTGTGAGCTGTGTCAAATCCAAGCTGATTCAGTTTTGCTTGTGCTGGTGTTGTGTTTAGTGGGTGAGGAAAGTGTATTTTTGTTTTAAAAGATAGTTTGTAGTGGATTTGCCCAGTGGCATAACAGTTGCTAGCAGAAAAAGATTAGTTACAAACTTAAGGTTGAATTAATTGAAAGCTTGTGTTAATAAGGAGCAACATTTGGACGACCAATTTAAAACTTACACTGAACAGTTAACCACTCAATTAGATGCAATGATACATCTACATCTACATGGATACTCTGCAAATCACATTTAAGTGCCTGGCAGAGGGTTCATCGAACCACCTTCTCAATTCTCTATTATTCCAATCTCGTATAGCGTGCGGAAAGAAAGAACACCTTATATCTTTCCATGCAAGCTCTGATTTCCCTTATTTTACTGTAGTGATCATTTCTCCCTATGTAGCTCAGTTTCAACAAAATATTTTCACATTCAGAGGAGACAGTTGGCGACTGGAATTTTGTGAGAAGATTCCATCACAATGAAAAGTGCCTTTCTTTTAATGATGCCCAGCCCAAATCCTGTATCATTTCAGTGACACTCTTTCTGTTATTTCACGATAATACAAAATGTGCTGCCTTTCTTTTAACTTTTTCTGTGTACTCCATCAGCCCTATTGGTAAGGATCCCACACTGCGCAGCAGTATTCTAAAAGAGGACAGACAAGCGTAGTGTAGGCAGTCTCCTTAGTAGATTTTTTACATTTTCGAAGTGGCCTGCCAATAAAACACTGTCTTTGGTTAGCCTTCCCAATATTTTCTGTGTCTTCCTTCCAATTTAAGTTGTTCGTAATTGTAATTCCTAGGTATTTAGTTCAATTTACGGCTTTTAGATTAGACTGATTTATCGTGTAACCGAAGTTTAACGAATTCCTTTTAGCACTCGTGTGGATGACCTCACACTTTGTTATTTAGGGTCAACTGCCAATTTTTGCACCATTCAGACATCTTTTCTAAATCATTTTGCAATTTGTTTTTATCTTCTGATGACTTTATTAGTCAATAAATGACAGCGTCATCTGCCTAAGACAGCTGCTCCGATTGTCTCCCAAAAACGTTTATACAGATAAAGAACAGCAAAGGGCCTATAACGCTACCTTGGGGAATGCCAGAAATCACTTGTTTTACTCGATGACTTCCTGTCAATTACTACGAACTGTGACCTCTCTGACAGGAAATCATAAATTCAGCCACATAACTGAAATGACATTCCATAAGCACGCAATTTCACTACAAGCCGCTTGTGTGGTACAGTGTCAAAAAGCCTTCTGGAAATCCAGAAATACGGAGTCGATCTGAAATCCCTTGTCAATAGCACTCAGCACTTCATGTGAATAAAGAGCTAGTTGTGTTTCACAGGAACGATGCTTTCTAAACCCATGTTGACTGTGTGCCAACAGACAGTTTTCTTTTGAGGTAATCCATAATGTTTGAACACAATATATGTCCCAAAATTCAGCTTCATATCGACGTTAACGATATGGGCCTGTAATTTAGTGAGTTACGCCTACTACCTTTCTTGACCATTGGTGTGACCGGTGCAACTTTCCAGTCTTTGGATAAGGATCTTTCGTACAGCGAAGGGACGTATATGATTGTTAACTATGGAGTTAATGCATCAGCATACTCCGAAAGGAACCTAATTGTTATAGAGTATGGACCAGAGGACTTGCTTTTCTTAAGTGATTTAAGTTGCTTCACTACTCTGAAGATATTTACTTCTATGTTACTCATGTTGGCAGCTGTTCTTGATTCAAATTCTGGAATATTTACTTCGTCTTCTTTTGTGAAGGCACTTCGGAAGGCTGTGTTTAGTAACTCTGCTTTGGCAGCACTGTCTTCGATAGTATCTCTATGGCTATAGCACAGAGAAGGCATTGATTGTTTCTTGCCGCTAACATACTTCACATATGACCAGAATCTCTTTGCATTTCCTGGTAGGCTTCGAGACAAAGTTTGGTTTTGGAGACTGTTAAGAGCATCTAGCATTGAAGTCTGTGCTAAATTTCAATCTCTTGCGGATTTTGCGTCTGTTTAAATTTGGCATGTTTGTTTCGTTGTTTCTGCAACAGTGTTCTAACCCGTTTTGTGTACCAAGGAGGATCAGCTCCGTCGTTTGTTAATTTATCTGGTATAAATCTCTCAATTGCTGCTGATACTATTTCTTTGAATTTAAGCCACATCTGGTCTACACTTATATTATTAATTTGGAATGAGTGGAGATTGTCTCTCAGGAAGGTGTCAAGTGAATTTTTATCTGCTTTTTTGAATAGGTATATTTTTCGCTTATTTTTTGAGGATTTGGGGATTACAATATTCAATCTCGCTACGACAACCCTATGTTCACTAATTCCTGTATCGGTTTTGATGCTCATTATTAGCTCAGGATTATTTGTTGCTAAGAGGTCAAGTGTGTTTTCACAACCATTTACTATTCGCGTGGGCTCATGAACTAATGGCTCGAAATAATTTTCTGAGAATGCATTTAGCACGATTTCAGTTGATATTTGATGAGTACCTCCAGAATTAAACACGTATTTTTGTCAACATATTGAGGGTAAATAAAAGTAGCCACCAACTATTATCATATGAGTCTGGTACGTGTTTGAAACCAAACTCACAAATTTCCATTGAACCTTTTAGCCACTGTATCATCAGAATTGGGAGGTCGGTAAAAGGATCCTATTATTATTTTATTCCACTTGCCAACAATGACCTCTGCCCATAGTAACTCTCAGGAACTATCTACTTCAATTTCGCGACAAGTTAAACTACTTCTAACAGCAACAAACACGCAACCGCCAACCGTGTTTAGCCTATCCTTTCGGAACACCATTAGGTTCTTCACAAAAATTTCGGCTGAGCTTATATCCGGCTTTAGCCAGCTTTCAGTGCCTATAACGATTTGAGCATCAGTGCTTTCTATTAGCCCTTGGAGCACTGGTACTTGCCCAACACAGATACGACAATTTACAACTGTTATACCAATGGTTCCTGTATCTACGTTCTTCCTGTGTTCAGCCGGCACCCTTTGTGACTGAAGCCCTTCTTGTGTTTTCCTGAGACACTCTATCCTAAAAAACTGCCCTGTCCACGCCACACAGCCCCTGCTACCCGTGTAGCCGCCTCCTGCGTATAGTTGATACCTGACCTATTCAGCGGAACCCGAAACCCAACCACCCTCTGGCGCAAGTCGAGGAATCTGCAGCCTACACAGTCGCAGAACCGTCTGAGCCTCTGATTCAGACCCTCCACTTGGCTCTGTACCAGAGGTCCACCATCGGTCCTGTCGACTATGCTGCAAATGGTCAGCTCTGCTTTCATCGTGCAAGCAAGACTGGCAGCCTTTACCACTTCTGTTAGCCACTCGAAACCAGAGAGAATCTCTTCTGATCCAAAGTGACACACATCATTGGTACCGACGTGAGCAACCACCTGCAGTTGGCTGCACCCTGTGCAGCGATGATAGATGGTAATAATGCTAATTTAGCACAATAATTAGTCTCAAGATGCCGAGCTAAATGTGAACATAACACACAAAGTGTTAAATTGAAAAACAACTCCAGCAGAGACAAAGGAACAAACAACTGCTCAACTAAATGACAGACTACAATTCACTAGTGCTGATTTAAGGAAACCAATAGATAAGCAGCTACAGAAACTTTAAGAACATATCAGACTGTCTCACAACGAAAAATTACAAATACAGTGGAACCTTGCTTAATGAGCACTTCCCATAACATACAATTCATATAGCGAGCAGAACAAACTGTAAAAAATGCCTTACTTAACAAGCGATGTTTTGCTTAAAGAGTAATGACGATTTAGTACGACTTCACCAGCTATTCTCACTTGATGGGGGAACGTTCAACAATATGAAGACCTTTCATTGTCAGCAGCAGCATATGAACAATGTCTTAGTATATATTGCAGTCTGAGTTTAGCACTCTTTCTGCTACCATCTTAGCAATCGCATATTTTTCTGAATTTGTGTTCACACAGTCTTTCTTTGTGTGCAAATTTTAATAACCTTTGTAGAAATGTCCTTTAAGATAAAGTCTTAAGAAGGCAACCGCAAGAGAAAGAAAATGACCTTAGAAATGAAATGTAAAATCATTGAAAAATGCAAACATGGTGTGATCGCTTCCGATTTAGCATGCATATACAATCAGTCTACATCAACTATTTGCTCTATACCCAAGAACGAGGACAAGATTAAGGAGATAAGGCGCTTCAAGAAGAAAGAAAGACAAGAGTATCTAAACAATGGTTTCGTATTCTGGATGATCTCGAAAGGCTGCTCCTTATGTGGATAAATGAAAAGCAATTCCAAGGCATCATTTGTGAGAATGTGAGAATGATTTTTGTCAACCTCGTTAAGAAGATGCCACATTTATCAGCAGCCAAAGAATTGTTTAAGGGAAGCTGTGGGTGATTCGAGAAGTTTAAGGGAAGAACCAGCATCCACAGCATTGTGAGGCAAAACTGAGCAGCCAGCTCCGACACAAAGGCAGCAGACAACTTCATCAGCAATTTCAAGTTGCTTGTAAATTCTGAGTGTTATTTGCTGCAACAGGCTTTTAATAGTGACGGCATGGGTCCATTCTGGGAAAAGATGCTGAAGCGTACCTTCATAACAGCAGAGGAGAATGCATTGCCTGGTCGTCACAAGCTAATGAAAGACCACCTCACACTGCAAATGCAAGCAGCAATTTGAAAATTAAACCACTGCTGTTTTACCATTCAGAAACTCCACGAGCCTTCAAGAAGCGTAAAGTCCAGATGAGCAGGTTAAATGTGATGTGGAGGTCCAAAAAACATGTGATCTCTTTCGTGATTGACTCAACGAAGTGTTTGGTCCTGCAGTGAAAAAATATTTGCTAGAGATGTAGCTGCCATTCTATGCCTTGGTTGTTATTGACAATGCCCCTGGCCATTCTCCAGGCCTGCAAGACCACCTCCTTCAAGAATTTCGATTCATCAAGATACAATTTCTGCCTCCCAGCACAACTCCGTTACTCCAGCCTAGGGACCAGAAGATTATTTCTAACTTCAAGCAGGTCTACACTAAAGCACTCTTTGAGCATTGCTTTGTGTTGACTGAAGCTACCAATCTCACTCTCTGAGAGTTTTGGAAATATCACTTCAACATCATTGCCTGCATCAAGATGATCAAAAAGGCATGAGAAGGAGTTATCAAGAGAACTCTCACATCTGCTTGCAAGAAGCTTTAGCTGGAGAACATTGTCAAATGTGGCTCCAAGACATCTGAGTCAGTACCTGTGCATTTGGCTAAGAGCATGGGACTAGAAGTGGATAACAATGATGTCTATGAGCTTGTGGAAGATCACAGCCAAGAAACGACCACCAAGGAGTTTATAGAGGTGCAGTGTGTTTCACAGCAGGAAGTTGTGGAAAGAAGTTCTTCGGAGGATCCAGCAATCTTCTGGTGCAGTAAGAGAAATGCTGAAAGCAGTTGGTTGCATCACACATTGAAAATCGTCACCCTAATAAAGCAATGATAATGCTACGTTGCATTTTTGCCAAGTGTCGGCTACAGATAGGTTCCTAGTATAAAAGACTTAGTTATGTATCATGAACATGAAGTGCGTAATACTGTGAGATAAATTGTTTTGCTTAACAAGTGTTTTGCACTACAAGTAAGATTTTTGAACATATTATGCCACTATGCAAGGTTCCGATGTAAATAAAAAAATAGCCCGTGCAGTTGGCTGTGTGGTCTAACGCACGGCTTTCCGGGCGGGAAGGAGCGCCTGGTCCCCAGCACGAATCTGCCCAGCGGATGTGTGTCGAGGTCCGGTGAACCGGCCAGTCTGTGGATGGTTTTTAGGTGGTTTTCCATCTGCCTCAGCAAATGCGAGCTGGTTCCCCTTATTCCGCCTCAGTTACACTATGTCGGCGATTGCTGCGCAGACAAGTTCTCCACATATGCGTACACCACCATTACTCTACCATGCAAACATAGGGGTTACACTCGTCTGGTGTGAGACATTCCCTGGGAAGTCCACCGGGGACCAAACTGCACAATAACCCTGGGTTCGGTGTGGGGCGGTGGAGGGGTGAAGTGGACTGCGGTAGTTGCTGTGGGATTGTGGACCACTGCAGCTGCGGCAGGGACGGAGCCTCTCTGTCGTTTCTAGGTCCCCAGTTAACATACAATACAATACAATACAATACAAACAACAAAATATCCAAACTACAATGAGTCATTTCAACTAACAGGGGAGTCACATTCCTATATTAATAAGCAATGTGACATAGCACAAAATTAAGTTTATGAACAATTTAGAGACAACAATAAAGATTTAAAAGAAACTAACCCTCAAGACCTCTCATGAGAAGAAGTACTTGCATCCGGTCTATCTGGCCTGGGCACAAATTAAGCTGAGTATATCTAATCTTGGAAAAAGAAGAAGTCTTACAATGTATGGATGATCTTTGAAAATAAATGAATAAATGCCAAATGCACTGAACATTATTTAATGAAACTGATTTACTATGCGAGGAACAAAAGAAATGTAACCAAACAGATGCTATACACTAGTAATAGAAAGCTTTCTGAACAGACAAAATATTTCCCTAAGCAAGCATTATATGCAGATAACCCTGGAATGCACTCTGCATACATGTTCCATAAAAGTAGCACACACAATACTGAATGTTTGCTGTCAGTTGTACTTTGGCAGATATCTCTCTAGTTTGCATGATGTTAGTAGAGTTCCTTTTTTCTCATGCAGCTTATGTCAATGATCCTGCTGTTGTAGTACACTTTATTTCCCCCCTAACACTGTGGGATATATGGCTGTTATCAGTTCTCCTGACAACACTGTCCATGATATGTTTGTTTGCAATCTACTTCAGAAATACTCTTCTTTTTATCTTTTGACTAGTATTCATCTTGTAAATGGTGCACGAGTTTACTGCAGACACATTTAGAAAGTGGATAAAGCAAGGGCCACTACAGTTGCTGCATAGATGGTCACATGTGCCCATGCCTCCCTTAGTGCAATTTTATGAAGTTACAATTTCTAGCTTTTTATCAGCACCTGTCTCTGCATCTATCTTGGCAACACTATGCACTGATAATATTTGCACCGCTGAGTAAGACTTCCTGAAAATATAAGAAACGATGCTCATTTCTTTTCTGAAAACAAATGAACTAGGCACGAAATTACTCCTTCATATGTGTGTGTGTGTGTGTGTGTGTGTGTGTGTGTGTGTGTGTGTGTGTGTAGAATCTCCAGAATCTATTAGGGTAAACACTTTTATTCCATATTTCTTAAGATTTTTGCGCAAATACTGCCTAAATGAGCAACGACCTCAAAATCGATAGTAGTGTTCATTGATCATCAAGACTCTGGTGGGGTACAGACTTTCATGAAGTTTTACCAGAAAACAACGTATAGCACACAACTTTTCAGGCTTCTTTCTCTCATCCTGGTCACTGACGTTGTCATCCTGCCCCCACATATCCCTGAAGTGGAATCAGAAGCTCTATGGGTTCCAACAAACAGTAGTATGCCAAGAAATGCCTTCATATCAACTCACTCTGTAACTTGAGCATCATGATGTCCTCTCAAAATTTTTGTACATTTTCAAATATTACATGTTATAGCCAATCTGCCAATTATCTTCACATTGAAATAAAGGAATAAGGCTGGTGTCTTTGCTCCTTTTGCTGTGCCTTGAGCTTCAGGAAAATGTGGACAGTTTGGCACTGGTTCTCTTTGAACAGACAACAGCACTGTCAAATATGCGCGATATAGGGTGAGAAAAATTGTGTTATGAAATTTTAACCCTGGATAGCTGATGCCAGCAGGAACCAAAATTACTAATGTTTTGTAGGTCAACAATGCAGAATTTCTAAAATACAGAAACTTGGTGCCACACACTCTGATTGGCCTCGGGACTGCCCTGTTGCTGGGTGCTCTGGACAACGCATGACCATAAATGCTTTGCCTGTCGGAGATCGCAATGTATCCACGGTAGCCAACACACACTGTGGTAGCACGCCAGCCTTCCACTCTGGGAGCAAATCCGCCGGGGTCCTCACACAGCCATTGTAGTTTTATGATGAGACATACCAGGGAAAAACCTGTCAACAGCTGTTAGTTCGCATACAAAAAGGCTGTTACAAATTGTGTCGACTCTGAAAAGGGGCTTTTTTTGTAGCTACGATGTTGTTGTTGTTGTTGTTGTCAGTCCAGAGACTGGTTTGATGCAGCTCTCCATGCTACTCTATCCTGTGCAAGCTTCTCCATCTCCCAGTACCTACTGCAGCCTACATCCTTCTGAATCTGCTTAGTGTATTCATCTCTTGGTCTCCCTCTACCATTTTTTAACCTCCAAGCTGCCCTCCAGTACTAAATTGGTGATCCCTTGATGCCTCAGAAAATGTCCTACCAACCGATCCCTTTTTCTAGTCAAGTTGTGCCACAAGCTCCTCTTCTCCCCAATTCTATTCAATACCTCCTCATTAGTTATGTGATCTACCCATCTAATCTTCAGCATTCTTCTGTAGCACCACATTTCGAAAGCTTCTATTCTCTTCTTGTTCAAACTATTTATCGTCCATGCTTCACTTCCATACATGGATACATTCCATACAAATACTTTCAGAAACGACTTCCTGACACTTAAATCAATACTCGATGTTAAATTTCTCTTCTTCAGAAATGCTTTCCTTGCCAGTGCCAGTCTACATTTTATATCCTCTCTACTTCGACCATCATCAGTTATTTTGCTCCCCAAATAGCAAAACTCCTTTACTACCTTAAGTGTCTCATTTCCTAATCTAATTCCATCAGCATCACCTGATTTCATTTGACTACATTCGATTATCTTCGTTTTGCTTTTGTTGATGTTCATCTTATATCCTCCTTTCAAGACCCTGTCCATTCCGTTTAACTGCTCTTCGAAGTCCTTTGCTGTCTCTGACAGAATTACAATGTCATCGGCGAACTTCAAAGTTTTTATTTCTTCTCCATGGATTTTAATACCTACTCCAAATTATTCTTTTGTTTCCTTCACTGCTTGCTCAATATATAGATTGAATAACATTGGGGAGAGGCTACAACCCTGCCTCACTCCATTCCCAACCACTGCTTCCCTTTCATGTCCCTCGACTATTATAACTGCCATCTGGTTTCTGTACAAACTGTAAATAGCATTTTGCTCCCTGTATTTTACCCCTGCCATATTTAGAATTTGAAAGAGAGTATTCCAGTCAACATTGTCAAAAGCTTTCTCTAAGTCTACAAATGCTAGAAATGTAGGTTTGCCTTTCCTTAATCTAGCTTCTAAGATAAGTCGTAGGGTCAGTATTGCCTCACGTGTTCCAATATTTCTACGGAATCCAAACTGATCTTCCCTGAGGCCGGTTTCTACTAGTTTTTCCATTCATCTGTGAAGAATTTGGGTAAGTATTTTGCAGCCGTGACTTATTAAACTGATAGTTCAGTAATTTTCACATCTGTCAACACCTGCTTTCTTTGGGATTGGAATTATTATATTCTTCTTGAGGTCTGAGGGTATTTCCCCTGTCTCATACATCTTGCTCACCAGATGGTAGAGTTTTGTCAGGACTGGTTCTCCCAAGGCTGTCAGTAGTTCTAATGGAATGTTGTCTACTCCCGGGGCATTGTTTCGACTCAGGTCTTTCAGTGCTCTGTCAAACTCTTCATGCAGTATCATATCGCCCATTTCATCTTCATCTACATCCTCTTCCATTTCCATAATATTGTCCTCAAGTACATCGCCCTTGTATAGACCCTCTATATACTCCTTCCACCTTTCTGCTTTCCCTTCTTTGCTTAGAACTGGGTTACCATCTGAGCTCTTAATGTTCATACAAGTGGTTCTCTTCTCTCCAAAGGTCTCTCTAATTTTCCTGTAGGCAGTATCTATCTTACCCCTGGCGAGATAAGCCTCTACATCCTTACATTTGTCCTCTAGCCATCCCTGCTCAGCCATTTTGCACTTTCTGTCGATCTCATTTTTGAGACGTTTGTATTCCCTTTTGCCTGCTTCATTTACTGCATTTTTGTATTTTCTCCTTTCATCAATTAAGTTCACTATTTCTTCTGTTAACCAAGGATTTCTACTAGCCCTCGTCTTTTTACCTACTTTATCCTCTGCTGCCTTCACTATTTCATCCCTCAAAGCTACCTATTCTTCTTCTACTGTATTTATTTCCCCCATTCCTGTCAATTGCTCTCTTATGCTCTCCCTGAAACTCTGTACAACCTCTGGTTTAGTCAGTATATCCAGGTCCCATCTCCTTAAATTCCCACCTTTTTGCAGTTTCTTCAGTTTTAATCTACAGTTCATGACCAATAGATTGTGGTCAGAGTTCACGTCTGCCCCTGGAAATGTCTTACAATTTAAAACCTGGCTCCTAAATCTCTGTCTTACCATTATATGATCTATCTGAAACCTGTCAGTATCTCCAGACTTCTTCAATGTATACAACCATCTTTTATGATTCTTGAACCAAGTGTTAGATATGATTAAGTTGTGCTCTGTGCAAAATTCTACCACGCAGCGTCCTCTTTCACTTCTTCCCCCCCAATCCATATTCACCTACTACGTTTCCTTCTCTCCCTTTTCCTACTACCGAATTCCAGTCACCCATGACTATCAAATTTTCGTCTCCCTTCACTATCTGAATAATTTCTTTTATTTCATCATACATTTCTTCAATTTCTTCATCCTCTGCAGAGCTAGTTGGCATATAAACTTGTACTACTGTGGTAGGCGTGGGCTTCGTGTCTATCTTGGCCACAATAATGCATTCACTATGCTGTTTGTAGTAGCTTACCAGCACTACTATTTTTTTTTTTATTCATTATTAAACCTAGTCCTGCATTACCCCTATTTGATTTTGTGTTTATAACCCTGTATTCGCCTGCCCAAAAGTCTTGTTCCTCCGGCCACCGAACTTCACCAATTCCCACTATATCTAACTTTAACCTATCCATTTCCCTTTTTAAATTTTCTAACTTACCTGCCCAATTAAGGGATCTGATACTCCACGCTCCGATCCGTAGAACGCCAGTTTTCTTTCTCCTGATAACGACGTCCTCTTGAGTAGTCCCCACCCGGAGATCCGAATGGGGGACTATTTTACCTCCGGAATATTTTACTCAAGAGGACACCATCATCATTTAACCATACAGTAAAGCTGCATGCCCTCGAGAAAAAATACGGCTGTGGTTTCCCCTTGCTTTCAGCTGTTCGCAGCACCAGCACAGCAAGGCCGTTTTGGTTAGTGTTACGAGGACGGATCAGTCAATAATCCAGACTGTTGCCCCTGCAACTACTGAAAAGGCTGCTGCCCCTCTTCAGGAACCACATGTTTGTCTGGCCTCTCAACAGATACCCCTCCGTTGTGGTTGCACCTACGGTACGGCTATCTGTGTCGTTGAGGCACGCAAGCCTCCCCAGCAATGGCAAGGTCCATGGTTCATTGGGTGGGGGGGTTTGGGGGGGGGGGGGGGGGGGGGGGTTAGCTACGATATTGTCTACTCAAAGCAGGTCCTTAAACTGGCGACGCTCTAACAACAGAAGCTTGGTAACGTCAAATGGTGTTTTGCCAAAATCTTTCAAAGATTCCTGGCATTGTCCCGATGCAATTGACAGCATGCTGAATGCGATCCATTAATTCCTCTTCATTTCTAGGTGGTTCACGCCCAGTGGGTGAACTAGAACCTTGAAGAATCCCCACAGGAAAAAGTCTAGTGGTGTGGGGTCTGGTGACCGCAGAGGCATGTCCTACAAGCACCTCTGCCAATTACCTGGCAGTCGAATAGTTCACTTAAATAGCACCGCACAGCACGACTCGCATGTAGTCATACCATCATTCTGCAACCACATGCATAGCCCTATGTCCAGGGGAACATCATCCAGCAGGCCGGGTAGAGTTTATTACAAAAAGTGAAGGTAACTTGCCCCCGTAAGTCAAGAGGGTAGACAGACTGGCCCAATCAGATAGTCACTCACAATGCATGCCCAAATATTGAATGAAAATCATTCTTGGTGTCCGTGGACGTATGTGACATGAGGTCTCCACTTGCCCAGTAATGAATGTTTCCACTGTTTTAAAGGCCATCCCGATAGAAGGTGCACTCGTTGGTAAACACCACAATGCTGGAGAAAGTGGGATCTTGTGCAACATGTCACAGAAACCACCGGCAAAACCCTAGCCTGTGTTCAGAGTTCACCACAGGATTTAGGTCTACGACAAGGTGGAAATTAAATGGGTGCTGGCTGTCATCCCTTAAAACCTCCCGGACTAACTGATGAGTTTGTTTTGTTTTGGGGCACAAAAAACACCTGGGGTCATATGTATCCAAGTTAAAAGTATAGAACACAAACCCAGAGACAAGGGAAATGACAATATGTCAGTCCCAATGGACTGAATATGAGACAGCTAAACAAGGCATGTGGGAAAGAAGAAAACTGCATACAAAATGGAGGCCCAAAACTAAAAATTAAATGGCCTTCACCATATTGCTTCAGTGGATAAAAAGTCATTCGCTAAAATGGTTGATAAACCAGATGGCAAACTCAAAAGCCGGAACGTAAACTGGTTAAAAAAAGGGGGCTATTCCAGCAGGAAGTGGCGGGCAGTTAAAATCTGGGTGCAATGCATACAAAGTGGTGTGGCAGCACCACTGAGCAAATGATGGCTAAAAAGACAGTGCCCGATACGCAGTCTAATTAAAATAATAAGGGCCAAGAGGAGGTCGTCCAAGGCACCAGGATAGGCTTAACAAGCCGAAGCTTATTCCCGTGAAGAGAAGAGCATTGGCGATGCCAAGGGGACACCACCTCCTCACAGATGGCAATGCAGAGAGACCATCAGAGGGAATAGAGGTACTCGCAGGCTGAGTTACGAGGACTGCACCCTTGGCAGCAGCGTCAGCAGCCTCATTTCCTGGCAGACCAACATGACCAGGGACCCACAAAAACACAACACTGGCTCCACCAAGAGTGAGCAAGTGACAGTTTTCCTGGACCCACTGCTGTAAGGGATGAGCAGTGTAGAGAGCACAGAAACTTTAGAGGGGGCTGAGTGAGTCTGAGCAGAGGACACAATTGGGAAGGCTGTGTTGCCGGATGTACTTTGTGGCCTGATCCAAGGCGAAAAGCCTGGCTTAAAATACTGAGAAGTGTGCCGGAAGCCAATATCGAAAGACACAGGTGCCAAGGATGAAGGCACATCCGACCCCACAGTCAGCCCAAGAGCCATCAGTATATACAAAGGTACTATTGCTAAGTTCCATGCAAAGGTCATGAAACTGAAGGCAATAGACAAAGGCTGGAGTAGTGTCCTTAGGAAGCAAATGAAGGCCAGGGTTAACATGGGCCACTTCACGAAGCCAAGGTGGTGAAGGGCTCACACCCACTGGGAAAGTTGCAGGTAGCATGAAGTTAAGCCGCCATAGTGAGTGGCAAAAGCGGACTAAAGGAGGTAACAGAGAAGAGGGACAAGCCCCATACTGAAGATCTAAGGAATCATCAACGAACAAGGCATATGAGGGGTGGCCACGCGTGGCAGACAAACGGCATGTATACCTGCTGAGGATGAAGTCACGGCGGTAGGACAGTGGTAGTTCAGCAGCTTCAGCATGCAGACTCTCAACCAGGCTGGTGTATAAGGCACCCGTGGTCAAATGGATGCCATGATGATGGATAGTGTTGAGGCGGTGTAAAAGGGATGGGCATGCAGATGCATAAAGCACCCATAGTCAAGTTTAGAATGGACAACAAACCAGTAGAAATGGAGGAAGATGGCTCAATCGGTACCCCAAGAAGTACCACTGAGGACACATAGGACATTAAGGGACTGCATAGAGCAGGCTGCCAGGTAAGAGACATGGGAGGACCAAGAGTGTTTCTTATGAAGCATGAGCACCAGGAATTTTGCACTGTCAATGAATGGAAGGGCAACAGGTCCAGGATGGTGGGAGGAACCATTTGCACCACCAGAAATTCGTACAGACAGTTTTGTCAGTGTAAAAGCAAAAGCCATTGGCGATGCTCCTGGCGTGAAGATGATCAAGACAGTGCTGAAGACACTGCTCAGTGAGACAGGTCTGTGGAGAACTGCAATAGTATGCAAAATCATCAACAAAATGGGAGCCGAGATGCACGGTGGGAGACAGGCCGTTATAGGGTTAATGGCGATAGCGAAGAGGATGACGCTCAGCATGGAACCCTGAGGCACACCATTTTCCTGAATACAGACTTCCGACAAGGCAGAGCCATCATGCACCTTGAAAATTCAGTCTTGTAAAAATGCCCGAAGAAAACAGGGTGGGCGCCCACGGAAGCCCCATTTGTAAAGAGTACAGAGGATACCAGTTCTCCAGCAGGTGTCGTAGGCCTTCTCCAAATTAAAAAACACGGCCACAATCTGGGATTTCTGCAGAAAACCATTCATGACATGGGTGGACAAAGTAACAAGATGGTCAACTGCAGAACACCGTGCCCAAAATCCACACTGCGCATTCGTGTGTAAATGGCAATACTCGAGCCACCACACCAGCCGGGTATGAATCTTATGTTCCATCACCTTGCAAACGCAGCTGGTAAGAGAGAAGGGGCAGTAGCTAGAAGGAAAGTTTTTGCGCTTACCGGGCTTAGGTATGGGTATGGCAGTGGCTTCACGCCTATGTCCAGGAAATGTGTCCTCAGCCCTGATGCAGTTTTGTGTGTTAAGCAGAAAGAACTTGCCCGCAAGAGAGAGGTGCTGCAACATCTGAATGCGGATAGCGTATGGCCCTGGGGCAGAGGACCAGGATGAACTGAGAGCATAATCTAGCTCCCTCATAGTGAAGCTGGCACTGTAGCACTCACGATTCGGAGAAGGCTATCGACCAAGCCTCCTCCATTCATTTCCTGTGGATGAAGGCAGGGTGATAGTGGGAAGAGGCGGCCCAAGGTGTTTGAGACAGCAACAGGATCCATGATGACACCGGCACCTACTGTTAGGAGTGAATGAAATCCAACTAGCTCTTTTGCTATCCGAAGAACTCAACGACACTTTGCACGCATCTGTTTATAATGAATGCAGTTTTCCAGTGTAGGGTGGCAGTTGAAAACGCGGAGAGCATGTCTGCACACAAATTGCAACGCAGCATGCCTCAGTCGACCAAGAGACTGGGCCACGACATGGTAAAGAGAAAGTGCGAGGAATGGAACGTTCTGCAGCGGTAAGGATAACGTTGGTGAGATAGTCCACCTGGTCATCACAACTGGGAAATCTTGTTCTACTAAGGTTGCCAGGGAGGAGTAAAGCTGCCAGTCAACCTTAGTAAGCTGGCATTTGGGCATGCATGTGGATGGGGTAGAAGTCAGCAGACAGAGAACACACGGGAAATGGTCGCTCGAGTAGGCGTCAAAAAGAACAAACCACTCAAGACAATGGGCAAGCTGGGCAGTGCGAAAGGATAGAGCCAAAGGGGAATAGGTGTGCAAGGAGTCAGAAAGGAAAGTTAGTGCTCCAGTGTTAAGGCAGAAGAGGTTGAGTTGGTTAAGGTCAGCCAAGAGGGCACCTCTCTGGCAGGTCCTGGGAGAACCCCAAAGGGGATGATGTGCATTGAAGTCACCAAGTAGCACAAACAGAGGAGGTAGCTGCCCAGTAAGCTGAAGGAAGTCTGCCCTGGTGACATCTAACAACGGAGATACATAAATGGTGCAGAGGGAGAAAGTCAGGTGGGGAAGGAAAAGGCAAACGGCAACAGCTTGAAGGTGGGTAGTCAGGGAGATGGATTGACTATGGTCACCCTGTATGAGCAGCATAACGCCCGCATGAGATGAGATGCCGACCTCAGGAGGAAGGTCAAAATGAATTGGTAAGTAATATGAAAGCTCAAAATGGTCTTGAGGGCGCAATTTTTTTTCCTTAAGGCAGAGTACAAGGGGATGCAGCAATGCTAGAATCAGATGTAAATCCTCTTTGTGGGACCCAAGGCCATGAACCTTCCTTTGGGGGACAGCCATGAGGACGAAGAGATGTAAGGGTGTCAACATTGGGGCTGCCAAGAGACGGCCGGTGGAGAGTCGCTACTAATGGGCACAGAAGCAGGAGGATCCTGCCCCATGGGGTGCACAGAAGCATCAGTGTGCTTGAAAGGTCGGTCTGCGGAGTACAACACTGAAAAACGGTTGATGGTGCGCACCGGCGAGACAGAAGCCAGCCGAACTAAGTGACCAGGTGGCGACACCGTCTAGCAGGATCTTCGAGTTGGTGAAGGAGAAGACCATTTGTCTTTAGTGGACTACTTCGAGCCCTTCTGGTTAGAATAAGACTTGGGTGTTGTTTGGATGGAGGTACGGGAGAAGTCTTCTGTCATTTCCTGCCTGATGGTTGTGTATAGGGTAGCTTTGCCCCTTTAGGTGAGAGTTTGATGGTTTACTGCACAGCGGGACAGGGGGACAGTGATGCTACCTTGACATTTGGTGACTTCACAACTTCAGAGCCAAATCTGAGGTTGCATGTCTGCGTGGCCATGTCCTTCATGGAGCGAGGTGTAACAAGAACTTAACTACAGGTGCCATACACGAGAACACAGTGTTTGCGACTTGCCAGCAACTTACGAGCTACTGGGTCAATTTTTCCTTTACCTGAATCTCTTGAAGAACCCACTCATCTAGATACATGGGACAATCCAGGGAGGAGGCGGCATGGGCACCATTGCAGTTGATACAGCATGGAGAAGAAGGCGGACATTCACCTTCACCCTCATGTGCATCCCTGCCACAGGTTACGCATGTGGCAGGGTGTCGACAAGATGTTCTAGTGTGACTGAACCGATGACACTGGTAGCAGCGCATTGGATTCGGAATGTACAGCTGGACTGTGATTTCATAGCGTGGTTTAATCTTGGACTGCAGCACCACCCTAGGTGAGGAAAAGAGCACGGGTGGGCACCAAGGAGGAATCTACCTTTTTCATTATACGATGGACAGCAATGACACTCTGATCACAGAGGTAAGATTGTATTTCAGCCTCGGTTTGACCATCAAGCAGCCTAGTATAAATTACACCACGGGAAGAATTCAAAGTTCTATGTGCCTTGATATGAACAGGGTAGCCATGGAGAAGTGAGGCAGCAAGTAGTTGCACTTAAGAATTAGAAGCCGTCTTCAAAAACGAAGTTCCATTCCGTAAACAAGAGCAGGATTTCACAGGGCCAGCAATGGTGTCAACACCTTTCTGAATAATAAATGGACTGACCATGGTGAAGGACTGACCGTCTTCAGTACATGATACTACAAGGAACTGCGGTGCAGCAGGAAGGGTCTTCGAGTCAGTAGTTTCATTACGTTTATATTTCGTTGACATCGATGGAGAGAGGATTGACTCATCACGAGAAAATCCCCCATGATTGATAGCGTCTCAGATGGCGCACTCCTTCCAACTGGGGACCCCCTTCACAAGGGGGCACAACCCCCTTAGGTGATTGTTCACGCGTCAGGTCACACCTCCCGAACGCCTGAAGGAGGGACCAATGGGCAATCTGAGAAGGTTAAAGGTCAGGCAATCACCCCTCCCTGGGCCTGACCTGTACCAGGGGGTACGTGCGAACCCTACCTGTAGACCTGGGGCTGGAAATTACGTGTTACCCAGTCACCTTTTACACTTCATATGCGTGAGCTGGCCTTCAGAAGCACACGAGGAGAAGAAGAAAAAGGAGGCTCCTCAAATGCCGAAGCGGAGGAACAAGAGGAGAAGGGAAACAAGGAAAGGAAAAGGGAGACAACCTGGACATGTTCCCCAAGGCAGGGGGAAAAGAATAGCAAGAGGATAGACATACAGCACAAAAGGTAAAAATTGCTGCAAAGGCTGGGGCCCCGTGGTAGCCAAGCACGAACCCGCCGATGAGTGGTGAGCCCCCTGGAGGGTAACTGATGAGTGACCCCCATGTCCTGTACAATCTCTCGAGTACTTATCATAGGTGCTTTCTCAAAATGCTCAAGAACAGTCTCTTCAAATGCAGCATCCTGTCATGTTCGAGATCTTCCAGCATCACCGTGATACCCCGCTAAGGAGCCTGTTTCGCCAAGTCGCTGGTGAATTGCTGTAAGCATTTGAGTGTGTGGGTGGTGTCTTGCTAGGTATGGTTCCTCCTACAACCATCGAGCTTCATGCGCATTACGGTCTGCTAGTCCAAAAACAAAAATCATATCTCGTTGTCTGTCAAACGAATACTATACTGCCATGCTTACTGTATCCCTAAATCGTAGGTGACGTGTGTGTGCTCTGAAGCGGAGCTTGTGCATGAATGCCTCTGACATGAGGTGGAGACAAACAGCAAGACCTACTCAACACATGCGTGTATCATGCTGGGTCAGTGATGGGCTGAGGGACGTATGTTTGGGTGAACCAAACACCATAGCACTGTCCATCAACCAACAAACGGCAACAGGGCAATTCCATAGCCAATCAAAGCATGTGGTGCCAAGTTTCCATAGTTTAAAACTGCTGTGTTGTTGACCTACACAACATTAGTAATTTTGGTTCCTACTGGCATCAGCTATCCAGGGTTAAAATTTCATGACAATTTTTTTCCACCCTGTATGAGATGAGACCTACTAATGTCTACATATTTGTTTCTCAATATAGATACCCTGGCGATGAATACACTTCCTACAACATCAGACCGCTTTGCTAATACAGTCACTGTAGAATGTTTGACTTTGTTGACAACCTCAACCTTACCTCTGCTTGCACCAATTCACAACTACCAAAGCTTAGTCCTCAGAGGTGTTCTTTAAGTTTTGGAAACAGATGATAATCTGATGGTGCCGAGACAGAACTGTATGGAGGATGATCGATGATAGCTAACTCAAGGCATACGACTGCTCAACATGGTGCAGCGTTTGCATGGTCTGGAATCATCACACTGAAGAAGAGGGCGCCTCATGGGTTGACGACTCTTCAAATTTGAAACTATTATAGCACGTCGTTTCTCATGCACTGACAGTTACATTACTCACTGCCATCTTATACACTACAATTTGGAGCACTCTAGCAACAGAGGGCTACAAATCTACAAATATGTAGTAGACATAAAGAAAAAAAGATAACAATATTTCCAGAGACATTATTTTCCAAAACGACTCTGTAGTTTCAAGGAATTTATAGGACGGGAAGGTATCAGAAATGTTGCTATTTATAAATCCTCCGAGAGAATAACGAAAGACATTGTATGACTTAGTGATACATGTCACCTCGGCTTAGATGATACCAGAACTTCAGGTTATTTTAAATGAATTACCTCCTTTATCAACTGGGCTGTCATCACTCAAGATACCGAATAGCAAATTCATTAGAGAACCATTACTAAAACTATCTAATTGGCCAGATGACAGAATTCCACATGAAGACGATATCCATGGCTGTGCCAAGAAAGAACTGAAAAAGCAAGCCCAAACTGGCATGCAGGAGCATAGTCATAATGCTGTAATGCCCAATTTCAAATTTGGTAAGACAGTCCTAATTAAGGCATATCATCCTGGTCCAAATATACAGAAAATAGGAAGTTTTTCCAAAAATATGAAGGTCCTGATTAAGGAGTGGATATTCCACATCCTAAAGTGGTGTTTTTAATAGAGCCATCAAGTGGTAAAAAAAAGTTTGTATAATACAGACATGGCAACAAAGTATATAATTTAAAATATTCATCTCACCTCAGAGGGTTCCAAATCTGTGTGAACTCTGTAGAATGACACCTATAAGGCTTTAGCTGATTGTTATATTACTTCACATTTTGGTTTCTGTGTAACAATGCTTCATTTCTTCCTATTGTATCTACTTTAAGTTATGTTTTCTTTCACTATCTGTATCTATTCTGTTAAAATAATGGGATGCTGGCAGATTTTTAGTCACGGCGGAGGGACTGCCTCCCTCCAACAGGTGTTTTTAACTGATTACAAATATGAATAACCCAATTAATATTGTTAAGGTATATTGTCAAAGTCATAGGCATTGGAGTTTAGGCATATTAACAGATACTTGCATCATATGAAAGGGTCAAACTTACCGGAGCAGATAAAACTATTGTCTGTTCACAAATACTTCTGAACATTGCATATGTAAAAATACAAATCCAACATTGTGATGGGCAGATGTTAAAGAAATCACATTGAACAGGACAAGAAAAATGGGGTAGACAAAGTACTTAATTAAGTCAGTTGAAATGTTTGCATCCAGATTAAAGCCAATCGAGACCAGTGACACTCATAGCAGTAAAAGTTAGATGTAAGTTCTCAATAGCCTAATATAAGCTTTGCTTGAATTAAGGGATTTAATTTTAGCTATTAGTACCAGGAATGAAATATGAATAAATTTTTTGTCACTATTTCAAGTGGAGCGCACAAACACTTAGGACCCAGAAAGAACGGAGATCAACAATCACACATGGAATCACAATAAATTAGGAGTAAGTTTACCACCATGTGTAATGAGAAAGGAAGATAGGTATATAGTGCTAGGCAGGATGCTGTATGCTTCCTTGTATATAGGGTATAGAAGAAACAGGGTAAGAATCAAATGAGGAGGCGCTACAACATTTTTGAGGACAGGGAAAAATATACAGATATATAACTACCATGAGGAAGGTTGTACAATGTGGATGACATCTTTCTGTCAAAAGAGGTGTTGTATAAACACAGTTCCTACACATATGTAGAATACTATAAATTTTGAGCTTACCTCCAAAGTTGAAGGATGGTAATCAACCCAAATGAAATGGTTGAACAGATGTGCTAGTTTATGAAATGATAAAAATGATAACAGGTATCAGTTTTTTCATCAGTTTTGTGTGCTGACCCAAAATCGATGTGATATTTGAAACTAAAAAGCTATCAGTAGCTCAAAATGTAACTCCACCTGCTTCATTGCAGTAACCTAAAGGCACAAAGCTATGTATAATTAATGAACCATTAATGCTAGGCTAATAACTATTAAAATTCTGTACAGCCCTGCGCCTGCTATACGGACATCTGAGTCACAGCTCTCGTACAAGATAAGTAATTTAAGTAGTAATAAACTTTTTTTAACACTTTAAACTAATTTATTACATTAATTATAGTGCTCTTCAAGCGTACCATTAAAGGTTTTTGTCTTACTCGCGTATTTTCACAGTAATCACGTAAAGTTCATTTTGTTTACATATCGCGGCCAGGCCGAACTTTTGAGCTTTCAGATTAAACTTCATACCGCAATTTTAAGTGCATTTACTGATAGTTTAGTGTGCTAAATACGTTTGCTGCCCTTTTATATCTGTAGAATATCGTCACCTCTTAATTAATTTCCAGTAAAAACCTTCTGCACCACTGTTTACACAGTCACGAGTAGGCCTAATTTTTAGTACACGTATTTTCATTGTTTTCCGGTAACTTAATTGTCTTTCTGTCACTAAAATCGATTTGTACCACGAGTGTAAAGTGCCTGACATGCCGTAGAATCGTTAGCTCCGGGGTCTGGTGTGATGGATGTAGTAACTTTTTTCATTGGGGCGATTGTAGTGGCGTGGGAATTGGGAAAATGAGTGAGACTCATCAGTGGTTCTGTAGGCTATGCAGTAGAGATAGAAAGATTGTGGAACAGGAGGGGAAAATTGGTGCCCTTCAGGCTGAGTTAGATGAGGCTAGGTGAGAACTGGGCAGGTTAAGGGGGGAGAAGGGTAAACAGGGGTGGGAAGTGGCAACAGGCATAAGGAACAGGCCAAGAAATTCTTCTGACAGCTTTGTTACTAATGTACAAAATAGGTTTGACCTGTTGCCTCAGTCAGAAACTGATGAGCCTCTCACAGAAGCAGATGTAGACAGGGCTCAACAAGCTTTCAGCAGCAAACTGAATAAGAATGTAGGGAAGTCTGCAAAGAGAAAGAAAGTCTTGTTGCTAGGTAGTCCGCATGCTAGGGGTGTGGGCCAACTTCTGCAGGATGAATTAGGGTCAGAATACCAGGTCACAAGTTTTTTCAAACCTAGTGCTGGACTGGGGCAGGTTACAGAGGATTTAGGCTCACTATGTAGAGGCTTTACTAAGGAAGGTACCGTGGTTATTGTGGGTGGGCCGGGCAACAGAGATCCGGGGTACAGCATAGAGTGTGACCTCGCAAAGATTGCATCAACATCGAGTCATACCAGTGCTGGGTTTGTGTCGGTTCTGAAGCGCCACGACCGACCTCATTTGAGCTCTTCTGTCAGGAGAGTTAATTTGGAGTTGGAACAGCTACTTGGATCTGGTGCAGGGTCACACATTGATGTGGTTCCTGTTGATTCACTCTGTAGGTGGGACTATACTAGACATGGCCTACACCTCAACAAGAAAGGGAAGGGTAAACTGGCTGGGCTGTTAGCAGGAAATTTAAAGGGGGGAGGAACTACATCTCATGGTGGAAACTCCTTTAGTGTAAGAGCAGTGTCCTGTGGGAACTAAGCCAGGCAAGTACTTAAGGTGTTAAAAAAGTTCAAGATACAAAAGCAAAGTGAAAAATTATGTTGGTATATTTCATCAAAATATTGGGGGATTGAAGAATAAAATTGATGAGCTTCTGCTATGTTTAGAAGATATAGAAACTGAGAATGTAATAGATGTACTATGCCTGTGAGCATCACATTGTCACTGATATGCAAAAGGTTAGCATCAATGGGTACAAATTAGCTGCACATGTAAGTAGAGATAATATGATGAGGAGGAGGAGTTGCCATATATGTCAAAAGCTTCCACAGTGTAAAAAATTTAGAAACTAAAAAATTTTGTGTAGAGCAACATATGGAAGCATGTGCCACTGAACTTAAACTAAATGATGGCACTTTCATAATTGTAACAGTGTATAGGTCCCCCACAGGGAATTTCCAGCTATTTCTAGAAAACTTGGATGCTTTGTTGTGCTATCTGTCAAACGGGGGGAAGCAAATTATCATTTGTGGGGATTTCAATGTAGATTCCCTGAAAGAGTGTAATAGGAAGAATGACCTTGTAGTATTACTCAGTTCTTTCAATTTGAGCTCCGTCATTGATTTTCCTACTCGGATAACAAAGAACAGCGGTACATTGATAGATAACTTTTTTATAGACCAAGATAAGTTTAAGGACAAAAATGCTTATCCTGTTGAGAATGGTCTTTCAGATCACGGTGCACAGCTAGTTACAGTACATGACATAGCTCCATGCAGTATATCAAATCAGACTTTCAAAGCAGTGCGTTTAATTAACAATATAAATATTGCAAACTTTAGGGAAAGCCTGCAGCAGCTAGACTGGGATGAAGTGTATAAGGAACCCAATGCAAACTTGAAATATAACTTATTTCACGATACATTTTTAAGGGTATTTGAAAATTGTTTTCCCAAGAAAATAGTTAAACATAATTCCGAGAAAACATATAAAAAACCTTGGCTAACTAAAGGAATAAGAATATCTTGCAACCGTAAAAGAGAACTGTATCTAACAGCAAGAGGGAGTACTGACCCCGAAATTGTTCAACATCATAAAAACTATTGTGCGGTACTAAGAAAAGTTATTAAAAAGTCCAGAAGCACGAGTATCATGTCCGAGGTCAGTAACTCTGATAATAAAATTAAAGCAATTTGGAATATTATTGAAAGGGAAACAGGGCAACCAAGAGCACAGGAAGACTTCAGTGCCATAAAACTGAATGACAAGTGTACTAACAAACAATCAGAAATTGAAAATATTTTCAATAATCATTTTTTAAATGTTGTGGAGAAAATAGGATCTAGATTTTCACTAGAAGAGGCAAGGCTACTAATAGAAGAGGTCATACCTGTGGAGTTTGAAACAACTGTAATTCCACCAACCTCTCCCTCTGAAATTAGTAAAATAATAAACTCACTGAAAAGTGATGGCATTTCCAGCAAGGTACTTAAAGCTTGTTCCCCACAGATAAGTAGGATTCTCAGCCACGTATGTAATAGCTCTTTGGAGCAGGGTGTTTTCCCCAATAGACTGAAATACGCCATTGTAAAACCATTGCATAAAAAGGGAGATACGTCGGATGTCGACAACTACCGCCCAATCTCTCTTCTGACAGCTCTATCAAAAATTTTTGAGAAAGTAATGTATTCAAGAGTAGCCTCCCACATTTGTAAAAATAAAGTACTAACAAAATGTCAGTTTGGTTTTCAGAAAGGCTTTTCAACAGAAAATGCTATATACGCTTTCACTGATCAAATATTAAATGCTCTGAATAACCGGACATCACCCATAGGTATTTTTTGTGATCTCTCAAAGGCCTTTGATTGTGTAAATCATGGAATTCTTTTAGATAAGCTAAATCATTGTAGTTTGAGTGGGGCAGTGCACAAATGGTTTAATTCATACTTAACTGGAAGAATGCAGAAAGTTGAAATAAGTGGTTCATGTAATGTTAAAACAACAGCAGATTCCTCAAACTGGGGGGCTATCAAGTACGGGGTCTCACAGGGTTCGGTCTTAGGTCCTTTACTGTTCTTGATGTACACAGGGTGTATACGTGGACGACGAAAAAAAAAAAAAAAAAAAAAAAAAAAAAAAAAAAAAAAAAAAAAAAAAAAAAAAAATTTCCCGGATTTCCCGCTTAAAAACACACTTCCTCCCGGATGAGAATACATTTTTTTCCGTGTTAAGTAACAGTATACATTACCTCGAAACCGTAAAACTTATCAACCCTTTAAATGATTGTGGTTTTATACACCAGTGTAGAATTTCCCGGCACTTTGAAAAACGAAATTCAGAGGAAAAAACACGTTTTAGAAAGATTTCTGATGTGTAGCAGCATGTACACTGCATATTTTCCTATTCCACCAAACACCGCACGTTATTTTCCGAAGGATTGAAATCGAGATTGCGATGCGCTTTTGTAAGCCAGGTGTAGCTCATGTCAAGTGATCTCGCCAGCCGATGACAGCGGATATTCAGATCATAGGACATGTGGTGTAGTCAGCCAGTAGCAACATCACTGTAAAGTAGCGCGAACACACAAATAGGAAAAGGTAATGGTTTAAATTAATATACATAATGTAGCGACAAGAAAAGAAAAGCTTTTACATTTAATATTGGTCACTAAGATTTATAAGCTGCAAGAGAAGCTAAGCTTTAACACATAATGATCTTTTGTGCGCGTGTTACACTTTAAAGATACATCACAAAAATGTGCCAGTAAATTTTTTAACAACGACATAAATGTCTGATCTTCTGGGCTCGAAAATATCCTACATGGTCGCCCTCAAACATTTGATTTTTGAATGAGAGTCAAATGCTCTGTGATTTAAGAAAATCATCGGACATTTGCACGCACAGAGTTCATCTTGCATGAAAGGAAATTTACGTTGAAAGTAACGCTTTCCAAACAACGATTCGCAATATCTTCCCGCGACTGTTGGAATCGTTTCAGCAGTTGCCACAGCGTGCCAAATAACAGATGCCGCAGCGCTTGAGCAGCTACGGTGACGCAGGAAACCCGTACATTCGTATGTGTAAAACATTAAAAGATCTTACATTATGTCATAAAAAAAACAAGACATTCGAGGACACTCGAAGAGCATGGGAATTTTGTGAACTATACTAAAATCCATCATTCGGCTTAAGGTGCACATTCGTATGTCCAGATTCAGATGTAAATTTTCTTTGAGTACCTGTACTGTATTATCTCATGGTTCTTTATTAAGGCATAATGCCATACGTGCTAGAAGATGAAAACGTGTACTGGAAATGCAGCGAACAGTTGAATCTAGCCAATAGTGTGGAATTAAACACTTAGTTTCAAATAAATTGACTGCCTCAGCAGAAATTATTAGTAAAAGTCAAATTTCTTTAACAAACCGACAAAAATAACTTCATTGTTCTGCAAGGCGATTAACGCTTGACTTTCAGAGAGGTGGAAACAAAATAAAATCTTAAACTAATAATATATTTTAGCCTTCTGTAATTATGTGAATGTAATTTAATTCTTTTGATAGCTCCTGGCCACAGAAATCCGTTTTGTCTTGATTTGAAGTGAGAGCAATAAACGAAGAGGGAACAGCAAACTCACTTAACGTTAACGTAAAGACGGGTCACATGGAGACTACCACCTCCCACTACAACTCACAGTGCTCTGTAAATCAGGTCCGGATCTAGGATATTTCCGAACCGGGGCGATATTTGATAGTTGCGCTCCCCCCTCCCTTGAGCATTCAGGTAGGATGCCAAAATTTTAAAAATCGACTTGTCAAAAATATCTTCATTTTGTAGCACACATCTTTCTGAAGAGTCTGATACATAAAACATATATATATATATATATTTGAGGGAACATAAGACATTTTATTTGGTCTTAAGTGTGGCAAAGTGCAGTGCCACGCCTCTCTACACAGCATTCTTCCATGGCACATCTCTCGTATTGCGCTCTGTGGAATTCAAACATGTAATATTTTGTAATGGAATGGGTGCCATCAAACTATATTCACACCAGTGGAAATTAAAATGTCCTGTGGTGCCTGTCTTGCTCCCAGTCGGCCGGTTTGACATCCTGCGCCTCTTACTGACATCCTGCGCCTCTTACTGACATCCTGCGCCTCTTACTGACATCCTGCGCCTCTTACTGACATCCTGCGCCTCTTACTGACATCCTGCGCCTCTTACTGACATCCTGCGCCTCTTACTGACATCCTGCGCCTCTTACTGACATCCTGCGCCTCTTACTGACATCCTGCGCCTCTTACTGACATCCTGCGCCTCTTACTGACATCCTGCGCCTCTTACTGACATCCTGCGCCTCTTACTGACATCCTGCGCCTCTTACTGACATCCTGCGCCTCTTACTGACATCCTGCGCCTCTTACTGACATCCTGCGCCTCTTACTGACATCCTGCGCCTCTTACTGACATCCTGCGCCTCTTACTGACATCCTGCGCCTCTTACTGACATCCTGCGCCTCTTACTGACATCCTGCGCCTCTTACTGACATCCTGCGCCTCTTACTGACATCCTGCGCCTCTTACTGACATCCTGCGCCTCTTACTGACATCCTGCGCCTCTTACTGACATCCTGCGCCTCTTACTGACATCCTGCGCCTCTTACTGACATCCTGCGCCTCTTACTGACATCCTGCGCCTCTTACTGACATCCTGCGCCTCTTACTGACATCCTGCGCCTCTTACTGACATCCTGCGCCTCTTACTGACATCCTGCGCCTCTTACTGACATCCTGCGCCTCTTACTGACATCCTGCGCCTCTTACTGACATCCTGCGCCTCTTACTGACATCCTGCGCCTCTTACTGACATCCTGCGCCTCTTATTGACATCCTGCGCCTCTTTTAAAAAATCTCTGAATTAATACTGGTTTGGATTATTTGTAACCAGCATAACAAGAACTCTTCAGATAATTTGCAGTCTTTACTGCCTATTAGCTAATAACTTGCTGATTTGTGTGACATAAAATTAAATATAGGATACATAAAACGAGTAAAGACAAGAGACAAGCAAGACAGTACATGTTTCTTCAATCGTTAAGTCCTAGCTTCTTTTCTCTCTAATCTTGCCACAGCTTTATATGGCGTACTTTCCTTTCTGGGAAAGAATCTACTGCCTCATCAAAGTTCGTCAACGTTTTGCTACATGAAAAAATGAAATGTAGTTGTCTAATACTAGAAAAGCTGTTAATACAAATTGTACCCAAGACTGGTGTGGTTTCTCGATCTGATTACGTGTATTTTGTCACTGCTATATAAAATGAAATAGGCCTGCCCAATATTGCAGCAGTTGTTACACACACCAAATAAACGAGACTGTTTTGGCGCAAATGGTCATTTTTATAACACGACGGAATATAATTCATTAAGTACCAATATCAAATGCCTTTTAGGCCTACTACAAGCAAAAAGTTGTGTGTTAGGAAATAGTTTCACATTTCATTCATACTCTCTAGCTTCTGAAGCATGAGATCGAAAAGAAGTAGTACTAAATTTTTAAATAAATTTCGAATCGTCATATTCTCCCTAATTTGTGAGAGTCCCTGTTTCTTCTCCTTCCACGTTCTAACAAACAATCTTATCACTAATCTTGTAACTATGACTGCCAGTGTCAAAACTTATTCTCTGGCTAATTTTGTCACCGGTTTAGTTATCCGGTTGGGTGTTATTAAGTGTTCGTACAACGCGTTTTCCACGCTACTCCTAGAATAGAACATTAGCGGCTGCTAGCCGGGGACTGTATAACTGGCCCTTAGCAGTGTAGTGGTCTGGCCAAAAATTTTCTGTCAAAATTTCGTTTTCTTGGACACACGGAGGAGACAATACGCAATCTTTGTTGCCTGTTATTCCTGTTAGTCTTTTTTTTACACTCTGGTAGTCTGAATCTATGGAATTCGCTAGTGGTTATAACAACGCTGATCATTTGCAAACCCAGTCAACCACATAAACAGCGACTGGCATTCATCCGTTCGGCTTTATTCAGCTCAGCTCGTATAGGCCCATCCCCATTTGTCTGCATGAAAGTTTATTTCTATGTGCGACGGGGATTCCCTTGGCAGAGACACCACGTACACTATGCACGCATTCAAAATTCGACTTATGATTCTTTCAGAAATCGACTTAGAATTTGTTCAAAAATGTTCAAAAACCAACAGGGGTGCGTTCAAAATCATATGAGAAATCGATAGACCGACGTGCACTGGGTGCTAGGGGCTTTGTGAAACAAGGTCACCCCCCCCCCCCCCCCGAAATTATCGCCCAGGGCAGATAACCCGGTTTCCCCCCGCCCCCTAGTTCTGGGTTTGTTGCGCATACGTGAATCTGGCAGCTTAAGCGCACCAGTAAAATTTTTCCGGATATCATCTGGCTGCTTCCTGCTATTGCTTATCCAGCTAACTGCCACAACAACAACAACTTAAACATTAGTGTCATGCAATATTTTGTGTAATGTAATATCTTGTACAGACATCTTTTATTAACCTGACACGTTCCACATCATTACGAAGTGTCGTATTCATGATCTATGGAACAAGTATTAATCTAATCTAATCTAATCTCTAATCTAAGTAAAGAAAAAAATCCAGAAATGAAACACTGATACATAACATAACAATGATTGTGTCAATCTATTGACATATTATGGATACACATTTTGTAAATATGCTTTGGTGTATCTTATAAAGGATTTCGTATATCTACTACATAAAATCTGTAAGGATTTATGCAGTTTTGTGCAATTTTCTAAAGGCTGGTAGTAACAATAATTGCCAGATGTTTTTATATAAAGGAATTTGGTAATATTTTGTGTGTACTGAATAATATGAATGGATCTGAAACAATTCTGAAGATAGTTAATGAATGAGTTTAGAAACACGCACAATGTCTAGTGTAACTACAATATGGATGATCAAGCTCATACGTATTCTGACATACCAAGAGAATTTGAGAACAGGCTACAGGTGTAGGTGAATAGAAGTAATATTTATGCAGCTTTTATCAACATATTTATGGTTTTACCATACCTAAAGACCTTAAACATGAATTACGTAAGTGGTTACTTTAAAAAAAATAGCCAAGGAGTTTCTGTTAGCCACATTAAAATCATTAAGGAAACTGATATCTTCTTGATTTCCATTGGGAATAAATAAATTATTTACCACTTTATTTACGACTTAACTATAAAATTAATACAGTAATTTAAAAGTGATGTCTTCCAAACACACAGATGTTAATTCATAGCTATTTCCTTATGACTATAATACTTGTGGTGACATCTTTCTTTTAAGGAAGAAGATATGTGGTGCAGCTTCTGTAAGGTCTTCCTAGCTGAAGAATGATGATCATGATGGTTGCAAACATTATTTAGTTACCTGGTTTGCAATGTAAACTTGATGTTCTGTCATTGCATTTTTGCATCTGAACTGATATTGATGTATGCTCCACACTTTCAATGTGGGATGGCAAAATACAGCATAACCGCAAGCTGTGGTATCTGTTGGGCATTGGGTTTTTATTCTGTGTTTTGAAATCCTGTCTTGGAGAAATGGGGCACACAACCAATTAAAGAATGCACCTTGACAATTCAGGTCATGTCACGGCAAACAGAAGACTACGAGTCATCTGTTAAATCGTTCTATTCATTCAAATGTCAGATATAGTTCATCTAATATCATGGTGAATGTACGAACATTAACTACATAAATGCCGTATTCCTTCTTATCAACTAACTGTAACAGAACATGCACTGTAACAGTTCTAAGGAGTAATATTTTCTATTATTTAGTAGAAAGTTGACACCATTTCTCAGTTGACAGATTTCCAGCACAGGAGCCAAATGCTATGAAGATGAAGTCGAGATTGAATTACCTACAAGGTAAAAATCTAATTTGCCGACACAAATGTTCAGAGTTGTAAAAGACAGCACTCTTAGTCTGAACAAATACACACATTTTATAAGCCTCAACACATCAAGACATAAGCATTACTTATCTGATGCCTAACAAACTAAATATATCGTGGTTAACTGACTGTAATTCCTAACCCTCGAATAAATTACAGTGGCATTACCCATCTTTGAGAAAGTACCATCAGACAGCACGAGATTGCGGGATGAGTAAAAGGTAAAAATTTTTTTACAGAAACATGAATGCAAATTATTATTTATTGATTTGTTGCCATTGTTTCACGTGACACACACTCTACACAATGTTTTAGTCTCTGTTTCACCATTATTCTTATTATTAAAATCCACAGTCTCATAAATGCTAAGGCAGGTCATAGATACAGTACCAACAAATGTCACCAGACCACAGGCCGATCAAATTTCCTGCACTGTGATGTAAACTGTTTGACCAGTTCAAGTCATCCTCAAACACAGCCCTACTTGAAAAAGTGAAAACAGAGCTGAAACACAATGAGATACTTATCATGAAATGTAACAACATATGGCACAACTAATCATCCTCCACACAAGGAAACCATAAAGTTTGTGAAAATTTGTTAGGCAAAATGCATCAAAAATCTAACAGAAAATCATTTACTTCTCACAGAAATTTAACTGAAATATTAAATTCTGAAACTTCCTGGCAGATTAAAACTGTGTGCCGGACCGAGACTCTAACTCGGGACCCTTGCCTTTCGCGGGCAAGTGCTCTACCAACTGACCTACCCAAGCACGACTCACGGTCCCGTCCTCACAGCTTTACTTCCACCAGTACCTCGCCTCCTACCTTCCAAACTTTACAGAAGCTCTCCTGCAAAATTCTGTTTATCTAATACAGATAATGCACAACTTGCCTTTCTCTGGAAGCAAAAGTGTAAAAGTTAGTTACACTACCATTTTATATTAGACTGTTGGTTAGTGTGGCCATTAGGAAGCATGGCTGTTACCTTGGATTACCATCTACCAGTTACGTTATTTGGCAGAAAACCCAAAGAGATTCTGGTCATACATAAAGCACACCAGTGGCAAGACGCAATCAATACCTTCACTGCGCAATAACAACGGTGAAGTCATTGATGACAGTGCCACTAAAGCAGAGTTATTAAACACAGTTTTCTCAAACTCCTTCACCAAGGAAGACTAAGTAAATATTCCTGAATTCCAATCAAAAATAACTGCCAAGATGAGAAACATAGAAGCAGATATCCCCGGTATTGCAAAGCAGCTTAAATCACTTAATAAAGGCAAGGCTTCCAGTCTAGATTGTATACCAGTCAGGTTCCTCTCAGAGTATGCTAATACAATAGCTCCATATTTAGCAATTATATAAAACCGCTCGCTCACAGAAAGATCTATACCTAAAGACTGGAAAATTGCTCAAGTCACACCAATACCCAAAAAGGGTAGGAGGAGTAATCCATTGACTTACAGGCCCATATCGCTAACGCCTATTTGCAATATGGTTTTGGATCATATACTACATTCAAACATTATGAAGTACCATGAAGAAAATGATTTACTGACACACAGTCGGCACGGGTTCAGAACATATCATTCTTGCGTAACACAATTAGCTTTTTATACTCATGAAGTAATGAGTGCTATTGACAGGGGATGTCAAATTGATTCCATATTTTTAGATTTCCAGAAGACTTTTGACACCGTTCCTCACACGCGTCTTCTAACCAAACTGGGTGCCTATGGAATATTGCCTCAGTTGTGTGACTGGATTCGTGATTTCCTGTCAGGAAGGTCACAGTCCGTAGCAATAGACAGAAAGTCATCGAGTAAAACAGAAGTAATATCCGGTGTTCCCAAGGAAGTGTTATAGGCTCTCTATTGTTCCTGATCTATATTATCGACATATGAGACAATCTGAGTAGCTGTCTTAGATTGTTTAAAGATGATGCTGTCATTTACTGTCTTGTAAAGTCATAAGATGACCAAAACAAATAGCAAAATGATTTAGATAAGATATTTGTATGGTATGAAAAGTGGCAATTGACCCTGAATAAAGAAAAGTGTGAAGTTATTCACAAGAGTACTAAAAGAAAGCCACTAAATTTCGATTACGTGATAAGATACACAAATCTGAAGGCTGTAAATTCAACTAAATACTTAGGGATTACAATTACAAATAACCTTAATTGGAATGATCGCATAGATAACATTATGAGTAGAGCAAACCAGACTGCAATTCATTGGCAGAACACTTAGAACGTGCAACAGGTCTACTAAAGAGACTGCTTACACCACGCTTGTCTTCCCTATTCTGGAGTACTGCTGTGCAGTGTGGGATCCACATCAAGTAGAACTGACTGATGACATCGAAAAAGTACAAAGAAGGGTAGCTCATTTTGTATTATCGCGAAATAGGGGAGATAGTGTCACTGACATGATACGTGAATTGGAGTGGCAATCATTAAAACAAAGGCATTTTTCATTGCGACGGGATTTTCTCCTCTGATTGCAAAAACATTCTGTTGGCACCCACTTACATAGGGAGAAATAATCATCACGATAACATATGAGAAGTCAGGGCTCACACAGAAAAATTTAAGTGCTCTTTTTTCCTGCGCACCATTCAAGAGTGGAACGGTACAGAGACAGCTTGAAGGTGGTTCACTGAACCCTCTACTAGGCACTTTATTGTGAATAGCAGACTAGTCGCATAGATGTAGATGTACCTTGCTTCATTTCTGCAAATTTTTAGTACTTTACGTGCTAATTTGTTTAAGTTTACGCAAGGTAGATATCAATTCACACCTATCAACAAGCCGCCGAAGAAAAAGTGTATTGGTTAGAAAAACCCTGTAGCTAAAAGACAACAATATCCGGGCATCTGAATCATGTGAATGGGAGCTTCAACTACACTATGAACATAAAACAGCAGCTACAACTAGGGAAAGGGAAACTTCGGAGGACAGAGAGATGCATGTGCAACGAGACTGATGCAGAAAGCAATAACCAAGAATTGTGAATTTACATTTACCTCTATTACTCTAATCATGCTAAACTCTTAACAGGATGGATTGATGTCATATGTAACTACTGTTGGCCAAGGAAATATAAATGCGAACCATTAGATGTGTGTTGCTCCAATGAGAAAGTGAAGCTGTTGCCACTTAATGAGCCTCCAGAGCCACTGTTTTCTTTCTTATGTAGTAGTACAACAGATTCCAAGCATTTTCTGAACAATAACAGGGCATACAATTTGTTTTCAAATCATGTATTTCAGAGTGTCATGTGTAGTGCAAGAAGATGGTTATATGACTAATTTTAAGGTACAGTGCCAAATCTGCCACAAAACTGGATGATTTTTCCTCCCAGGTGAAAACCCAAAATTTCTACAAGTTTATTTCATAGGCAATGAAAAATTAGAGGCTGATCAAGAATCTGCTAATATACCTGTCATGCAACAAGACATTGTTTTAAATCTGCAAAGATTACTACATCTGCACAATCACTCGGTATGACTATTTCAAACTGCATTAGACAGAATGCCTACAGATGAGAATAAAGTAGGCATATGTGCTGACAATATTAATAAATATGTGAAATACTTGTTCATTAAGCATATGAACGCGTTTTTGTAGTCAAAATATTTCTTGCAGAAAATTAAGTGTAATTAAATAACAAACGAATATATTTTACAGTTAGGTTTTAGATACATAATGCATTATGGATGTAAATTTGTAATTTAAAAAGGAATCAAAGTGTAATCTATGATTTAATTGTTCTAACTAAACATTTTGTTTGAAATTGGCGTATATTTGCAAAAGTCAGAAGTATAAGGCTAGACCCCAATTTTTATTAATGCCACAGTTGAGGACGTATTCATTTGTCGCATTTAGTTTTCAGTGATTCAAATATGGCCTTTGATTTAAAGCAATTGCATTTTCCCAGGTGGCTTGAATTCGCTACGAGTTTCAACAAGGCCAGGGCCAATCACTTTGGATGGCTGATGTCAAACATCTCAGGCAATGCTGGGCACTTCATCTAGTTTTAGGAAAAAAACCAACTGTAAACAACTCACTATTATACTATCTGTTTTCTCCATTTGCTATTATCCAAGATAGAAAATAGTGTGCAGTCAGATCATATAGAGCCTATTTATGTGTTTATCCACACAAATTAAGAGTAAAAACAAAGATGAGGTGACTTACCGAACAAAAGCGCTGGCAGGTCGATAGATACACAAACAAATTGTGTGTATGTTTGTGTATCTATCGACCTGCCAGCGCTTTTGTTCGGTAAGTCACATCATCTTTGTTTTTATATATAATTTTTCCCACGTGGAATGTTTCCTTCCATTATACAAATTAAGAGTAAAATATACTAACACACTCACAAAAGGAGCATGCAGGACATTGATTCCAAATGGATTATTCAATTATTACAGGAATGTAATGGTTCTCTACTGTATATCTAAGGTACACTTTGTACGATTGTTTACACAATGCAGTATTTTATTTTAGTCATTATATCTTAATGAACCACAGGAATTGTAGCTCTATTATGATTTTATCATGACACACCCATTAATAAAAGAAGTCAGTCAGAGAAAGATAGTATGGATTTCTCATTGATTATAATTATTCTGTTAGACAGGAACATACATAATGGTACCCAATACAAACCATCAGCATAAACAGGCACCACATTAAAAGGGGCCTAAGCAAACATGGTTTGGATACAGAAGTTGTTAAAATATGCCTCAGAATAATATTCTGAGAGCAGAGAAACACTGTAGGAGTATAAATCTCAGTTTTCTCTAGTATTTGAAATTACAAAGAGACCACTTGCGTCAAATGCTTATGACTTAATGTTAAGAAGTTTATACTTTGAGATCTAACCTGAAAAGCTGAGTGAGGTAGATCTGCTGGTACGGTGAGACATGTAACACAACAGCAAAATTAAGCAAGGCTAAAACTAGTTAGTTACAAATTATGACAATATCAACATGACTGTCACACTGCCCACAGAGAAAAAATATTGGACAAAAATATAAAACATCATCTGTGGAGCACAACAGAGTGTGGGGTTCAATCTACTACAGTTTGAAACAGTATCCGAATTGTGATTATTGTGGATGATGGTGTTTTCAGCCCCTACTGTGGGAAGTGAAATATGGCTAAAGGAAACCATGTCATTAGTTTTGGATTAATAGAAATTTGAGTATTGTTACTGGGAGTATCAAAGATATATGTAACAATGTACAAAAAGCTAGATTGCTACTTACTGTAAAGAAGACAAGTCAAGTTGCAGACAGGCACAATTAAACGACACTATCATAAAGCTTTCGGCAACAGCCTTCATCAGTAAAAACACACACACACACACACACACACACACACACACACACACACACACACACACACAAGCAAGCACACCTCATGCACACACGACCACCAACACCTGCATCTTAGGCCAGAATACAGAACAGGTTGAATCACCAGATTGACATACAAATTTGCAGTCAGAGTGTGTGGGATAACCACGAGAGCACGATTTCTTTCAAATTTCATGAGCTGTTTATGATGGCCTCTTCATCATCTTAAAGGCATTCTTGAGTAACATCAAATCACTACGTCCAACTTCAAAGTCAACTAATGCTCATGACCATTACAGCATGTATTTGAAGCAACACTGATTTACAGCTCCATGAAGGTGCTACTACCACCACTCTCATGCAAATGGCATGGAATTTGACTAGACATCTTTCAGATGTAAAAGCTTGCCTACCAACTTTCGTTTACCTCTCACAACTCCTCCTCTGTGTTCTTTTCTTCCATCAGTGTATGTACATAACAGCTGTCACAATTCATCTTAACTCACCCGCTCATCTCTTTCTTCAGCAACTCTTTCAGCAAGAGAGATTGCTGCAATTCTTCTTGGTTCAGTTACAACTATAGTACACTCAGATCCATGACCTTTCTTAATCCAATCATCAAATATGAATTGTGGAACTTGAGTACTTTTCCCACAGCCAGTTTCTCCTCTGATTATGAGAACTCTATTATTTTCCAGGAGTTCTAACAACTGTTCCCTGTACAATATTACTGAAATTTAGTTCTCTTTACATTTAAGTAAAAAACTAAGGAAGTAAATATCCAAGTAACATGCAATTCCTATTAATTCAAAATTCATGTTGTGGAGAAATGAGGAGCAGGGCATACCTAAACTGGTAAATCGGAAGTTCAGATTTTCTGCTTCCCATCTTCATTCTTCTTTCAAGTCTTCTTTGAAGTTCAGAACTTCGATTTTTGAATACAGTTTCATTTTTAATATTAAAGCTGAAGGTTTGAGTGACAGTACCAATTTCAGCGTCCACAGTATCCGCATCTAGAGTGAAATATTTAGCAGATTGTTAGAAAATAAGGAGCATGATCAGACATAAAAGAGCTTGAAGGCCCTAATCTTGCCTAAATATACAAACAAACAAGGGCAAACTAATTGCTGTAACATTCAACTGACCTTGTGATACTTCTGTGCAACTTTCAGTGACATCAGCTATTGTATTCTTGACACACTGAAAAACAAGACGTACATAAGATAGCAAGTGAAATGAAAACAGTTTCAAAAAAGAAGAAGAAGAAGAATAAGAAGAAGAAGAAGAAGTAGTAGTGTTAGTATTGACTATTGTACTTACTAAACAAGAAAGTAAAAATAGCTCAGAACATCAATGAAGACAGAGAAAGATGGCTGCACTCACCCGATTTGCAAGTTTGCAATCTCTTCTGTCCAAACAGCAACATCTTTTCTGTCTTTTTGATGTCTGATGACTATTACTGGCTTTCTTGTTTAATACATGTGATCTCCCAGTTTTCTTCATTGATGTTTATTGACAGAGGTAATACGGCACTGACAGACTCTAAAAACAAGCAAAGCATAGTGTAAAAAATGGAATTTGACAATGCAAGCAATATAAGACTTCATTTCTTTATAGTAAAAGACAGCACACAAGTGTCAGTCAGTTACAGTCAGCACCTCTGTTTTCTAAACACATGACCATGCCAGAGCAGACAGGGGCTGTGAAAGACTGAATACAGGAGAGAACATGGTATACAAGGAGCCCCAGATCTTTAAGGGTAAAATTATACAGATAGTAACAAATCCTAAACTGAATATGGCGAGAAAAGAAACAAATGGGAGGAAATGAGTATTTAGCTTCTTTTCTTAACAAACAACTTACAGCTTATAACAACTTAAGTTCATAGTCATTATTGTTATCAACATTTATGTGATCCATGATCTCATTGTAGGAGATTGCAACTGTCAAAAATTTTTTTTAATAGGAAAAGGACACTGGGATGCATATCCCCCTGTAACAGAGCACCCTGGGTTGTGAAAAGTATTGAGACAAGGATTTCTGAACTTTTGTACAGGTATTTGGCAGTGAGATCATTAGACATTTTTCCTATCTTCACTTGTGAATTAACAGTGGAAAGTTTAAGTGCTACAGACAAGTCACACACAAGAATGAAAGACACAAGCTGACCATTCTTTCTTATCCTTATTGATTGTTTGAGATTAAAATGTCTTTATCAGCATAACACAAAACTTTATGTAATAAAATTTAGTTTTTATGTAACAGAACACTTTCAGCCAAGACATACAATTCCTTGAAATTATCCTTCCCTTTCCATATCTGTTTACTTGTATTTACTTTACCATCTTTCTTTGTGTGGTTCAAGTTTTCATTTTAGATTTCTCTTTTAGGAATTATCCCCATATTAGACATCAGAATCACCTGTTATTTGCAGTGATATAACAGATTTCATGGAGGATAACTTCCATGAATTAATCCTGCAAAGCCTCACGACAGCAACACAGCACTGCTCTTCTTAATTTTGATGCTTTTTACAAATCCTTTTGAAGTAATTGAGGTATTACAGTCAAAGCACGAGGTCAAAATAGCTCGATTCTGACAACTAGTTTTACTTAAAAGGCAATGTTTTAATAGCTCAAAAAATGGCTCATAGCACTATGGGACTTAGCATCTGAGGTCATCAGTCCCCTAGAACTTAGAACTACTTAAACCTAACTACCCTAAGGACATCACACACATCCATGCCCGAGGCAGGATTCGAAGCTGCAACCGTAGCGGTCACACAGTCCTAGACTGTAGCGCCTAGAACCGCTCTGCCACACCGGCTGGCTTTTAATAACTATTAATTCTGTAATACACCGAAAACACACATAATACCTCTCCTACACAAAATTCAGTTTCATTTTTGTAAGTAACTGTTTGATATATATAACAATAAAATTGTTTGATTTTTATTTTGGCATTTTCCTTCTACTTTTTGTTTTTTATGTTTTTAGCCCTTTCAGCTCCCTTTAAAGCTGAATCAATATTGTATAAACACTATTTGTATGTAAAAGGAAATGACAATTTGTGACTGTGTACAAATGTCATTCAGCTGGACTGAAGTATCTGTATAACTGCCATCAGTACAGCTTAAAATTATATTAACTTTAATTTTATTCATAAGACACAAACTTCTACTGCAGATCTTGTCTGATTGCATGAGAATGGTGTTACAAGCCACCAGAATAAATGAAGCACCATCAAGTGAAGGGGGAGGCAGTTTTGGGAAGTCCAGGCACATCATCACAGATGTAGCACACAAACTCTGACAGCTACAGATGTGCAGTGCGTATTTTTCAATATGGTGCTGTATTTCTTTTGCCTAATATGAAGTTCACAACAATGATGCAGCAAGATAGTTCTGTGCAGCCATAAGTTTTTTTGTTTATACATGAAACCAAATAACCAAAGACTATGCAAAGATTTTGTTTGTTATTTATAAAGTTAAAAACAAAAAATGAACCTGCATCTTGGGACAACCAAGTAACAGAAAAGAATCATATTCACAGGAGTTGTGGATTTGGGATTGTATATTATGGGCTTTTATTAATGCCAATTCAGAGAAATTGACAGATCTCAACAGGACTGGAGCCATTTTAATTACGATAAAGCCATTTCTAATTTTGACAATTGCTGCCACTTCTCCCAATGCATCTTCAATCTCTTCAAATATAGCTGTTTCATTGCCAAGAACATATTTTGGGTCAGCTCAGTTGATATCACATATTACGGGACATTTGTGTCTCCTCATCTTTCAAGTCAGCTTTTCTCCCTTGGCATTACCGGAGAAGTAAATGTCTTATGGTTGTATTTTTCCAAGTTGAAAGTGTCCTGGTATTTAAGTAAAACTTCTGGGGGTCTTTTGATACCAGTGTGAGAAAGCTCGATTTATTTCATAGTCAACCCCCCCCCCCCCCCTCCACCATGGTGCCACCCCCTCCAAAAGGTGCTCTAGCCATAGGAAGTACCTGCTCATAGCACTGGCTGTCTGACATGGCAACCAAGGTCAGGAGTGGGGCACACATGGGGAGTTGACAGTGCTGGTACCAACTGTTCAATCCCTGCATCGTGGAGGGTTACCTAACAAGCCTCATCACAAATGGATAGTGTTGGCTTTTGGGGCATTATGTATTCCAATTCCGCAAACAGTGTTGAGGATGAAATAGCGCTTATAATTGAATGTATGCCATGTTGGTGACCTCCACCATGTACACTGCAATACTATTAAATTTAGAAAAATGGAAGGTAAATTTGGTTCTTGGGGACTGTGTGTGTATATGGACAGAAAACATGCGGGGAAAATTTAGGAAAGAAAGAAAGACAGCATATAACTGGAACCAGAGCCATCATTAAAAAGAGTATGCAGGACTCCTTGAGTCAGTCAGTCAGAGAGTGTGTGTGTGTGTGTGTGTGTGTGTGTGTGTGAGAGAGAGAGAGAGAGAGAGAGAGAGAGAGAGAGAGAGAGAGAGAGGGGGGGGGGATTTCAGTTAAGAGAATTACAGCACAGGAACAGAAGAAAAGCACAAGCACACTGTCTCATGGCACCCATGATGGCCACGCATGTGACACAAAATAGTTGTGTGCCCTTGGGGGAGAGACTGGTTACTTCTGATTCAAATAAACCATCTTGGCATAAGCCTGAAGTGAAACAGGTAAAGGGTTGCTGTTGTGACCAAGATTCAACTGAATGTAGGAAACAACTCAACAGAAACTTGATGAGTCTGGACTGGCCAATCTGGGGCAGGAACAATGGACAGTAAGATGAACAACAAAGAAATCGACAAATGCGATAGCACTACAGATAAACCAAGTCCAACCAGTAATCAAAAGAGAGAAACACTGAGATGTAACAAAAACAGAGACCCAGAGCCAACAGTACTTTGCACCAATGAAGTGAATACAGCATTAAGTCCCATCTTGTTGCACAGCGGAACCTACAAGGTGGCTGTGACTACCAATTGGTTGGCAGAATGGCGTGCTGTGCCACAACAAGGTGGTGCTGATCCTAGCAGCCAACATCCAATTCCATGCCCTCCAGTCAGCAGCCGCGATACCATGAGCTGTCTGTAAGGAGACTGAAATGGGCATTACCTGGCAGATGCAGGTTATCTCATCAGGCTGCAAGGAGATATGAGCCTGTTCACAACTGTGAGGTTTCTAATTAACCTGTTAGCACAGAGATTACCTGAGGAACTACTGCCAATTCAAGTGGTTAGATAATACTACACCAGTGTGTTGGGGCATGTGTGCAAACCACCCATCACACAAGGACTGTCACAGTAGTAAGGGATGGTTTGCCACCAGTAGGGGAAAAAACAACTATGCGGTACATGACAATTCAATTCCTGCATAACAAACTTTGATGTAATAGCATAGAAATTCGGTGGGGAAAAAAAAACACCACTAAATTAGATAAAGGACCACACTAAATTAAGCAAAAACAAGACCAAATTTGACAAAAAACACCAAATTAGGCAAAAAACATGGAATTTGGTAAAACATGCAATTTGGCAAGAATATAAAATTTGGCAAGAATATAAAATTTGTCAAAAAATACCAAATTTTGCAAAAGCAAAGAATTTGGGGAAAATCCTCAAATCTGGCAAAGATGTACAATTTGTCAAAAAACAACAAATTATAGAAAAGACCACTGAATTTAGCAAAAAATAGCAGCGATTTTATCTGTAAAATGGAACAATTTTTTTTCTGTCCCTACACATAACATTTCTTCAAAATGCTTTACCTTAATAAGCAATAAGTGCCCCCCACCCAAAAAAAAGAAAAAGAAAAAAGAAAAAGAAAAAAGAAAAAAAAAAACACCAACAAAAAGATTGTAACTGTACCTGAAAGTAAGTGTGAAGGGTATTTAACTGTCGTTCAAACTCGGATGGCAAAGCAACAAGAGGTGGAGGTGGCATCTCCATTCTTCTTTCAATACAGGGAGTTCCATCTTTCAGCAGTCGTCCCTGTGCAGTAAGCCAATTAAGAGCATACAGCGCAGCAATTTTAGCAGCTTGAGATTTGGTATGTCCTTCTCCAGAAAACACTGCATGGGAGGGCCACCGTAAATGGTATGAACACTGCCATGAGTCCTTCATGCGACTGTAACTGGGGATTGCACAATAAGCACCACTGCGTAAGTGGTGCGCCACTCCCGCAAATACATTATGAAGAGTAGCTTTTGGTTGTGGGAAACGCCTAGCAACCATTTCTAACACTGCAAACAAAACACGAAAACATTAGTTTTCACTTGAATTTTCATTCCTTAAAATTGTGTGAATGTTATTTATTATATTTAAGTAATCCACCAAGTAAGAATACAACAGAGTGCAATAAAAGGCCACTTACCTGCTTTACAGACAGATGTCTCCGACTTATGTGATGAGTTCATGTTTCTGTCCACCAATATTTTTTCATTTTTCAGCTGTGCAATAGAAACGTCTGATGTTTTATTTTTCTTATTCTTGGAAGCCAAAATTTTATCATCTAATGTATAAAGTGACATGATTTTTTGTACTGGTTGGAGGTTCCCATCTTCACCTATTATATTTTTTTGTTTCAATAAACTCAGAGCTAATTGGGCAGCTTCATGCTGAGCCTGACTTTTTGAATTTCCTCTTCCCACTGTTCTGCAAATTAAAAACCATTTGAAATGGTATATTTACAATACATATTCAAAAAACGAAATGGTTCAATACCTCAACTGCTTCAAGCAAACTAATAAGAATAAATGTTGTAGGGAAGTTCTGGTAGAATGTAAATACTTCTGGATTAAAGGAGACTATTCACTGAAAAGCAGAAGCATTGAGCCAGTGATAGATACCAAAAAAGGAAAGAAAACATGTGAGCTTTCGGGGTGAGAGAGACATACGGGAGAGTGTGGGGACAAAGGTTACCGGAGATTTAAGCCAGGGCAATTACAGGACTGAAGGATGGATGTGATGTACACATAACTCCTATATGGCAGTGGAATGAAGGATCTAGATGGTTCGGGCTGTGAAGAAGTTGAAAGTTGAGAATGTTATATCAAACAGCATGTTATGCCACTGGGTGATCAACTTTGTTCTTGGCAACAGTTTGGTAGTGACCATTTGTCCTAGTGGAAAACTTATTCATAATCATATTGACATAAAAAACTGAAGTCTTTGCAGTGGAGATGGTATATGGCATAATTGCTTTCACAAGTGGCTCAGCCTCTGATGCAGTAGGATAAGCCTGTGACAGGATGGGAGTAGGAAGTGCTGGCTGGGTGGATTGGGCAGGTCTTGCACCTTGGTCTTCCACAGGAGAATGGTCTCTGTAATATGAGGTTGGGAGTGGCGGTGGCACAGGGAAGGACTAGGATGTTGCATAGGTTGGGTGGGCAATGGAACACCATTTCAGGAGAGGTAGGATGGGTATGTGATAGGTTGTATGTTATTTCAGGGCATGATGAGATGTAATCTGAGCTCTGATGAATACGATTCAGATGTCCCAGTTCAGGGTGATACTGGGTGCCGATGGGGGCATTCGTGAGTAGCCAGTTTTTGGAAGCGATGAGAGGATTGGAGATGTGTGAAGATATGGTATGGGAAACCTGTTTGTTGACTAGGTTTGGGGGTAGTGCCTGTCTGTTAAGGTCTGTGCGAGACCTTCCACACACTGGGTGAGCGAGTTCTCATCACTGCAGATACATTATCCATGGGGGGTTAGGCTGTATGGAAGAGATGTTTTGGTGTGGGAGGGATGGCAGCTGTCTAAATGCAGATACTGTTGGTGGTTAGTGAATTTAATGTGGACACAGGTGAGAATGGAGTCATCAGAGAGGTAGTCAATGTCGAGGAAGGTGGCACACTGGATTGATGAGGGCTAACTGAAGCAGACAAGAGAGGGCGGTCTAAAGATTCTGAAGGAGTGAGGACAGAGTGTCTCGATCCTCAGTCCACATCATGATATCAATGAACCTGAACCAGATTAGGGGTTGGGAGTTCTGGGAGGCTAGGTAAGTTCCCGCTAGATGGCCCATAAACAGTTGGCTTAGGAAGGTGTCTGTGGCTGTGCCGGGGATTAGTCTGCATACCTTTTCTTTAAACGGAAATAGTTGTGTGTCAGGATATAGTTGATAAGACCTGTAAGGTATATGTTAAGTCATTCAGACTCCAAACCTACTACCTCATTCCTTTTACACCTTGCCAACTGCTACATGATAACTATTTTTCCTTTGAAGGAAAGCTATACAAACAAATTTGTGGCACTGAGAAGGGCACCTGCATGACACCCTCTATGCCAAACTGTAAGCCATCTACTGGAAACCTTCATAGCCCCCCAAACTACCAACCTCTCATCTGGTTAAGATTCATTAGTGATATCATGATCTGAACTCAGGGCCAAGACAACCTATCATCATTCCTTCACTACCTCAAGACCTTCTCTCCCAACATGCAACCTTCCTGGATGCTGATGTCCATCTCTTTCCAAACAGATTTCCCATGCCATATCCTTCACTCCTCCTCCCCCCCTTTACAATTGGCTACGAAGAAGTGCCGCTCCCTCCCTTCTGTTAAGAACCAGTATCATCCTGAACTGGGATAGTTGAACCATATCCTTTGTCAGGGCTTCGATTATCTCTCATCATATCCTGAAATGGGGGACATCCTACCCCAAGACCGTTCCCAACCCTCCTAAAGCAGGGTTCCATCATCCACCTACAAAACTCCCTGGTCCATTTCTACGCCACTCCCACTCCCAACCCCTTGCTACAGGGATCATATCCCTGGAGAAAACACAGGTGCAAGACCTACCTAACCCACCCACTTAGCACTTAGCACTTCCAATTCCAGACCTGTCACTGGCTTATCCTACACCATCAGAGGTCAGGTCACCTGTGAAAACACCCATCTCATATATCAACTCTGCTCCAAACACTGCACAGCTTTTTGTGTCAATACAGACCAGCTGTCCACTAGGATAAATTGCCACCACCAAACAGTTGCCAAGAACAAAGATGACCACCTGGTGACAAAACATGTTCAATTTCAATGGTTCGTTCACAACCTGGGCCATCTTGATCCTTCCCTCCACCACCAGCTTCTCTAAACTATGCAGAGGGAAGAACAGTTTCCCCTTCCTCTGTCCTGTTCTGCTTCCCAACTCACATCTTCAGTGTGCACCTTTCACCAATGCCTCTGGCACCTGTGCATCACTTGCCTAGCCCTTGCACCTGCCACCTTTCCCACTCACACACTTTCCTACTCAGGAAGTTGGCTGCCTCCCTCTGAGCTGCCGAGCTGCCAGTCACCCAACCCATGCTCTCTCCCTGCCTCCTGTCTCCCTCTCCCGCTACCCACCATAAGTCACAACCTGTCCCACCTAAAAATAGGCGGACCATGGAGCAATTACCCTAATGGGACAGAAATCAGTAGATAGGATGTATACCTACAGACACACAAATGACTAAAATTTCAGAAAAACTGGATCATTTATTCAAGAGAAAGAGCTTGTTGCTCTTCATGACAAGCCATCTGGGCTTATATTTCATGAAGATAATGCCCATCCTGTAATACCACAACCCTTTAGGATCCTACATCCTTTTACTAGTCTCATCCCCACTCTTCAGAAGAGGGCATATGTGTAATATCAGTATGCTGTTTTAATTTTGTCTTTTCAGGTTATCTGGACTCGAATACACTGAAGATTTTCTTTTGCAGTCAATTAATAATTTGCATAAATTTAATCTATTGTTTTGACATTGTTTACATTGGGTTTCACCAACATGCAGATTGAAGGAAACATGTTTGGTTAAAAGCTCATGTATCATCACAACTTTTACATTATACAAACTTCAGGCACATGGTAGGAATAAAATTGCTATTGCAATTATCGCGTAATTAATGATTAAAGTTCCAGTGTTTCTAGTCATCAAAAGACAGCTATTTTTATGTTTTCAAACTAAGAAACAAATTGTATCCATAATAGAAATATGACATGATAATTTTTCTGTCAGAATTAAGCATACTAATGTTTTAATTGGTGCTAGTTAATGGAATTGTAATTATGACTATACAGAAATGTAAAGTTTTACTCATAGAAAAAACTTGTAATTTATAGTCTTAATAGAAACAGATTCTTTCTGGTCTTTGTATGAAATTATTCACTTTTATTTCACGTAAAATTCTGTGCAATTTGAGAAGATGTATGTAAAAGTTTTAATTGTTATACCTAAAAATTTAATATGTAACAATGCCAGGAATTGTTTAAAATCATACAATAGAGGCAATTTGTACGCTGCCATATCTCAGTTGGAGTTCAGTTTGATGTCAGTCTTGAGACGGCATTAAGTCAATTTTGATGTAGGGAGTTCGCTGCCGAACATCTAGTGTGCGAAATAAGACTCGTTGAGAACACGATTTCCTGGAGCTTATTTCTACCATTGCACGATTCCCGAGTGGCAATTCAGTACCATCAAGATGAACCTATGGCAGGCATTAAGCAGCAGCACCCCAAATTACCCAAGATACGTATTATTTACTTGGTGGAGGATATCTGTAATATGATGTGCCATTTGGTTTTCTTGTGTTAAGCAACAATACACATCCCAAAGTTCACCACACAAAAATCGTTTTTTGCCATGTTATCTTACAGCCCACAGTTTCTACTACTTGTCTCTGTGCTCACCAAACCCTACCTTGGCCAGCAAGGTTGCTTGATCTCTCCCCAATTCAGAACATTTGGAACAATAAGGATGGGGCTCTCCAACGAGCTCGGGATTTTAACGATCTAAAGTGAGAGACGGACAGAATTTGGCAAAATATCCCTCAGGAAATCGAAAAACTCTGTTGATCAATGCCAAGCTAAATACATGCACTGGACTGCAAGTGGACTAACTCATTATTGACTTCCTCTATTTTTGAAGCTCTTCCTCTTCAACAAATCATCCAATTTTTTGGAAATAGTAATCATTTGTTTGTACATGTACATCACATCTACAGATTTCAGTCCCATTCAAATGATCCCTTAGTGGTCTTTTTCTTTTCTTTTCATTTTTTTTTCTCTTTTGGAGTGCATTTAAAGAATAAAGGTATAGTTATAATTATCCTATGGATATGGTCCTATGGTTAGCAACTCATTCAAGAACAGATACATAATAACAAAAAGAGTGACACGTTCAATGCACATATCTTTCATATAAAAGAAAAGTAGTAACAAAAAGTAAACACAGCAGCTCATGGTATGTTTCAACATTCTTTGTCAATTTTAAGTGCACCTAATTCTACATCTACTTCAAGATCTAAAGCTACATCGGTACTCTGTGAGCGACCGTACAGTGGGTGGGTACTCCTTACCACTACTAGTCATTTCCATTCCCGTTCTACTTGTCTCTGTATGAGCCTCGATTTCTCAAATAGTAACTTTGTGGTCCTTACGCACATGTAAGTTAGCAGCTGTATGATCATTCTGCAAGCAGCTGCAAATGCCAGTCCTCTAAATTGTCTCAATACTGTTCCTCGAAAAGAATGTTGCCTTCCCTCCAGGGATTTCCATTTGAGTTCCTGAAGGATCTCCATAATGCTTACATGTTATTTGAACCTAACGGTAACAAATCTAGCAACCTGCTTCAACGTCTCCCTTCAATCTGACCAGTTATGGATCACTTTGGCACTACTCAAGAATAGGTCACACCAAATTTCTATATGTGGTCGTCTTAACAGGTGAACCACTCTTTCCTAAAATTCTCCCAATTATCTGAACCAGACTATTCACCTTCCCTACAATGGTTCTCTCGTGCTCATTCTGTTTCATATTGCTTTGCAACATCCCATTCAGTAACAGATTCAATGTAGGATATTGCCTGACATGGGGTAAAATATAAGCATGAAGCTTTTCAGACAAGGAAGGTGGCTGGATAGGAGGCAGACTTTAATGCCGCAAAATCAGTTGTGAGATGTTGTGCAACAATTGATAGATCTGTATAGAGACCACTTGGAAGGGCAAAACCCAGAATGGAAGACTGCAGCTGACAACGGTGGAGGGTGTGGAGGGTAGCCCACTCAGACTAAGAAGGGACTGAAGAACCTAGAGAGGACACAAAGCGTACCCAGTGCACCCACTTGCACTGTTTGATTAACTAATGAGCTTTGGCGCAAAGACATTTAAAGGTAATGAGATGGCAGAGGGTGGGTGTCACTTAAGATGTTGCAAGGAGTGACAATGATCATGGATGGCAGTGGAAATGGCTGTGATCCAGCACGGGACAGGCCAACGCAATGCTGGCAACACGAATTATCTTATCGGACAGATCATGTATGACTTCATTGAGACAACCTGACAAAGAAGGCGTTAACACAAAATAGGAAGTATATAGAGGCCAATCAGCACAACTGAAAGCCCAGCAGGGTAACCTGGTCATCTGGAAATGGGCAGGGAATGAGAATGTCAACAGGAAGTGGTCACAATCACAGGGGATATTGTGTGGTGACCAGTGTACAAAAGGAAGAAGGGGAGGGTAAGGGTAGGGACTGAAAGATCAATGGTAGAGAAAGTGCCAGATGCAGCACTAAAATGAGTATGAGAACCATCATTAAGAAGCCACAGGTCATAGTCCACAAGAAATTGTGTCAATGATGAGCCACCAATTAAGTGATAAAGCTCCATAAAGGGTGGAGAGCATCAAAATCACGAAGGAGGAGAAAGGGAGGGAGGAAGAGAGTAGTTGCTAAAGGAGAGCAGTTAGGCATCAGATGTAGATGGCCCGCCAATGAGGGAGATAGAAATAGCAAACTGTGCCCGCATATTCCAAGTGGACCAGGACAGTAATTGGTTCCAATGTGATACAAAGGGGGAATCCATGTACTAATAATGCCCATATGGACCAATGTGCCAACACCACCAGAACCCCTCAAAGGGTTGACCAGGTGCCGACAAAGCACAGAACCCACAAACGGTCAGTAAGTGACTATCACTAAAATGAGATTCCTGGAGAATGACAGAAACTGCCAAGTAAAAGGCAATAAGGGATTGCAACTCAGTGAGGTGACAGTAGTACCCATTACAGTTCCACTGAATATGCACAGAGCAGGTATCCAAATGGGAGGCCAATTGGGCTGGAACTAATCACATCACCAGGTCACCATCTGTCACCTAGGAGGACAGGGTAACATCCGTAAGAGGTCAGGCTCAGGCTGCAAGGGGGGGGGGGGGGGGGGACACATGGCAACTCTGGGGACAATGAGAAGGAGGGGGAGGGGAGGGCTTGTCCTGGGGCTTAAGTCTCTTCCTCTTCCTCCTCCTCCTCTTCCACCTCCTCCTCCTCTTCTCCTCCTCCTCCTCCTGTGAGAAATTGAGGAGGGCAGGGAACGGAGGGAGAACAGGGTTTTGCAAGATTTGAAACAGCAAGGGAGGGAGCAACCTTTGTGCACACAGACTGTGTGTGTCCTGTGGCCAAGTTCTGGTAGCAGGCCTCCGGCCAAAGAGATTCCAGTGGAGGGGTTCCAGGAGGGAGCCCCATCACCAGCAGCTGCCAAGGAAGGGGGACACTTCTTCAGCTGGGGAGGGAGAGCAGCACCCAGTGGGGAGGGCGTGGGAACCACAGGGGAGGAGGAGGGGAGGGATGGTACAGAGGTAAGGAAGAGGGAGGAGGGGAAGGACCTAACTGAGGCAAAGGTAGAAGTCACCGACACAGAGTGGAGTTGGTCACATTTCTGACAAGCCTCAGTGTAAGAAACAATCAGTGGACTTATACTCATGTACCTTCTTTTCCATCTTATAAGCTGTGTACTCTGGTAAGCATGGAGAGTGATTGTCATTACAATTAACACATACAGACGGTGGAACGCAGGGGCTCACCTCATGGAGTTAGTGTCCACATTCACCATGTAGAGGTGTTCGCTGTATAGTGGGAAGACGTGTGCCCAAAATCAAGCATGAATGTGCAATATGGGACGTACGGCTTCACATCAAACCAATAAGACAACCTTGACCTTCTATCTCAAATGCCACAGTAGAGGTGCTGGTATTGGTGTGATTGTCCTTATGAACTTTCTGAACAAAACGAACACCGTGTCGTTCCAGACTGGCCTGGAGTTTCTCATCAGTTTGAATGATGAGGTCCCTATGAAAAATGACTCCCTGAACCATTTTCAAAGACTGATGAGGAGTAAGAACATGGGATGTTGCCAAGATGATCACAAGCACTAACGGCTGCAGAAGTAAATTTTTATCAACAACGAACTTCACAGCATCTTACTGAGATACTCCACTTCACCAAACTTGTCTTCAATATTTTCCACAAAAAATACCAGCTTTCTGGCAGTGAAGTGCCCCTGTCTGTCCTAGTGCAGGCCAGGTAGTGACAAAAGTATTCCACCCCAAACCAGTGACCCTGGCCCTCGTGTAACCACAGAAGGGGAGGTTGCATGGCCATAGAAAGCACCATTAAATGATCCACTGCCCACCAAAGAGGCAGCTACAGAGATAAGGCCAGTTTTTGGAGCTCGATACATATACATTTCATACGCAAAGCATCTGCCCTGATACCACCCACTTCAATCAGGAGTTCTCCCCAAGAGTGCCACCCAGCCACAGCTGGGACCGTCTGGCCCTGCGGGTTCTGATGCTCCACGATGACAAGCAACCACTCCTAGGCATACATGGGGAGGCAACAGCTCAGGTATCAGAAGTGTGATCCCTGCATTGCCATGGTGCTTAGCTAGACGGTTACACAACAGCCCCAACACACATACTGCCTACAGATGCTGCTGACCTATTGGAGCAGAGGAGGGCTATGGGGGGAGGGGGGGGGGGGGGACGAAGAGAGAAAGAAAGGGGGAGAGGTATCCTTGTCATGTGTGCTACAGAGGGACTACTTCCCCAAATGGCTCACACTACAGAGAGAAAATTTAGAAGTGGAGATCAAACACCAAAGTGGGACCAAACATCAATAACGAAGGATGAAAAAAGGCAAGGGGACCAAAACCGCAAGGAATACCTGCAACCAGGTGGAAAGGCAGGTCGTCACAAGTAAGAACACCAAAAGAGGTGACGAAGGGGGCACAGGAAAAGAAGCAAGGACAAGGAAGGTGGAGCACAGGGAAGGAAATGCAGCCTGGGAGGGAAGAATGGGCTACAACAGCTCATAGCATTGTGAGGGCCATGCATTAATTCATGAAAGAACTGTGCACCCCTCGAAAGGACCATTTAGTTGCATAACTACTTACAGAAAACATGAAAACCATCAGTTTTTAATATTTTCATTTCATGGGCAATGTAAAAAAATTAAATAGGTATGACACAGTAAGTAAGAAACATAGTAATCAGAAGAAATATGAAAGAAAGGAGGGGGGCGAGTGGAAACGAGGAGAGCAGGGGTTCCCCAGAAATGCTAAGCACACTTGGGCACCAGCACCACCACAGACCCGTCCTGACACTCACACCACACCACTATCATGATACGATGGGGACTACATGGGGGAAGAATACGAAAGAAAAGGGGAAACAAAGCTGTGTAACAGTCCAGAGAAAATGTAGGGAACAGATGAAGAACCTGGGCAGTGTGGAAGCAAGGTCAAGGCCTCCATTACAAATGCTTTCGCTAACTGAGGGACTCAACTTTACAGAAAAATTCAAGGACAAACTTGAGAGGAAAAAATCACTTCCACAAAGAAAACAGAGGACAGACATAACCATTCAAGAGTCATCCACTAAAATCTGACACAAGGAAGGTGGGGTGGGCATATTTAGTGCAAAGGGCCAAAAAGTGGGGGCAGTCCACAAAAATATGGATCCCCGTGAGTAGAGCCCCACAACTACAAAGGGTAAAGGGTGCGACATCTACATCTACATCTACATCCATAGTCCGCAAGCCACCTGACGGTGTGTGGCGGAGGGTACCCTGAGTACCTCTATCGGTTCTCCCTTCTATTCCAGTCTCGTATTGTTCGTGGAAAGAAGGACTGTCGGTATGCTTCAGTGTGGGCTCTAATCTTTCTCATTTTATCTTCATGGTCTCTTCGCAAGATATATGTAGGAGGGAGCAATATACTGCTTGACTCTTCGGTGAAGGTATGTTCTCGAAACTTTAACAAAAGCCCGTACCGAGCTCCTGAGCGTCTCTCCTGCAGAGTCTTCCACTGGAGTTTATCAATCATCTCCGTAACGCTTTTGCGATTACTAAATGATCCTGTAACGAAGCGCGCTGCTCTCCGTTGGATCTTCTCTATCTCTTCTATCAACCCTATCTGGTACGGATCCCACACTGCTGAGCAGTATTCAAGCAGTGGGCGAACAAGTGTACTGTAACCTACTTCCTTTGTTTTCGGATTGCATTTCCTTAGGTTTCTTCCAATGAATCTCAGTCTGGCATCTGCTTTACCAACGATCACCTTTATATGATCATTCCATTTTAAATCACTCCTAATGCGTACTCCCAGATAATTTATGGAATTAACTGCTTCCAATTGCTGACCTGCTATTTTGTAGCTAAATGATAAGGAATCTATTTTTCTATGTATTCACAGCACATTACACTTGTCTACATTGAGATTCAATTGCCATTCCCTGCACCATGTGTCAATTCGCTGCAGATCCTCCTGCATTTCAGTACAATTTCCCATTGTTACAACCTCTCAATACACCACAGCATCATCTGCAAAAAGCCTCAGTGAACTTCCGATGTCATCCACAAGGTCATTTATGTATATTGTGAATAGCAACGATCCTATGACACTCCCCTACGGCACACCTGAGATCACTCTTACTTCGGAAGACTTCTCTCCATTGAGAATGACATGCTGCGTTCTGTTATCTAGGAACTCTTCAATCCAATCACACAATTGGTCTGATAGTCCATATGCTCTTACTTTGTTCATTAAACGACTGTGGGGAACTGTATCGAACTCCTTGCGGAAGTCAAGAAACACGGCATCTACCTGTGAACCCGTGTCTATGGCCCTCCGAGTCTCATGGATGAATAGCGCGAGCTGGGTTTCACACGACCGTCTTTTTCTAAACCCATCCTGATTCCTACAGAGTAGATTTCTAGTCTCCAGAAAAGTCATTATACTCGAACATAATACGTGTTCCAAAATTCTACAACTGATCGACGTTAGAGATATAGGTCAACAGTTCTGCACATCTGTTCAACGTCCCTTCTTGAAAACAGTGATGACCTGTGCCCTTTTCCAATCCTTTGGAACGCTGCGCTCTTCTAGAGACCTACTGTACACTGCTGCAACAAGGGGGGCAAGTTCCTTCGCGTAGTCTGTGTAAAATCGAACTTGTATCCCATCAGGTCCAGCGGCCTTTCCTCTTTTGAGCGATTTTAATTGTTTCTCTATCCCTCTGTCGTCTATTTCGATATCTACCATTTTGTCATCTGTACGACAATCTAGAGAAGGAACTACACTGCAGTTTTCCTCTGTGAAACAGCTTTGGAAAAAGACATTTAGTATTTCGGCCTTTAGTCAGTCATCCTCTGTTTCAGTACCATTTTGGTCACAGAGCGTCTGGACATTTTGTTTTGACCCACCTACCGCTTTGACATAAGACCAAAATTTCTTAGGATTTTCTGCCAAGTCAGTACATAGAACTGTACTTTCGAATTCATTGAACACCTCTCGCATAGCCCTCCTCACACTACATTTCGCTTCGCGTAATTTTTGTTTGTCTGCAAGGCTTTGGCTATGTTTGTGTCTGCTGTGAAGTTCCCTTTGCTTCCGCAGCAGTTTTCTAACTCGGTTGGTGTACCACGGTGGCTCTTTTCCATCTCTTACGATCTTGCTTGGCACATACTCATCTAACGCATATTGTACAATGGTTTTGAACTTTGTCCACTGATCCTCAACACTATCTGTACTTGAGACAAAACTTTTGTGTTGAGCCGTCAGGTACTCTAATCTGCTTTTTGTCACTTTTGCTAAACAGAAAAATCTTCCTACCTTTTTTTTAATATTTCTATTTACAGTTGAAATCATCGATGCCGTAACCGCTTTATGATCGCTGATTCCCTGTTCTGCGTTAACTGTTTCAAATAGTTCGGGTCTGTTTGTCACCAGAAGGTCTAATATGTTATCACCACGAGTCAGTTCTCTGTTTAACTGCTCAAGGTAGTTTTCAGATAATGCACTTAAAAAAATTTCACTGGATTCTTTGTCCCTGCCAACCTTTATGAACGTTTGAGTCTCCCAGTCTCCGGCAAATTAAAATCTCCACCCAGAACTATAACATGGTGGGGAAATCTACTCGAAATATTTTCCGAATTATCCTTCAGGTGCTCAGCCACAACAGCTGCTGAGCCAGGGGGCCTATAGAGACGTCCAATTACCATGTCTGAGCCTGCTTTAACCATGATCTTCACCCAAATCATTTCACATTCGGATCTCCGTCAATTTCCTTCTATACTATTGCACTTCTTATCGCTATAAACACGCCTCCCCCTTCACTGTCCAGCCTGTCTCTGGGGTATACATTCCAATCTGAGTTTAGGATTTCATTACTGTTTATGTCTGGTTTCAGCCAACTTCCTGTCCCTAGTACTATATGGGCGTTGTGACCGTTTATTAATTAGAGCAGTTCTGGGACCTTTCTATAGACGCTCCTGCAGTTACCTATTAGCACATTAATATTTTTATTCCCTGTTGCATTTTGCCTACTCCTACCTTTCCACGTCTCAGGAGGCGTCTTGTCGGGCCTAGGGAGGGAATTCTCTAACCTAAAAAAACCCCCATGTGCACTCCACACGTACTCCGCTACCCTAGTAGCAGCTTCCAGCGTGTAGTGCACGCCTGACCTATTCAGGGGGACCCTACATTTCTCCACCCGATAGCGGAGGTCGAGAAATTTGCACCCCAGATCTCCGCAGAATCGTCTGAGCCTCTGGTTTAAGCCTTCCACTCAGCTCCAAACCAGGGGACAGCGATCGGTTCTGGGAACGATGCTACAAATATTTAGCTCTGATTCCACGAGCGAGGCTTTCCGCCTTCACCAATTCCGCCAACCGCCTGTACGAACTGAGGATGACCTCTGAACCCAGACGGCAGGAGTCATTGGTGCTGACATGAACAACAATTTGCAGTCGGGTGCACCCAGTGCTCTCTACTGCCGCCGGCAGGGCCTCCTCCACATCTCGGATGAGACCCCCCCGGCAAGCAGACAGACTGAACACCGGCCTTCTTCCCCGACCTTTCCGCTATTTCCCTAAGGGGCTCCATCACCCGCCTAACGTTGGAGCTCCCAATAACTAATAAACCCCTCCCCCCGTGTGCCTGCTCGGACCTTGCTGAAGGAGCAGCCACATGTCCACTCACAGGCAAAGCGGGCGATGCCACACAGCCAGCCTCCGCATTTACCCTCTGCCTCATGAACCGCGATCGCTGCTGAACCAGCCACTCCCCTTGGGGAGAGGGTGGCCCAACCGCGCCCGGTACCTGCGAAGATGTCTCGATAGCAGGGACAGTGGGTGAAGCATGTCACACCTGGGGTGTACCATGCGACGCACCAGACTCCCCACTGCCACTACACTCCGAGGCAGCAGCCTGAAGATGGCTGACCGCAGCCATCAACACGCTCAGCTGTTCGCAAACAGTGGCCTGCTCCTCCTGCGTCCGTACACAGCAGTCACAAATCCATTGCAGAGTACAAAACGATGGGTCAACCTATACTCTGTTCATCATAAGAATAAACCTGATGTGAACATTGCACCATGTACTCTTCTGCGTTTGCTTGAATCTCATTGGATTTCATTTCGCATGGAGCGGAAGCCAAGCTGTGACCAGTACAGTCAAATACAATTGTAGGTATACATTTTATGCTTTGTTTCACACACGTAGACTGAAAAATAATGCAGGACAACAGCTTTATCAGTGCATTTAACTTTGACAGAGCTGGCCAGCCAGTGGTCCAATTAACTTGCAATGGTGTGAGCATTTGGAATTCAGATGTACAAAGAGAAAAGCAAAGAAACAATATGACAAAAGCATACTGCAAGGACTTCACCGTACTGTTGAATATTGAAGCCAATAACGGTATTAAATACAGTCAGTTGTTAGGTAATCTCTTAGCTCCTTCGTTATCTGAATCCAAGAAATAAGTCTCAGTTCTGGAACTGTCATCTGCTACGTTGATAACGAGTCAAGCAACAACAGAATCCATGAAGCCACCGAGGCGCCGCATTTTCTCGTCTTCTTTTGTGAGGTGCTGCCCCGAGTCCTGCCAGTTTTCGGCAATGACATGTGAAAAAGCTGCATGCATTAGCTCCAGTATTTCTGGCAGCTTAACAGTCTTGTTATTTTTTGAGCCAAATCCCTTAACTTGGCTTCAGATCAATTCCGTTGAGTTCATATTGTAATGGTACAGCAGCAAATGTAAAAATCCAGCATTTGTACGGCGTGCTTGATGCTGTGAAAATGATTGTTTTCTGCGTTTCTACGACAATTATGTGTATCTGTGGTATAAAACAATGGACATAGTCCAAATAAATAATATTTAGTTTTTACATTTTTGCCTTCACAAATTAGACATATGTTTTCTTAATTTAAGTAACCTTTGTGTAAGTCTTTCATAAAATATTGATAATCAAGAATTTATATTTAAAATGAAAACAAATTTCATGTGCAATATGTAATTAGAAGACATGCATTATTCATAACAAATTATGATGAATTTTACAAATACGAGATGTAAGTATTTCAAATTGAATGAGGAAAAAAAATAAACAAATAAATAAATAAATGAGTCAAGCAAGACTTGAACCAGCAAACCATGGCCTGCAGTTTATTATCAATCCACTATGCTACCAACACCGTTCAAAATACAATCAAAGTTAGGATCTCAACTGTACGTAATACCCACCAAGAAACTTCAAAGCCAATTATCTCTGTAAATTTATGAAAAACATTAAGAACAATCTATTTCTCGGCACTTCTTAACCATGTTCCAAAGGCGTGTTTTACTGTGGAACAGTAAGCAGCCTCAGACATTTTCATACTACGCATTAACAGTGCGACAATCTGAGCACAAGAGTGCAGAGGCTGTGACTGTACACAATTTCTGAAATAAAAGCTACATAACAAAAGCGTGATTAAGAAATACATTTATGGCTGTTAGTACATTTGAATATCTTAAAATTTCATTTAACGTAACTTAATAATAATATATCTCATACAAAGTAGGGCCTACTTCCAAGAGCGTAACACCATCAGTGTACGTATGCTAAGGCTTCAGACCAATCATCGCATTTGCGTTTGTTTACATCTTGTTTATTCTTATGATGAAGGGACTATAGTATGGTCAGCACAAGGAGAGCAGAGGATGGTAGATTCCCACCAGGAGAGGTGGAGGTGAGAATGCCACATGGTAGGAGTCTCCTTGATTGTGCAAAGTGTATCAGACAGGGGGTAGTATCCCAAGAGTAGGTCCATGATTGGACAAAAAGAGATTTGATGTAAAGCCACAAATCTGCTCCCGGAGGGGACACAGAAAAGGTGCAGGTGGCCACCAAACAGCAAGACAATCAGCAAGTTCATTACGCGGGATACCTACACGACAAGGAAATCAACCAAACAAGCAGCATCTCTAAGATTTTTGGTGCCCGAGACCAAGGGGTGGCAAGAAAAACTCCAAGCAATAGCTTGAAGTCCACACACAACAGAACTCAGGTGAGTGAGGACCATTTAATGAAGCAGAGGGCCCAACAGGTGGCCATCAATTTCACATTAAACTCTCCGCATGTGGTAGGCAAGAGATGGTGTTTCATGCCAACAGAAGACATGAAAGCATATCACACATGATCAGTGGATTTAGGGCCATCAGCATAAAAAACAATGACAGCCTGAAATGCCATTGGGGCAATGGAGCATTCAGAGCCCGGAAGAGATTCATCCGAATCTGGGGCCAAGAAACCAAGGGGGTGGGGGCGGGGGAGGTGGTCGGGAGAGAACATGGGTGAGGTTGGTTGGCTGGATGATTAAAGGGACTAAACTAAAAGGTCATCAGTTCTTTTCTTCTCAACAGGTAGGTCTACATGACTGTACATAAGAAATTGCCTACTGCACAAAACACAAGGGAAGAAAACCCCTAGGTCTACCACAGGTCAACACAGCAGAAATAAGTGACAAAAGAAGAAAAGGAGACAAAGGAGGACAAGCAGGCAAAATGCCCCATCTACAGAGGAGCCAGAAACCCTGGAAAGTAGAGTGCAATGAGGGGACATACATCCGTAGTCCCCACCACTTACCAGAGGTAAGAGAAATTGTCTAGGAAGGTTTAGCAACACAGACAGGGCAAGAGGATCACACAGAGACAAAAGATGAACAAGTCTGGACCATCAAGCCGAGACAGCCGCAGCCCCATCTGGGCAGAGGAGGAAACAGAGTGCTCTGCCAACCTCTCAATGGGCCAATAAGGTCAAGTAGCCATCCCTTAAAGAGAATGGCAAAAGCCCCTTTCACAAATAAAACACAGAACTAAGTGAGCTGCTGGGGTGTCTCCTAACACCAGGAGAGCAGTGACAGGGAGATTAAGAATCTGCCACAGGATGGTTAGGTTGCAACAGTCCAGCAAAATGTGGACCACAATCAAACAGGAATCTCACAACAACGGGGTGGGTCCTCACAAGAGAGGAGGTGACCATGAGTCAGCCATGTATGGCCAATACAGAGCCAGTAAAGGAAATTAGAGACCTTGTGAGAGACTTGCATGGCAGAGCCATTCCGTACTCCGTATTCCTAAAACTTGATGGCATAATACCAACCAGATGTTTGTTCCTGGAATACTGATCTGTAGAGTCAGTTTACAGTAGCCAGTTTGGCCAAGCTATCAGCGAGTTCATTCCCCTGGATTCTGAGATGGCCTGGAGTCCACATGAAGGTCACTGAACATCCACATTGTTCAAGGGTGTACAGGGAAGCCTGGATGGCAATGACCAAGGGATGGTGAGGGTTAACACTGGCTGAGAGCTTGCAAACTGCTAGAGGAGTCATTGCAGATGAGGAAGAACCCCACCAGGTCAGGAACGGATATGCTTAAGAGCACAAGAGATGGCTACCAACTCCACAGTGGAAACACTACAGCCATCCAGCAAGAAAAACCGTTCAATATGTCCTGTGTGAGTACATGCGAAGTCCATGTGACCAGCAACTACTGAGCCTTCAGTATAGACTACTTCTGAACCCTGGGATGCGCCAAGGATGGAGAAAAATTGGTGGCGGAGGACCATGGGAGGGAACAAGTCTTTTGGACCTAGCGAGAGGTCAAGACGAGGTCAAGACGAAGTTGTGGCTGAGGGAAACACCATGGAGGTGTACATGAGTGGACCTGGAAGAGTGGGTGGAAGAGGAAACAACTGGAAGTCAGAGAGCAAAGACCGGATGCGGACTGAAATCATAATCCCCGATCTGGGCCGTCGGTGTGGGAGATGGACAAAGAAAAGGTGGTAGTTTAGATGCTTAGGGGAGTTGTGAATGCAGGTAACATAATTGACAAGCTGTTGTTGGCACCTGATCTGCAATACAGGGACCCCAGCCTCCACGAGTAAGCTGTTTACAGGGCAGACGGGGGGGCAGACGGGGGGCAGTAGTACAGGGTATCCATGTAAAACTGGTACACCTCATGTATCAGAAAGTTGTGTGCAGCTGTATGTTCATGGTCAGCAGCAAATTCAGTATAGAATGCGGGGGGGGGGGGGGGGGGGGCAGACGGGGAAGGAGAGACGGGGGGGGCAGACGGGGGGGGGCAGACAAGGGGGGGGGGGCGGCAGACGGGGGGCAGTAGTACAGGGTATCCATGTAAAACTGGTACACCTCACGTATCAGAAAGTTGAGTGCAGTTGTATGTTCATGTCAGCAGCAAATTCAGTATAGAATGCGATAAGGATTCCAATAGGCCTATGTTCAATTTTAACAGTTTCAGTTGTTTCTTAACACCACTCACTAATACTTATTTCATTAATTTTTTCTGTGATATGATGGCTATGTTGGGGCACTTCCCCTGGGATTTACTTTGTAAAGGAAAATTTGAAAACCGAGTTGAGCATTTCACCTTTTGCTTTGGTTTCCTCACTTTCAGCCCCTGTCTCGCACACTAGGGATTGGGCACAAACTTTGGTGGCCCTAACAGTTTTCCATGTGACCAGAATTTCTTTGGGTTATGTGTAAGATCATTTGACAATAGTCTGCTATGGTAATCATTGAAGGCATCACGCATTGCTCTCTCGACAGCCAAACACGTTTCATTTGTCATCTCTCTATCTATAGCCCTAGCGATGTTTTACACCTATTATTAAGTAATCTCTGTTTCTTTAGAAGTTTCTTTACAGTAATTGTATACCACAGAGGTTCCCTCCCATTATGAACTGTTCTACTAGGTAGATATCTAACCAGTCCATGGTCAACCATGCTTTTAAACTTGAGCCATAGTTCCTCTACGTGATCCAGCCCTGTGCTGAAAGTGTCAAGTCCCCCATTCAGATATGATGCAACTGACTTTGTATCTAGTTTACTGAACATATATCATTCTGATTGTTTTACTTGGCCTTTATACTTTGGTAATCATAGGTGCCACAACCACTTCGTGGTCACTGATACTAGATTCAATGACGGCATCCTCAAAGATGTCAGGTCTATTTGTTGCTATTAGATCCAATGTATTTCCACCTTGAATGTGGGGTTCCTAACTATCTGTTCTAGGCAGTTCTCAGACAAGGCATTTAGTATAGTTTCACAGGATATCTTATGATGCTCACCACTAACAAAACTAATTTTTCCCAATTAATTGTTGGATGATTAAAGTCTCCACCAATGATTAGAGTATGACTGTGGAACTTGTGTACAAGTGAAGTGAGGTTTTCTCTGAAGTTTTTACTTACATCAGGAGATGAGTCTGGTGTGCGACAGAAGGATCCAATTATTTTATGCTCATCCCTGATACTGAGTCTCACCCAAACGATTTTAATAACCTCATCCGTGGGAGGTATTTCTTACAATTTTACACTGGTACTTATTGGTTTCATACTGCTGTAAGTGTCTGGATTGGACAGAGAACTGCCAAATTTAGAAAACCCTTGGGTGAAGGTCACACCCAGTCAGCTAGCATATTAGCAGCCTCTTATGTGTAGTGCACACCTGACCCATTTAACAACCCTACGGCATAAATCCAGGAAGTCGCAGCCTTGCTTGTCCCAGAACTTCCAAAGTCTCTGGTTCAGTCCTTTTACTCAACTCATAACCAAAGGGCCATGATCAGTTCTCAGGGCAATGTTGCAAATTGTGAGTTTTGTTGAAACTCCGTGCACAAAGCTGGTCTTCTCAAGCTAATCTGCCAGTCACTGGAATAATCTGAGAATGACCTCAGAGCCCAGACGACAGGCATTGTTTGTTCCAATGTGTGCCACACACTGTAGTTGGTTGCATCCTGTTCCCTCAATGGCTGTCAGAAGTGCATCTTGAAAATGTTGATCGAGACCCCATGCATAAACACTGAGTGCACTGGTGTGCCTTCCTATCTTTTGGTGCCTAAGAGACACATTATTCACCATACATTTAAAGTGATGACGATTAATAGACACCTATCCTTTTACATTTGTGTTCTCTCGACATGGGACAAAGCAGGCTTCCTAGAAACAGTTAAAAATTGAGTCCCACTGGCTCAGTTTCACTGAAAAACAGTACCCTGAACTTGTTGGGTAAGGGGTTGGTGTAAAACCCTAAGTCCTAACTGATCTGTTAGGCACTGTGAAACAATGGTCCTTGTTTAGGTAATCAAAAGCTGTCAGTATCATTTGATATCAATTTATCGTTTCCAGGAATATCAAAGTGGGTCCTTGCAAACGCCGTCTATAGGCAATCTTTGAAGTTTCAACAGCTTTCTTCTCAGTCTACACTAACAGATGATGACACTCATTGACATGTTGGGACCAACCTCACAACCAAACAACTGGACAATGCTAAGCTGGCAGTATTGGAAAAGGGGTTGAATTTTGCTCCTACACAAAAGAATGTTCCCATTACGGAATTCATTTCTGCCACTGGACAAGGGGTGTCCAAGTTTCCTGACAATCTGGCTGATAAGCTTAGGCATGAGGTCTCCCATATGTTGAGTCGGGTTCCAGCAAGTTAGTGTGACAGCCTACTCACTTGAAGATGGCAGCCAGGTGGACCACCGAAATAGTGTGTCCACACGACAATATGTTCCGGCCGGAGACCCGACATGAGTACAACCAATTATTACATCAGGAAAGTTTACTGAGCCAACAGTTGAGCAAATAATTCCTCAAGTAATTTTAAGTCCCTTGCATCTTTCTGCTACTGGTACAAAGTAGTGGTATTTCATTAGACACGTCTCATGCGCTTAATTATTAGCAGATTATTAATTTCAGAATATGCCCTATTACTTGTCTTCTCCACTTGTAGATGCTAGTGAGATGGTTTTATTGACCATTAATTACTGACAACAGCCTTCTTTCTTCTTAAGCAAAAGTCTGCTTTTGATTTTATGAATAATTTAAGGGAGAGATTATATCCCGATTAAATTTTCCAGCAGCACAACTGAGAAATGTTTTGCTGCCCCATGCACATCAAAGTGTAATTTGATGCAGATATTTCAATAAATGATTCAACTCATGAAGTAGAAACCTGTTTTGCATCCTCCCTATTTCTCTAAGCTTCATTTAGGACACGACTACTTTACAGAAAGCCATGGTGTGGTACGAGTTACCCTGCTCTAATTCAACTTTTCCCTTCTTGTTTCTCTAAAATCTCCCAGAATGACAATCGTCTACTGTGTAGCCCCAATTGCTTTCATAAATTTGCCATTATTGGGATTTTCCTTAAACATTTTGTAGGTCTTCTGGTATTCCCAGCAAGGTGTTGTCATCTTGGAACATCGAGTTTTCCGCCAGTAATCCACATCGTACTTACATGACATTTTAATCGCTTAGCTTGCAGTCTTCATCAGGTGCTCCCTGAGGCCAAGTCCAGTGTGGGACGAGTCCAGTATTTATGTCTACAAGGGGTTATGTGCTTAGGTGCTCCGTCATTGGTCTGCACCACACCAAGTACTCCGTAAGACGTACACGTCTTTCACTAGAAGAAACCATAGTATTTTCTAGTCGTATCAGTTCCAACTGCTGTGCTTGTACTTTTCAATTGTTGTCAGTTAAATATTTTGTCATTTGACATTCTGTTCCACCTCCAAGTTGTATTGGGCAATGAATCTTCTGATTGCCACCTTTTAAGATTTCCTGTGGACTGTACTATTTATTACTGTAGCCAACCACTCTGTCCCAGATGCACATCTGCCAGGAGTGGCTGTCTGATTATTTTCTGGCTATTGTGTTCAAACTGTAATTTTTTCTCAACATTACCACACTCAGGTACTTGACTTGCTATGAAAATACCACTGTCTGTGCACCCTGAATTGGTTGTGCTGGGTTATTTTCTCCATCACCATTTCCAAAGTTATTTTCCTGGACTTTGGATGATGCCTTTGTTGCATCTTTCAGAGATAAAGTGCTGGATTCCAGGAGGAGCTAAGCTGCTACCCTGTGTCACAGTCGATAAAAATCCTGTGTGATCTTTATTTCGATGTATTTGGGTGTCTTTGTCAGAATCTTGACATCATAGTATCCTTCAAATGATTTAGTTCCAAACAATGTTCCACTATAGCTGACTTTGAAGCTCCTCTGAGTCTGGTGTGCAACATGTGCTCCTTACACTTGATTATGGAAGTCCTCGTGGTCTGATATAGGACATACCACACTGACAAGGTGTGTGGTAAATGCCCAATTTCTGTAGGTCCACATAATCCTTTACACTTCCTAACAGAAGTTATATCTGATAAGATTTCTGCTGATTTTGGGAGATAGTCTGGCACGTGGCAAAAAAGCAACCTTCTTTGCTCCTCTTTTTACATTACTTCAGTAATGTAAAAATCATTTATTACTGCAGTGTCTTCTAAATCTCTCTGGAGGAACATTTGTTTCTGTAGAACACAGGAGGCAGGTTTTCTACCTCTGTTATCAAGTTGTCTGGATCCAAAAGTGTTTGTGCCCAATGAACCAGAGTTTTGAGGACACTGTTGTTCTGCATTGGATGGTGGCAGCTACTGCCTTGTATATACAGATCAGAGTAAGTTTTTGGCAAAGACCATGACAAAGTGGCATCTGCATTCCTCTGAGGAGCATATAAGAATGGGAATTAGCCATTCTTCTCCACTTCCATTGCAAATTTCATATTAGGATGGTGTGAGTTCAGGTGTTCCAAGAAAGCATGGAGCTTTTCCCTGCCATGGGTCTGTGTTTTGAAGGTGTCAGACATGTATCTGAAGAAACAATTCAGTTGATCTGGTGCTGAGGCAAGTGCCTAATCTTCCAATATCTCTATAAATAGGTTCACTACCACCAGTATGAGTGGGCTGCCCATTGCCACCCCCTTCTGTTCACTGAACTGACCCCATACAGGAAGTATGTTGAAGTTAAAATGAGCCTGAATCAGTCTAGGATATTTTTTAAGACTACAATGTCTCATAAGGAAAGCATGAAAATCTACATTGGAAGACTCTACAAGGAGGAGGAAATAGATCTGAATATCAGAAAGTTGGATACGCTGTGACAAAGAAAAGGGAGGATACTCAGTTCTCTCACTTCCATGCCAAGATGCCTAGAAGAGGACATTAGTCCAGTACTTGCAAGGCTTAAACAGCACAAACTCCAAAGCAGCCAACAGGATTAAACAGTGGGAAAGCTGAGCATTAATAAGGGGCTTCCAGGGAATTACTCTCTCTACACTTGTTTACTGCCACTGGCTTCACCAATCAAGACTGGGACTTAGTGGTTGCCATGAATAACAATCTCTACACCTGTCTAGTGACACTGGCTTAACCAGCCACAATTGGAACTGAGTGGATACCCCTTTGTCATCTCTAGCAGAATGCATGAAGAAGAAATTAGCAGCCTGTCAACAATCCAAGTTTGACTGTCATAACAACAACAAGGCGAAGCAGAATGAGAATAATCTTACATAACTTTTCAGCCTTAGTTAGAACCAACTCAACAAGACCAGATTGAAGATATTTAGCAAGGGTGTCAATTTTGCGGTTACCCCAGAGAAGTCTCTGTCGCAGGCTTTGTCAGTGCAGTTTTCTGTGTCTATAGGTAGCTGGATAATGGTGCACATATCAGAAAAAAGGGAGAGAAACGATGAGGACGCAAGGTGGGAAGACCACCTCCGAACATGACTCAGATCCATGGCAGAGTCGAGCGACAGGGCTGAGCGAACGGTGAACCCGACACAACAAGAACAAGTCAATGCAATCTATGCAACAACATAGTGCAGCAAACTTTCAAATAACAAAACATTGTCAACAGGTCAAGGATGAGACATAATCCAAATTGAGATCAAAGAGAAAAACCAATACCAGATCAAAGTCATCAACGAATAGTCAGTAGGATGGAGGAGACAGTAATGAATGCCATTGGGAGAAGTACACAGCTGATTGAGTGGTTGAGATGCAGTGGTGTTTATGCCAGCTGCAAGGGACACTATTGGTCAACGTATTCATGTGGTGAGACAATGGTGCACTCACTAGACAAGTGCAGTGGTGCGGCAACACCGTCCTCTATCGTTCATCGAGTCCATTTGCTCCAGTGGGCATTCAACAGCCCAATGCCCAATACTAGATCACTCCTGCCTGAAACCAGTGCATATGAGCATAAATAGCTCAGACGGTGCTGTGGAAGGTGGAACAAAGGTATAGGCAAAACTGCAGTCTAATCGACTGTAGGCTGCAAGGAGGAAGTGCGGTCGCTAGTGTCCACTGGAACTATGTTGGACATGGACATTTCAGGGAGAGCCACTGACCCACAGGGAGCCAGAGGGGATGGCCATTGCAACAATGGGACATCTGCAGTAGCCACCCAGGGTTCTGGCGGTTGTGTCACACTGGCACCAGAATGCAGTGGAAGAAGAGGCTGTGGAGGGGTGCTTGTGTCCGAGGCCAAAGTTGGTTGTGGTGGCAACGCTCTAGCCCCTTCCGCATTTTGATCGACTTAACTTGTCACCCGTGGGTGGATACTACCGATGCTGGTGTCCAGGCCTCAGCACTCCTGTAGGAGCGTGCCAACACTGTTGAGCCAAGGCTGTCATACTGGGAGGGACACAAGCACGATTCCAACGGTGATTGTGTCAACAGATGAAGCAAGGTCTGAGGCTGGTAACCACGGAAGAGCTCTGCGGGATTACGATTCTTAGTCGATGTGGCGCAATAAATGCTCAAAAACAATGTTAGGGCCACTGTGGTGATGAAGGATTCAATAGCTTATTCATCTACGGTTAAAAGTTTGGATCAGGTGTACAGCTTCACCACAGAAGGGACAGTGAATGGAGGGCTACAGATGCGTTTAATACCATTGGCAGCACATAAGTTCTTGAAGGCAGAGGCCATGAATTGTGGGCTATTGTCAGAAACCAATGTGAGAGGCAACCCTTTAACTGCCAAAACTTGGGCCAAGGCAATAATGGCATCCTCGGCTAAGGTGGATACCATGCATACGATATGGCAGTACTCCAAATCAGCAATGACAATGAACAAACCACATAGACCCCAAAAATGGGCCTGTAAAATTGAGATGGATGCGATCCCAAGGAAGGTGGGGAGTACGCTAGGGGGCAAAGGACTGAGGGAATAGTGCCTAGTGCCAGGTGCATGCTTCACAACTACGGACCATCTCTGTCACTGTTGGTCCTGGGCCAGTACACATGGCGGTGAGCTAGCATCTTCATGCGTAACATCCCACAATGACCCCAGTGGAGCAAACTCAATACCTTACGAAGAAATACTCCTGGAATAATCATGTGATGTCATCCTATTGGGTACTGAGACGGATGCACAACATCCACAACTAAGAGTTGGCAAAAAAGCTGTTTCCAAGGTTGGAGTTCTGTCATCAACCGATGAGCAACATAATGAGGACAGCCATGGATTACACATGTGACCATAAGGGGAAAACTGCTCAAAAATATTGTTGTTCAGCATCGATGTACAAGCAGAGGACCTCCTGTTGGTCAAAATCAGGTTCAAGACTTGACTGAACACTACTAGCAAGAGCTCCTTTTCGATCTGGTAATAGTAGCGCTGTGCTTGGGTCAGGGTCTTGGATGCATATATTATAGGCCATTTGGAACCATCCCCATTCCTGTGTGTCAAGACACTCCGATTCTGCAGATGGATGCATCAGCTGCCACAACCAATGGCGATTGGGAGGAAAGGGCATGAGGCAGGTTGCAGATGTCAGCATGGTTTTCAATTTGACAAAAGCCTGGTCACAGGCATGGTTCCAGGCACACCCTTTTTAAGCAACTGATTAACAGGTTATGGCATGTGGGCCACCTGGGGTAAGAATTCAGCATATTAGATGAGCTTGCCCAAAAATGCTTTTAATTCAGGTAAGTTCATTGGGCGAGGTAAAGAAGTGATGGTGGCAATGTTCCGATTAGTAGGTTGGATTCCCTCTTTAGATAGACAATACTCCAAGTACTCCACTCCTGGCTGAAAAAATCTGCACCATTCTCAACAACAATGCAGGCCCGCATCTCACAGGCTCATGTACAGGGTACAGATGTTTTCCAGATGCTTCTGGCAAGAGGATCTTGTGACAATATCATCATCCAAGTAATTGACCCAAGCCACAATATGCCGTATCAACTAGTCCAGAAATCGCTGGAATATTGCAGGGGCTGAGGAAATGCCAAAGGGGAATCACTTATATCACCCCAAATGGTCTACCTCAATAAATAGTTTGGCACCACCCATTCCAGCCAATTTGGTGAGAGATCAGCTTGCCGGGGAATAGGATAGGTTTCCATCTGTCACTGAGCATTGATGGTTGTCTTGAAATCCCCAGACAAGTGTAAAAACCCATTCGGCTTTGGAATGATGACTAGGGGCAGGGCCCCATCACTAGATTTGACAGGTTCAACAACACTAGCTGCCTGCAGATGAGAAAGTTCCTGCTTCACAGCAGCCTGTAAGGCCACCAGAATTGGTCTGATGTGGTAAAAACAAGACATGGCATTGGCGGAAGGATGATGTGTGCCTGAATAATCTGAAATACACCCCAAATCTGGTTGAAAGACAGGCGAAAATGCCATGCAGAGTTGTCCAGTTCCTGAAAAGGGACCGCAGTGGAAAGACTCCAAGATAGAAAATCTCAACTCCTTGAAGTCATTGGATGGCAAAAAAGATGGTAGCCAACAGACGGTTGACGACAAAGAAGGTTAAACATCGAGTAATGTATTTGTAAGTTGCCGCAATCAAGAACTGCCCATGAAGAGAAATTGCACTGTCTCTATAGGCCACCAAATTGAGTGAGGGCACAGACAAATCAGGTGAACCCAGTCAGACATAAGATAGTTAACTGACTGATCAATGAGTGACATCAGTTCATATGGCATCGCATGTGCCACCTCAATGTCATAAACATAGGACCACCACCAGGTTGCAGCAACGTTGTGATTTGTCTATCCGATGTCTCTGACTTCTGAGCCTCGAGTTGCCCTTCAACAATGGCCCAGTCCTGAAAACTAATGTCTTTGTGAGACATGTGAAGCATGAGAAACCATTTCTGCATGAAGGGATCACCTTGGAGGAATACTGTCTGCAGTGTGTGTATTTGGTCACAGTGCCGCGTGGGGCTTGTCATGCAACTGTGACATACTGAGTGGAGGTGCCCTCCTTGCCACAGCGTGTACAGGACCCCCCAGCGACCTGCAAAGTGCTCAGAAGTGAGCAGAAAAACACTGTGGGCATGAAGGGAGTGGCCTCTGTAACCATTGCTGAGGGGCAACTGAAGGCTCAGAAATAAGAGAGACATTGGATACACAAATCACAACGTTGCTGCAACAGGATGGTGGTCCTTTGTTTATGACATTGAGGTGGCACATGTGATCCCATATGAACTGATGTCACTTGTGACCTTGACATGGTCGTTTGCTAGCTACTTCTGCAAATGAGGGATGTGCAAGATATCCTAAAACAGGTTATCGATTTTCAACACTAGTGTGTGAACCTCTAGGTCAGGCACCAGTTGAACCAACCCATCATGAATCAAGGAGTCAGTGTAGGAAACCTTACAGCCTTGATTGGCACAAGAAAAATCACATTTTTAGCCGAGTCTTTGCAAGTCAGTGGCCCATGAGCGGTATCACTGCCACTGTTGTTTATGATATTGATGAAATTCTACCCTGGAGGCAACCACATGGCACCACTGTGAAAAATAATCAGCAGAAAACATATCTCCTGAAAGGAGGGGGTGACAGGGTCAGACAGAAGAGCCAATTTTCAGAGGAGAAAAGCAATGAATCATCCACGACTTGAAATGCTGTGAAATGTTGCTTCAGTTGATAAAAATATGTATCCCAGTCCTCCGTAGCATCACTGAAAGGAAGAAACAACGGAGGATGGAATGTAGTGTCAAGTGCAGGGCAGGGAGGGGGGGGGGGGGGGGGGGGGGGGGGGAGATGCAAGGACCTGGGGCACAGTGGCCTCCTGCACATTAAGTTTGTCTGCCAAGAGATGAAGTGACTTTTGTAACAAGTCCTTCTGTATCTGCTGCTGGTACATAATTGTAGCAGTTGCTCAAGCAGACTAACCAATTTCGCTTCCATGCTATGAAATAATTTCCTTTTTCCTTGTCACCAATTGCTGTGTCTGCGGGTAGCTGGATACTGGCGCATATGTCAGAAAAATTGGAGATAAACGATGATAAGGTGGGAAAACTGCCTGCATATGGTACTCAAACTCATGCGGGAGTCGGGCAACAGGCTGACAGACACAACAAAAGCAAGTCAATAGCAGCCTATGCAGCAACGAAGTCTAACAAACTTTCAACAAGACTCTATCAACAGGTCTAGTACAAGACATGATCCAAATTGAGACCAAAGAGGAAAACCAAAAGTGAAGTCATCGATCAGTTGTCAGTAGTACGGTGGAGATGGTAACAAATACTGTTAGATGAAGTACATGACTGACTGAGTAGTAAAGGTTTGTCGGTATTTATGCCGGCCGCAAGGGGCACTATTGGCCTGTTTATTCACATGACAAGACCAGTGGCACACTCACTAGGTGGGTGCACTGCTGCAGTGACACTGTTCTGTCATCCATCAATGTCTATTTGCTCCAGCGGGCAGTAAACTTCTGTGCAGTCCAATACCAGATGGTTGAGCAGGGTGCTCTCAAATTACCTCCAAGTGAAGCCGAAGAAGTCTGATGAGAGACATGAGAGGTTCTCACAAAGTATCTAACACGTCAGCCTCAGTTGCAAATAGAAACCAATCTTTACGTAGGTTTCAGCCAAAATAATTTGGCCTTCTTCAGAAGCAATTGACACTAAACTATTGCATGCCAAAGTCTGGCCACGTCAAGTATAAAACTATAGCACCGTAGTACCCAGTCATTAATCTATATTACTTAGCTGAAGATAATCAGCAGGCCCCACTGCGCGGACGAGGTCTATAGGCTGCGAGAGCTGCGCCGGAACTAATCGCACCAAGCAGCTATGTACCAAGCACCACTGATGATGGGCATGAGCACGTGGAAATACAGATGCTTAGCAGTAGCTACCTTTACATTAGGAATTGGATTAATATAAGCATTAAAACTATTAATGGCATAATATGTAACCGAACTTGCTTCTGAGTAGAACGAGAACCCTATAAAAGAATTCGGAGCCTGTAAGAAAGACTAGCTATTACTAGGCAAAATTATACTTCAAATTTGAATACATTTAGTATTCTACTGAAGACTTTGCTTCACCGGCCCAGATGTTACGTTTCCTTTGCAGTCGACGATGCCCAACTCCACTTTCTTTAGTCAAATACTAATGTATTCAAATTTGAGGAATAATTTTGCAGAGTAATGGCTAGTCTTTCTTACGGGCTCCGAATCCATTTACAGGGTTCTCGATCTCCTCAGAAGTAAGTTTGGTTACATATTATGCCATTAACAGTTTTAATTCTTATATTAATCTAATTCCTAACATAAAGGTAGCTACTGTTAAGCATCTATATTTCCACGTGCGCATGCCCATCATCAGTGGTGCTCAGTACATAGCTGCTCGCTGCGATTAGTTCCGGCGCAGCTCTCACGGCCTACCGACCTCATCCTCGCAGTGGAGCCTGCTGTTTCTCTTCAGTTAAGTAATGTAGATTTATGACTGGGTACTACGGTGCTATAGTTTTGTACTTGACATGGCCAAACTTCGGCATGCAATAGTTTAGTGTCAATTGCTTCTGAAGAAGGCCAAATTATTTTGGATGAAACCTGGGTAAATATTGGTTTCTATTTGCAACTGAGGCTGACGTGTTTTATATTTAATTATCACAGTTGCTGACGGGGCTGCACGGTGTTAAAAAAAGTTCTCACAAAGATCAAGCTGTCTAAATTTATCATAGTAAGTGATGAGAGGCTGGCTCTCGGACACCTCCAAGAAAATGACATCATTGTGGCATTACCAGCACATAAGAGGAATGCTACCATCATCCTACAGAAAGCAGACGATGACAGCAAAGTTAAACAACTTCTAGATGGCCCAGCATACAGACCAATATAAAGGGACCCCACCAACAAGGTGGACAGGCAGACCAGCGGCTTTGTGAAGGAAACCAGCGTACCGGAAAAAGGTACAAAGCAGCTGAGGCCAAAAGGTCCAGTACCATCCAGGCTTTAAGGCCTATCTACATGCAACAATCTGTCTTTGCACATCACATCTGTGCAGACAGATCACCGTGTTAACAGGAGATTTGTGCAAACCTAGACGTTTGAGTGAAACCGCTCAAATCTGCGGATCCAAATCACATTTGTGTAGACACGTTGGAGCATGCGGACAAGAGATTGCCGCAGATCTGGTGCTAAAATGTGATGGGTCAGCTGCTTGTTCAGTCTGTGTGTGCAGAGTGAATATTGAAATTACAGATACAGGTCACTGTTCTAGATAGTTCACTGCCAAATTTATCAAAACATATAGGGGTTATACATGTTTGTGGAAAATTAAAAAACAGGATGTCAGCAATAAGGATAAAAAGGCAACTGCTTATAATTCTTTAACAGAGAAATTATGAGCCATTGACCCTTTGGGAAATGGGTAAACACTACATAATTAAAAACAATTCATTGTGGACTGTTTATTGCAAAGAGCTTTGCTATTCGATATGGTGCCGGAAGATTGCTAGCGTACTTTCACTCAGTACTGTCCTATGTTATAATCTAATGTAAGTTGTGACAGCTTAGGAAAAAAAGAAGAAAAAAAGGCCCTATTTGTTCTAAAGAACAGTGTGGTCAGAATATTGTATTAAGCTGATGATGGAAGATCTTGGAAAGGTGCCTTCGAGACAGTTATTATCATTACACTTCTTTTACTTCCAAATATAATATGTGGTTCCTAACAACAGTGATTTAGAGGTGAACTGCAGAATTCACTACCACAATACTACACACAAGTGAAACTTTCTAGTTGCACGGTGAATCCCTTTCAAGAGATCAAAAGGTATTTCATATTCTGGTGCAAAAGTTGCTGTTAGACTTCTGGCAGGGGCTTAAAAATCTCAACTTGGGAAACAAGCAGAACTATAGCTCATTGGCCACATATATAACTTCTAAAAATACAATGTGTCTCAAACATGTCTAAAATTACAAATATATGATCTGTAACTTGTCAGAATTTAGGTATGCCTACTGTAAGTAATTTATTTGCCTTCAGAAAATTATCATTCAGGACAGCATAAATAGCTCACGTTTATTATTTCACTTAATGTTTGTTTTGAAACTGCACTGGCAATCCTAGTATCTCCTATTTTCATGAACCTGAATGTCACCATAAGCTGCTTAAGTGGAGAAGTTGATCCCCTCATTCAAGTGTCTAATTACATCAGATATCAAGTTCATCCTCAACTTGTGAAGTAAATTTATGTTTGAGGGCTCCCTTTGCTAAGTAGCCTCTGTGTAAACCATTTTTATCTGTCTTTCTGTTTTGGCATTTTCTTAGCTTTTCGTTTTTCACAACACAAGTGGTGTGAACACAGACCATAACATAATTTCCTCGATTTCTGAATAAATTAAAAACTTTGAAGTTACTGACAGATAGTGTGCAAGCAGTAGACTGGAAGTTGTGTTGTGTGAACAGACTACATTTGCAGTGATCTACTGCATGAGGAGACATTCGTGCAGATATCGACGCAGACAGATAGTTGTGTGTCGATGGGTCTTTATGGATGGTCTGATGTTAACAAAGAAGGGGTTCCTATAAGCCAAAAGTGCAGAACATTGGCACAGTCACCTACCCCACCCCTCGGCACTTTAAGAAGATGCTCTCAAGACATGTGGGCAAATGTGCACATTACATTTGCAACTCTGAAGATTTCCTACAGCATCTGAAGCAACCACACATCACTGATTCTGACATTGTGGTTAGCATCAACAACAGTTTCCTTGTTCACCAAAGTGCCACTGAATGAATTCCTAGAATTAATTGGAGAAAAGTTGAATGGGGCACTCCTGGACTTGTTCAGCCACATTTTAACTTCAACACACTTCCTATATGGGGTGAATTCTATGAGAAAACAGAAAGGGTGGCAATGGTCAGCCTACTCTCATCAGTGGTGACAAACGTCTTTATGGAGAGTTTTGAAGATGAGGCATTGTATTGGCCCCAAATCAACTGAAATGCTTCAACAGATACATGAATGACACTTTTGTTATTTGGCTCCACAGCAGGGAAAAGCTCCTTGTTTTCCTGGGACATGAACTCACTCCACCCTAACATGAAATTCACATTGGAAATGGAGAAGGATGGATAACTCCCATTCTTAGATGTTTGTATCCAGAGGGTGACAGACGGCACTTTTGATCATAGAATTTACTGAAAATCAACTCACAATGAACTGTACTTACAAGGCAGTAACTGTCACCATCCAGTGCAGAACAGTGTACTCAGGACTCTGGTCAGCAGGCATGAACTCTCTCACTTTCAGACAACTTGACAATGCAGATCAAACACCTGCTGTCCGTGCTCCATAGACACGGATATTCTTCCAGGAATATTCAGAAGACACTGTGCGCAGTTTCTCCACTGTAGGAGTCAGCAGAAGTACAAGAAGAAGCACAGAAGGTGGTTTTTTGTCAGGTGCTAGACCAATAACTGCCAAAAACCAGTAGAATTTTTCTGAAATATAACGCCAGGAGCATTTTCTGCCCACAAAAATTAAGGCGTTGTTGTTGTTGTTGTGGTCTTCAGTCCTGAGACTGGTTTGATGCAGCTCTCCATGCTACTCTATCCTGTGCAAGCTTCTTCATCTCCCAGTACCTACTGCAACCTACATCCTTCTGAATCTACTTCGTGTATTCATCTCTTGGTCTCCCTCTATGATTTTTACCTTCCACGCTGCCCTCCAATACTAAATTGGTGATCCCTTGATGCCTCACAACATGTCCTACCAACCGATCCCTTCTTATAGACACACTGTGCCACAAATTCCTCATCTCACCCATTCTATTCAGTACCTCCTCATTAGTCAGTCGATTTACCCATCCAGCTTCAGCATTCTTCTGTAACACCACATTTCAAAAGCTTCTATTCTCTTCTTGTCCAAACTATTAATCATCCATGTTTCACTTCCATACATGGCTACACTCCATACAAATACTTTCAGAAAGACTTCCTGACACTTAAATCAATACTCGATGTTAACAAATTTCTCTTCTTCAGAAACGCTTTCCTTCCCATTGCCAGTCTACATTTTATATCCTCTACTTTGACCATCATCAGTTATTTTGCTCCCCCAATAGCAAAACTGCTTTACTACTTTAAGTGTCTCATTCCCTAATCTAATACCCTCAACATCACCCAAGTTAACTCGACTACATTCCATAATCCTCGTTTTGCTTTTGTTGATGTTCATCTTATATCCTCCTTTCAAGACACTATCCATTCCGTTCAACTGCTCTTCCAAGCCCTTCGCCGCCTGACAACATTACATTGTCATCAGCGAACCTCAAAGCTTTTATTTCTTCTCCATGGATTTTAATTCCTACTCCGAATTTTTCTTTTGTTTTCTTCAGGGCTTGCTCAATATACAGATTGAATAACATCGGGGACAGGCTACAACCCTGTCCCACTCCCTTCCCAACCACTGCTTACCTTTCATGCCCATCGATTCTTGTAACTGCCATCTGGTTTCTGTACAAATTGTAAATAGCCTTTCGCTCCCTGTATTTTACCCCTGCCACCTTCAGAATTTGAAACAGAGTATTCCAGCCAACATTGCCAAAAGCTTTTTCTAAGTCTACAAATGCTAGAAACGTAGGTTTGCCTTTCCTTAATCTAGCTTCTAAGGTAAGTCGTAGGGTCAGTATTGCCTCACGTGTTCCAATATTTCTACGGAATCCAAACTGATCTTCCCGGAGGTCGGTTTCTACTAGTTATTCCATTTGTCTGTAAAGAATTTGCATTAGTATTTTGCAGCCATGACTTATTAAACTGATAGTTCGGTAATTTTCACATCTGTCAACACCTGCTTTCTTTGGGATTGGAATTATTATATTCTTCTTGAAGTCTGAGGGTATTTCGCCTGTGTCATACATCTTGCTCACCAGATGGTAGAGTTTTGTCAGGACTGGCTCTCCCAAGGCTGTCAGTAGTTCCAATGGAATGTTGTCTACTCCGGGGGCCTTGTTTCGACTCAGGTCTTTCAGTGCTCTGTCAAACTCTTCACGCATTATCGTATCTCCCGTTTCATGTTCATCTACATCCTCTTCCACTTCCATAATATTGTCCTCAAGTACATCGCCCTTGTATAGACCCTCTATATACTCCTTCCACCTTTCTGCTTTCCCTTCTTTGCTTAGAACTGGGATTCCATCTGAGCTCTTTATGTTCACGCAAGTGGTTCTCTTTTCCCCAAAGGTCTCTAATCTTCCTGTAGGCAGTATCTATCTTACCCCTAGTGAGATAAGCCTCTACATCCTTACATTTGTCCTCTAGCCATCCCTGCTTAGCCATTTTGCACTTCCTGTCGATCTCATTTTTGAGACGTTTGTATTCCTTTTTACCTGCTTCATTTACTGCATTTTTATATTTCCTCCTTTCATCAGTTAAATTCAATATATCTTCTGTTACCCAAGGATCTCTACTAGCCCTCGTCTTTTTACCTACTTGATCCTCTGCTGCCTTCACTACTACATCCCTCAAAGCTACCCATTCATCTTCTACTGTATTTCTTTCCCCCGTTTCTGTCAATTGTTCCCTTATGCTCTCCCTGAAACTCTGTACAACCTCTGGTTCTTTCAGTTTATCCAGGTCCCATCTCCTTAAATTCCCACCTTTTTGCAGTTTCTTCAGATTTAATCTACAGTTCTTAACCAATAGATTGTGGTCAGAGTCCACATCTGCCCCTGGAAATGTCTTACAATTTAAAACCTGGTTCCTAAATCTCTGTCTTACCATTAGATAATCTATCTGAAACCTGTCTGTGTCTCCAGGCTTCTTCCATGTATACAGCCTTCTTTTATGATTGTTGAACGAAGTGTCAGCTATGATTAAGTTGTGCTCTGTGCAAAATTCTACCAGGCGGCTTCCTCTTTCATTTCTTAGCCGCAATCCATATTCACCTACTACGTTTCCTTCTCTCCCTTTTCCTACTACCAAATTCCAGTCACCCATGACTATTAAATTTTCGTCACCCTTCACTATCTGAATAATTTCTTTTATTTCATCATACATTTCTTCAATTTCTTCATCATCTGCAGAGCTAGTTGGCATAGAAACTTGTACTACTGTAGTAGGCGTGGGCTTCGTATCTATCTTGGTCACAATAATGTGTTCACTATGCTGTTTGTAGTAGCTTACCTGCATTCCTATTTTCCTATTCATTATTAAACCTACTCCTGCATTACCCCTATTTGATTGTGTATTTATAACCCTGTACTCACCTGACCAAACGTCTTGTTCCTCCTGCCACCGAACTTCACTAATTTCCACTATATCTGGCTTTAACCTATCCATTTCCCTTTTTAAATTTTCTAACCTACCTGCCCGATTAAGGGATCTGACATTCCACGCTCCGATTGTAGAACGCCAGATTTCTTTCTCCTAGCTCTGTTAGGGAATGTAAAGGATAATCTAGGTCTACAGAAACCAAGCACTCACCACATGCCAATGTGGTATGTCATTCCGGTCGTACCACCAGGACTGCTGACATTATCCAAACTCTGAGGAAAACAGTTCTGGAAATGGTAACAGAGCAAATAACCCAGAACAATCGACACAGGATGGTGGTACTTCAGACAGCAAATCAAGATCCTGAGAACAGTCATTTTGATAGTGATTAATAATTTGAACACCAGTGGCCAGAAAATAGTCTGAGAGCCACCCCTAGTGGGCGCCGACCTGAGACAGAGCACTTAATGCAGCTGGCTACAGTAATAGAACAACGTAGTCCACAGGAAAGCTTAAATGATGAATGACCACTACAACTTGGGAGGTGGAACGGAATGTCAGATGATGAAACTAGTAACATAATAGCCAGAAAGCAAACACACAGCAGTATTAACAGCTATGACCTGAAAACACTATGGCTGCTGCTACTGCCCAGCGCTTACCTTGGATGGAACACCTGGAGTGGAGAAGACCAATGACACAGGCATGACCACTGTACCTGTTCCCTATTGGCTTCATCCTCAGGCAGAACATCATGAAAATTGCGAGTGTTTTTTTTTTCTTTTTTTTCAGTCAGTCTTCTGACTAGTTTGACGCAGCCCACCATGAATTCGTCTCCAGTGCCAACATCTTCATCTCAGAGTAATGCTTGCTACCTACATTCTCAATTATTTGCTGGACGTATCCCAATCTCCATCTTACTCTACAGTTTTTGCCCTCTATTGCTACCTCTAGTACCATGGAAGTCATTCCCTGATGTCTTAACAGATGTCCTACCATCCTGTCCCTTCTCATTGTTAGCGTTTTCCACATATTCCTTTCCTCTCCGATTCTGCGCAGAACTTCCCCATTCCTTACATTATCAGTCCACCTAATTTTCAACATTCGTCTGTAGCACCACATCTCAAATGCTTCGATTCTCTTCTGTTCCCGTTTTCCCACAGTCCATATTTCACCATCTTCCAATGTTGTGCTATAAACATACATTTTCAGAAATTTCTTCCTTAAATTAAGGCCTACATTTGGTACTAGTAGATTTCTCGTGGCCAGAAATGCCTTTTTTGCCAGTGCTATTTTGCTTTTGATGTCCTCCTAGCTCCATCTGGCATTGGTTATTTTGCTGCATAGGTAGCAGAATTCCTTCCTTAACTTCACCTGCTTCATGACTATTCATGGCGATGTTAAGTTTCTCACTGTCTCTTTTCTGCTCCTTCTCATTACTTTTGTCCATGTTTGATTTACTCTCAATCCATATTCTGTACTCATTAGACTGTTCATTCTGTTCAGCACATCCTGTAATTCTTCTTCACTTCCACTTAGGATAAAAATGTCATCAGTGAATCATATCATTGATATCTTTTCACCTTGAATTTTAATCCCACTCCTGAACCTTTCTTTTATTTCCAACATTGCTTCTTCGATGTAGAGATTGAACAGAAGGGGAGAAAGACTACATCCCTGTCTTACATCCTTTTTAATCCAGGCGCTTAGTTCTTGATTGTCCACTCTTATTATTCCCTCTTGGCTCTTCACACACTGTACAGTACCAATCTCTCCCTACAGCTTACCCAAATTTTTCTCAGAATTACGAACATCTTGCACCATTTTACACTGGCAAATGCTTTTCCAGGTCAACAGACCCTATGAAGGTGTCTTGATTTTTCTTTAGTTCTTTCTTCCATTATCAACCACAATGTCAGTATTGCCTCTCCGGTGCGTTTACCTTTCCTAGGGCCAAACTGATTGTCACCAAACACATCCTAAATTTTCTTTTCCATTCTTCTGTGTATTACTCTTGTCAGCAACTTTGATGCATGAGCTGTCAGCTCTTGCAATCTTTGGAATTAAGTGGATTACATTTTTCAGAAAGTCCGATGGAATGTCACCAGACTTATACATTCTACACACCAATGTGAACAGTCTATTTGTTGCCACTTCTTCCAATAATTTTAGAAATTCTGATGGAATGTTATCTATCCCTTCTGCCTTATTTGATCTTGAGTCCTCCAAAGCTCTCTTAAATTCTTATTCAGATGCTGGATGCCCTATCTCTTGTAAATCAACTCTTGTTTCTTCTTCTATCACATCAGACAAATCCCCTCATAGAGACCTTCAATATACTCTTTCCACCTACCCTCTCTCTCTTCTGCTCTTAACAGTGGAATTCCCATTGCACTTTTAACGTAACCACCCTTGCTTTTAATTTCACCAAAGGTTATTTTGACTTTCCTATATGCTGAGTCAGTCCTTCCTACAATCATTTCCTTTTCAATTTCTTCACATTTTTCCTGCAGCCATTTCGTCTTAGCTTCCCTGCACTTCCTATTTATTTCATTCCTCAGAGACATTTCTGTATTCCTGAATTTCCTGGAACATTTTTGTACTTCCTTCTTTCATCGATCAACTGAACTATTTCTTCTATTACCCATGGTTCCTTCACAGTTACCTTCTTTGTACCTACGTTTTTCTTTCAAACTTCTGTGACTGCCCTTTTTAGAGACATCCATTCTTCTTTAACTGTACCGCCTACTGGGTAATTCCTTATAGCTGTATCTAGAGAACTTCAAGCGTATCTCATCATTTCTTAGTACTTCTGCCTCCCACTTCTTTATGTATTTATGCTTCCTGACTAATCTCAAACTTCAGCCTACTCTTCATCAATACTGCATTGTGATCAAAGTCTATACTGCTCCTGGGTATGCCTTGTGATCCAGTATCTGATTTCGGAATCTGTCTGACCGTGATGTAATCAAACTGAAATCTTTGCAATTGTGAGTAACATGATCAAAATATCTTTCAAATGCAGTGTGGATTACTGTCAGAAAATCTGATTTTTTCCAAGATAACAAATGTTCTGTACATATGCAACAAACTTCAGCACAGTTGGTCCTGACAATGAGAATGCAGCAGTCTGTACCATTACAATGTGACTGAAATCAGTTCTATCATAACGTCTGACAAAAATACTCATTCTATTGAACCGAAGTACCACATTTTAGGGCAGGTTGCAGTGTTTGTCTGTAACACTGTGCAGCAATGAATTTAGAAATGGCAGCAGTGATGATAATGTATTGACTGTTCACACAAGCTCACTTATTTTCATGGTCCATTCTTTGCTATCTACTAGTACAGACAGCACTGTTCAAAACCACTTTGACTGATTTGGAGAAAGGCAACAGGCAAGATGGCAATTTTTCAAAATTATTTTACTTTTTGTAGCAACATTGGAAGCCCCAAAAGCTAGTAAAAAAGGAATGTAAATTTCCACATGAATAGTTTTGCCACTAAAATACACTTAGCAGTAATAAAAACTTAAAATTATTGTAATGCACATTAATTTCAAAATATTTTGCCAGTAATAATTAGAATAAAATAACTCTGTGATTGACATTTCAGCGAGTCAAATAATATGCTACAACTGCCAAGCGATAAATCTTTATTGAGGAGCACACGGGTATAAACAGAGCCTAGTCCATCACGGCTGGCTGCACGCCATTAACACTGATCCCTGCGACTGCAGTCTGTCAATCACAAAGTTATTTTATTTTAATAATAACATGATGAGTAAAACTACTACCTACTGTATCAAGTCTGGCCAGTTAATAGTTAAAGATGACTCCCAAACATTAGACACCAAATTATCCTTGTATTGTGGATTCATTTCTACATTCAAACGTGACTTTATCTTGGCAGAAATATTATTTAGAACACTCTTGGGCACTTGATCTGGAAATAGAAACTTTTATTAACCACCAGTAAAATTCACAAATAAATAAAACAACTGTGGACATAACTGTGATTACAACACAGCTGCATTCCACTGTAATTTATTATTTTGTCAACATTATTTTCAGCCTTAAGTAAATTTTGCATTCACATTTGTGAAGACTGAATATGCAAGTAATTATAATACTATACAATAATAAATATTTGTATGTTTTGTAATTTTTCGTTCTATAATAATAACAAGAAGAGGAGGAGGAGGAGGAGGAGGAGGAAGAAAACAGTAAAACAAAGACCTACTGTAGATGTACAAGTCTACACTAGCACTACATTAGCCATTCCAAGTGCTGAACGGAACAGTCCATGAAGTTAATTATTCAGTAGACTAACATCTCTTCTTCTAAATGATAAATAATGCATTCAGACAGATGATTGTGGAGGATTAAAGATAACTCGTGAAATAATTTTTTTTTAATTTCATTTAAACCAGAAATTAAAAGTTCCATGTGGGATACAGAAAGTACCTTGAACCATACACAATTTTACAGATTCTAGAAATTCTGCCACTTTCATCTGGTGTGAATATATTCTTGTGTTGTGAAATGGGTTTAAAAAACAATGCCTTAGCTTCCAGACTGAATTTCCACTCTGCAGCAGAATGTGCACTGATTTAAAACTCCCTAGCACATTAAAACTGTGTGCTGGAGTGGGATTCAAACCTCAAACCTTTACCCAAAACACAAAGGTCCTACATTATATACCCAGGCCAGCACACAGTTTTAATGTTTAAGAAATATATCACTTTCATTTATCCATTTTCAGTGCCACTTTTGCAGATGCTGTAAGATTTTTGTTTTAAGCATTTCCCACTTAAAATTTCTATAGTGACAATCTACGGCTTATCAAATCAACATTCATGTTGCGCCAGTATGTATCTGCAGCGTTTGACTCCTCAAAAGAATCAGTATACACCTCTAAATACGCACCAGTCTTTGAATGGTTGGATCCTCAGTTATAATCAAAAATTTGGTCATTTCAGAGTTTGGCGTTGTTCCAATGGGTTTGACATTAATCCAAGTCTTATTTAGGGTCATCTGTACAAACATGGTTATTGTTTGAATCTGAGTTTTCACATGTTCTTAAAAATCTTTGGCACAGCCAACATGCCATTTTCAGAGTTTCACCTAGTTCCACACCTTTCTCTATTGTGCCACCCAAAGTTTGTAATAGATCTTTATCATGAAATGTGGCCCACAGTCACTTTGAATATTTTCTACAGGGAACACACATAGCATAAGGCGTACTCGTTTTTAAATTTGAAAGTACAAAATGGTTCAAATGGCTCTGAGCCCTATGGGACTTAACTTCTCAGGTCATCAGTCCCCTAGAACTTAGAACTACTTAAACCTAACTAACCTAAGGACATCACACACATCCATGCCCGAGGCAGGATTCGAACCTGCGACCGTTGCGATCTCGCGGTTCCAGACTGTAGCGCCTAGAACCGCTCGGCCACTCCGGCCGGCTTGAAAGTATAGTCATGTGAACAAATTGTCGATTTGTTGAGGCATGAATGCTCTAGCTTTAGATTAGCTGCACTTTTACACAAAAATTCAGCAACAGAAACCTTTACATGCATTACATTGTCACTGATAATGGTATAAGAAAATGTTACTTGAGCTCTCTGTATTTTGTCTTGCATAATAGGGAAAAAGTTTTCTGTTAAGTTTATCTGAAGCATTCCAGTTTCTTGAGATCCATTTTGGTTTCTTGTCTCAAATTCAGCACATTGAGTGTTTAAGGAAGTAGTGGAATTTGTATTTAACAACTAGTTTTTTAACCACAGCTTCGTCTCCATACACATATTGCACACAAGTCTGAATCTCTGCTATTTTACACAATATGATACCAGAGAGCATGTTAAATTTATCTGTGATATTCACCCTTGCAGTATAATCTCTTATTCTCAAACACAAATGAGTCATGTATATAGCAAATTCTGTTGAAATGGTTTCATCAAAATAATCAGGGAAAAGCGAAAAAACAGAGTCTTGACTGCAATGGCTATTATTTACAAATTTCAATCACACTTTTCACCTGAGTTATGTATCTTCAGATTATAGAAACTGGCCAGCACATGCCATCCATAAAAATGATTACACGATACGAACATATCAGCAAAATGGGATTAGGATATCAAAATTTGAAAATACCTATGTATTTGCATCGTGTGATAATTTTTATGGATGGCATGCACCGTGACCAGTTGCTATCATCTTAAAGGCTTACCACAAAAAAGCACATCACTGAAAGATGATCACACCCTGTTGCTCTTCCACTGGTGTCCTCAATAACCTATCACTCTAGTACACTAGACTCTCGCTAATCCAGCCATTCCTGGCACATCTGGGCGCCAGATTATTGATTGTCTGAAATTTATTTTGTTCATTTATTTTGTTTTTTATTTATTTATTTTGAAAACATAGGGGATATAGTGTACTGTGCTTTATTAAACCGAAGGATACAGTTTTAAAACAGAGGTTATACTTTATTAAATCCATAAATACATTAATTTTCAAAGAAAACTTAGTCCTTGAGTGTACAACATACTGTATGTAATTATACATCTTATCACTCACTATGAAACATGTCCCTAATTTTTAACTGTCGCAATGATGATGTGTGATGGTGGCATGCTTTATCACGCAACCGCTTTACAAGCATTAGATTGGTACTGCATGTATCTGGTTGTTGCATAATGTACTCCAGGAAGACCTTGGCAGCTTCAGCACCAGCAGTGAGAGAAATCTTCTTGCTCTCCTCCTGTGTCCTATTCTTCATCACTTTCATCATTACTTTCTTGCACCCTTTTGATTATTTCTTCGCCTGTTAAAGTTTGGTCAGTATTACAGTTTTCCTCATTCAGCCACTTAGTAACAACTTCATCATCAATTTCTTCTCCTCCTGGAAGGTTGTGGAACATATCAGTGTAAAAAGTAATTGATAATTCTGAATTGACTGGCTTGTCGCTGTCAGTCACTACTGGATCCAACTTGGCATCAGTGGATGACTACAATTTCCTCTAGCTCTTCATTATGGTAGCACTCTTCCCTTTATCCCCTGCTTCAGCTGCTTGGGAAACAACATCACGTATGTTAATTTCTTTCCACGCCTTTAGCATAGTCTCGATAGAGTCATTTTCATTTTCGTTCCACAAGGAGACGAGAAGTGAATGTCGATAATGATGTTTACTTTAGAGAAATGTCTGAAGGATGACTGGGAGCATTGTCAGTTATAAGGATAGCTTTCAATGGAAGCTTTTTCTTCTTAAGCTGTTTTCTCGCTGCTGGTTCAAACGTTTCATGGAACCACTGATAGAATATTTGTCTGTCCATCCACACTTTTTTCTGAGTGCAATACTGCACTGTAGAGTATTTATGTCAGTGTGTTGAAAACAACATGGGTGTTGGTACTTTCCAATAACCGTAAGTGGTAGTTTATGACTCCCATTTGCATTACGATATGCCATTAATGTTATGCACTGTTTCTGTTGCTTGTAACCAAGAGCTTCCTTCTCATTCTTAGCAGCTGCTGTTTTTGAAGGAAGCATCTTGTAAGAGTCCTGCTTCATCAGCATTATACAAGGCATCAGCAGTTAAATCTTCTTCCTCTATTATCTTCTGTATATTGCTTACGAACTCATCAGCATCCTTATCGTTAGCTATGCGACTTGCCCTGGTGACTGTCAGCTACCTAATACTGTGTCGTTTTTCCAGTTTTATAGCCAACCTTCGTTCACTGCAAACGAGTTACTACTGCTAAGTTTTTTGTTAAATGCAACTGCTTTCTCCTTTATAATCACACCATTGACAGGAAATCCTTTATTGTGTTGTTGTATGAACGATCTATTAACAGCTACATCCAGTTCTTCATTCTAACATAACCTTCCGTTTTCCCAACTCAGTAGCCATTTGTGTGTGTTGAGTACTGTCTAATAACATCATCTTTCCTTTTGATGTCATAAATAGTTGCTCGCCCAACACTGAACTCAGCAGCAATGGCTTTCTGCGAAGAACCCCGATTTAACTTATCTAAAATTTCAAGTTTCTACTCTAGGTTAGCGTAACGCATTTCCTTTTTGGAAGACACGATTCCAAACTGTAAAGAAAGCTACAATTTCAAATACAGTATATGAAGCATTGTTTAACTAAGCATTGTTGTGCATGATAATTCATTGTGCATGTGTTTTTGGATGTGTGCCGGATTACTGAGAGGCCAGACTACTGAGAGCCGGATTAGCGAGATTCTAGTGTACCTCACACCCTCTTACCTCTACATTGCTTCTTTCCAGACTGTAAGTGTGTGTGTGTGTGTGTGTGTGTGTGTGTGTGTGTGTGTGTGTGTTTGAGGTTTACGGGCGCTAAACAGCGAGGTCATCAGCGCCCAAACGTATAAAAACAGGAACACATGCAGTGAAGGGACTAAGACGAACAGCGAACAAGGGGAACAGCGAAAAGACGCAGTTCCAAATCCTCACGTACAGAGGCAAAACAAGAGAAGGAGTGCACGAAAAAAGGAAAGGAAACACAAGGAAGGGAGGACAGAAACCAAAGGGAAACAAGGAGGTATTCGTGACTGGCGGACCTCTTACCTAAAATCTGGGTGAGCCAGTCATCCAGCTGCACATTAAAACCCTCTCCCTAAAATCCGTGGCAACAAATTGGACAGGACACAAAACCGTAAAACCTTCACCACAGACGATGCGTCGTCTTGCAAAATAGAGGGCAAATCCGGTGGCAAAGAAACCACCGCCCTCTGGTCAGAGAATAAAAGACAATCAAGTAAAATGTGGCGGACAGTAATCTGGACGCCACAAGCACTGCAGAGTGGGGGATCCTCCCGCCGGAGTAGAAAACCATGTGTGAAGGGACTGTGCCCGATGCGGAGGCGAGTGAGGAGAACCTCATCCCGCCTGCATGACTGGGAGGAAGTACGCCATGGCCGCGTGGTGGCCTTCACCAGACGCAGCTTATTTTCACCGACTGCCAGCCACTCCTCTTCCCACTGACGCATAACGCGAAAACGCAGGAGGGAGGTAACAGCATGGAGGGGGACGGCACATTCAACAACGTCAGGGAGGGAACATGCATCTTTGGCAGCCACATCCGCCAGCTCGTTTCCCGTAATTCCCACGTGCCCCGGCACCCAGCAGAAGGAAACCTCCTTCCCCTGCCGCTGCAGGTGGAGTAGGGCATCATGGATGTTCTGGACGACCGTATCCGCTGGGTACAAGTGTTGCACGGTCTGAAGGGAACTCAGGGAGTCAGAACAGATGAGGAACTTACGACTGGGGACACATCTCATCTGCTCCAATGCCCACATGATCGCAAACAATTCGGCATCAAAGATGGTAAACGCCGCAGGAAGCCGTAACTTGACGAGTCGATCAGGGAAAACAACAGCACAACCAACAGAGTCCCCCTGTTTAGAGCCATCCGTAAATACTGGTACATGGTCGGGATGCTGGTTTAAAATATCGTAAAATAAGGCGGTAAAAACAAACGCAGGAGTGCAGCTCCTCCGGTACTCCGACAAGTCTAAAACGACGCTGGGCCTCTGGAGCAACCAGAGAGGCAGGCGAGTAAAACCTTGTCGTTGGGGGGCCACACGCTCCACACCAAGGGACTCAAGCAAATGCTTGGCACGAATCCCAAACGGTCTCGTTGCCCTGTGCCGACTGGAAAAGAGACGTTCCATAGGCGGTCGGGCAACGGTAGGGTACGCAGGGGAGGTAGGACAGGCAAGGAATTGACACACCCGTCGCACCATGAGGAGTTTCCGCCAGATGGCGAGCGGCGGTTCCCCTGCCTCAGCACACAGGCTGGGGATGGGACTAGTACGGAAGGCACCAGTGGCCAGCCTGATACCCTCATGGTGTACTGCGTCAAGAATCTTCAGATACGAAGGCCTTGCTGACCCATACACGGTGCAACCATAGTCAAGTCGCGATCGGACGAAAGCCCTATAAAACTGCAGCAGACGCGCCCGATCTGCTCCCCAGGACCGATGGCTCAGACACTTCAAAATATTCAGTGCCTTCAGGGCCCGCACCTTGAGGTCTTTAAGGTGAGGCAACCACGACAACTTTGAATCAAAAGTGAGGCCCAGGAACCGCACAGTGTCGCTAAAAGGAAGAATGGTGTCCCTCAGACGCAATTCAGGGGAGGTAAAAGCACGTCGAGAACGATTACAATGAACACACATACATTTGTCTGCAGAAAAGGTAAAACCCGTCTTCGCAGTCCATGCCTCTAATCGCCATATCGTAAGCTGCAACTGTCGACCAGCAGTGACAAGACTGGAGGAAGAACAGAAAACAGCAAAATCGTCCACAAACAAGGAGCATTGGGCAGGACTCCGGATAGTGGACGTAATACTGTTAATGGCGACGGCAAAGAGGGTGACACTTAAAACGCTTCCCTGAGGAACACCATTCTCCTGCACATACAAATCAGATAGCACATTACCAACCCTATATCGAAAGAGGCGGTGGGAAAGAAAGGACCGAATGAAGATGGGGAGACGGCCACGAAAGCCCCACTCATGGAGTTGATTGAGGATATGGCGGCGCCAAGTAGTGTCATACGCCTTATGAATGTCAAAGAATACACCTAGACAATGCTGGTTACGCAGGAAGGCCTGCTGGATGGCCGCCTCAAGCAGGGTCAAGTTGTCTATAGTGGAACGCCATCTCCGAAAGCCACACTGAGAGGGGCTAAGGAGCTGCCTGGTCTCGAGCAGCCAAACCAGGCGACGATTGACCATGCGTTCCAACGTCTCCTCGACACAGCTCGTCAAGGCGATACTTCGATAACTACTGGGATGCGTTCGGTCCTTCCCCGGTTTGAGGAGGGGTATCAAAATCGCTTCCCTCCACGAGTCAGGGTACGTGCCGGATAACCATATCATATTAAAACAATTCAGGAGAACTTTCTTGGAAGGCAGTAACAAGTGCCGCAGCATGCTATACCGGATTTGATCATGACCAGGCGCAGTATCATGAGCCACAGACAGCGCCGAATCCAGTTCCCACATTGTGAAGGGGCAGTTGTAGGGTTCAGAATTAGGAGACCGGAAGTCCAAGTGACCCCTCTCGATGGCAGTGCGGTAGCGGCAGAAATCTGGATCACAGTTAATAGTGGCGGTAGATTCCGCAAAATGCATTGCCAGTGTCTGGGCAATGTCTCTCGGCGCCGTGAGGAGACTTCCCCGATGCAGCAAGGCCGTGACGGGTAGCTGGCCGAGTTTCCCGGAAATCCTCCTGATGGCTTCCCATACTTTCGTAGAACTAGTGGAGCGGGAGATGGAGTTCAAGAACGATTGCCATGACCGTCGTTTGCTCTCTTTAATCACGCGTCGCGCTTTAGCCCTTGCCACCCGAAAGGTTGCAAGATTGTCAGCCGTGGGACGGCACTTGAAGCGGCGCAGAGCGGCACGGCGGGCTCGGATGGCTGAGCGGCACTCAGGGGTCCACCAAGGGACAGGACGCCTCTTGGGATGACCGGATGACCGTGGGATTGACAATTCAGCAGCATGGGAGATCACAGCTGTAACATGGTCTACCCATTCGTGGACGCTGTCACGGTGTTCCAAAACGGCCAGGTGGCTGAAAAGTGTCCAGTCAGCCCTGCAGAGGTGCCACCGGGGCGGTACCGGAAATGCCATAGCCTCATCCAGGAGGCGAATCCAAAGGGGGAAGTGGTCACTAGAATGGAGGTCAGCATCAACCTCCCATAGAGCAGAATCCGCTAGTGCTGGAGAGCAAAAGGAAAGGTCAATAGCTGACGACGACCCAGAAGCAGTACAGAAATGAGTGGGGGCACCAGAGTTGAGGATGCACAGTTCTTCAGACACCATGAGGCGTTCCAGAATGCGACCCCTGGGGCAAGTAGTCGACGAGCCCCATAAGACATTATAAGCATTGAAGTCTCCCAGAAGAAGAAAGGGGCAGGGAAGTTGGCCAATAAGGTCTGAGAGAGCCTCAGAGTCTATCGCATCCTGAGGAGGTAAGTAAAGTGAACAGACTGTGAGCCTCTGACCCACAAGAAGGTCAACTGCAACTGCTTGCAAGTCTGTAACGAGAGGGAGCTCAGATGAGGGGTGCATGTCACGGACAAAAACCGCAACACCACCCTTTGCCCTTTCCCCCGTCAGATCATCTTTCCGATAGACGGTATAGCCCCGTAAAGAAGGAGCATCAGTGGCCCGAAAATGTGTCTCTTGGAGACATAAGCACAAAGGGAACTCACGTACAAGGAGTTGTAGTTCGGCCACATGCGTCCTGAACCCATTCAGGTTCCACTGTAAGATGGGAGCCAGTGATCAGGGTGGCTGAACTTTCACCCTGCCTCTGTGTTTTGGAGGAGAGCCCGTACTGGCCGGAGATTTATTCCTGGGGCGAGAAGAGCGCCCCCGGTCGACATCAATGTCCATCAGCTCCGATGACGACCCATGGGAGATGTCAGACAGTACGATGGCCTCGTCATCGGACCGACCCTGATCAGTCTCCGCAGGTGGCAAAATCTTCACCTTCGGCGTCTTTGTCTTAGGGGGCTTAGAATGCAGAGCCTTGTCAGCAGTTGGAGCTTTACTCGCCTGGGCAGAAGGCGCCATAGGGGAAGAGGCAGGAAGTATCCCAATGTCAGCAACCACGGCCTTGTCCGACGTTGCGGGGAGAGCTGCAGGTTGCAAAACAACCGCAGCAGCACAAGTGCACTGGCAAACGCAGGTATTAGTGCTAACACTAGCAACCTCCGTTTGCGTAGCAACAGTGGCCATTTGTACCGGTTTTTTCAGAACGGAAGCGAAAGATGTAGTAAACACAGGAGGTTGCATGGCCTTAAAGAGCTTCTTGGCCTCACCATAGGGTATGCGCTTAGATGTTTTAATCTCCTGTATCTTCCGTTCGTCGAGATAGATGGGGCAGACCCGGCTCCAGACAGGGTGACTCCCAGAGCAATTCACGCACTTCACAGGCGACGAACAATCAGCTCCTTCATGGGCAGGCTGACCACATTTACCGCAAGTGGCTATCCCATTGCACCCCAATGTAGTATGCCCAAAGCGCTGACATTTAAAGCAGCGCATTGGGTTGGGGAAATATGGCCGTACTGGCAAACGTAGGAACCCCGCTTTAACATGCTCTGGAAGTTGCGGGCAACTGAACGTGAGAATAAACGAGTCGGATTTTACTAGGTCCCCATCGACTCGCCTCATAATATTCTGCACATCAACAATACCTTCGGCAGCCCACTCAGATTTCAACTCGTCTGTGGAGATATCCGCCAAGTCCCTACATGTCACAACACCCTTACTATAGTTGAGTGTGGAGTGGAGCTCGGTCTCGATAGCGTACTCTCCGAGACAGGGTGCTTTCCGAAGAGAAGCGACTTGACGGGAACTAGAAGTCTCAACTAAGAGAGTACCATTGCGCAGTCGCTTAACAGATTTCAGTGTACCTGCAATTCCTTCAAGACCCTTGTGGATGTAAAAGGGAGAAACCCTCTCAAAGCTACCCTCCTTTCGTTTAATAATCAAAAACACATTCTGATTATCAGCATGTGCTCTGTTACAACAGTCTGATAAATCTCTAGCAACACCAGGAGCTGGAGGACTCGAAGCACGAAGTCGCTTTTTCGAAGGGGTGTGTTTGCCTACCAGCGGCCCACCCAATCCACTGGTAGGGGGAAATGTAGAAGTCGAAGGGTCCATTGCGGTCCCACGAGCAGCTAGGGAACTAAAGGTCCGCTCAGACAGAGCCCCGCGTGCCTGAGTAAGCCGTATACAACTGGGGTGTGGCAGGTGCCCCAGAGGTTGCCCGCTTGCGACTGTTCCACCTCAACAGCCATGCATCTCATAGGCGCGGAGCACACCGGAAGATTGAGGGTTTTTTTATAGAGGTTTGTTCCATCCTCGCGATCCGGGCGGCCAAGCCAAGATCCCCATTCCCTGAGACACACAACATTCCACCGCCGCGCCGCACGGTGGTCGCTGAAGTGTACTCAGAGCTTACGGTGACGGGGGACAGGTGGCGCTTACCAGTCCCCAGCTCAGGAACCCCGGGGTCGCCAAGCCCGTACCCAGCAAATGAATGCTGAGCCCCTGGGGGCTCCAGACTGTAAGTGTTATGTACACCAAGCTTCAGTGAAATTACTCTATGGGATTAAGGAGATGTGGTGTGTTTGGCAAACACACACGCTATTTCTGCCTTCAGCACAAAACCTGCAACCAGCGGGCAGTCTTGCTCTAAGCATTCCTCTAACATTGACAGTACACTCTGAGCAATGCAAGTGCACTACGGGTTTGTCAACACCACAGCCAACAAATCCAAGCATGCCTGTGGAAAGCCATCCACCAGCAGCCACCAACCTTGCCACAAGCCACGCACACCAGTGACAGTGACACCGCAATCAAGCCACTAGTTTGCATCCACCCCTCAATTGGTGCTCTGATTCATCAGCTGTCACCTTGGAACCTTTACCTCTTCTGACGCTGGCCTTCCCTGGACTAGGCATCTCAGCAGCCATCTGTGGAAAATCCAAAACAGCATCCACACTGATCCACCAGCCATCACCCCAGAGCCTTGCCTACTCTGATGCTGGGCTTTCCAGGATTCTGTGTTCCCAGAAGATGGTATTATTCTATGTGAATCCATGGATAGCAGTTACTGTCATTACCTGCATCACGACACAGGTCACAACAGACTGTTTTGCCAGATACATACAGGAGAATCCCTTCCAGTTGTATCAATCAGAATCTACATTATGTTTAACCTTGTTCTTTATATGCCATGTTAATAAAGTTCATTTATGTGCCATCTGGGAACTCATTTTGCTTTTCTGTCCCTTATTAATCCAGATCTCCAGTTCCTATGTATCTCCTTTTGTTTAGTACTAACTGTATAGCATTTGATACTCTGGAAGTGATACTGAGAATCGATTAAAACAAGTTGCAAAACCTAACAAAGGCAACATACACAATTTAAAAATGCAATACTGACCAAAAGCAAGCATAAAAAAGTCATGGAACACAGATAAAAAGTAAGCACGACAGCAGTTTATAGGTGACTGAGCCATTCTGGGCTACTTTCCCTCATTGTTATCGCAGGCAGCAATCATCTGCTGCACTTTAGATTTCACTGAAAGCAATTTATTGCTCCTCCCTTCGAGGCACTGAAGCCTCAAACCTACTCCTTGTCACAGGGTACATGGTGACTGCTCACAGGGAGTCTGGGGAAGGAGAAGGTCAGAGAGGCACAGCAACTTCATTTCACAAGATTCCTATTTTTAACAGAAAATTATATCCTTCTACCTATGCAACTGCAGATGGGAGGCTTTGATACTTTTGATCAGTCTGTCTACTGGGTAAACGAGTCTAAAGACAAAAAGGGCTTTTTGGGAACTGGAGCAGATGATTAATTTTTTCCAACAATGTTGTCTCATTTCAGTGCACTCAGGAAAGAAAAGAACTATGTGTAACAGGTAACTCTGGGAGCCTTATCCTGAGGACACACTCACATTTAGGGAACACAACTGCAAAATCAATTATGTCCATCTGCTTAGATTCATTAGTGTAAACATAAATAAAATTGAAGTGTTGATTTAGGCTATGACCTGGCAGCTAACTGCATGCATCACGTTTTCCCATCTCTGCCCACCTGTGCCTGTGAACACCCAGTTACAACAGCATGTACTGTCTAGTGCAAAGCAGACAATATTTTGTTCTATTCCATTCATATGTGGGAAGACACAGTGGGGGCAGGAGGATGGGGGGGAGGGGGGGGGGGGGGGGGTGCTGACAAATGCTTTGCATACAGCCCTAATAGTATAATTATTCAGATGAGCCCTTTGTGTGACAGCCCTAATAGTATAATTATTCAGATGAGCCCTTTGTGTGACATCCAATGGCTGCAGCATAAATGTTACAGTAGTCAGTATGTTATATTTAACCAAAATGGTGTTACAATGACTTAACACCTTGCTGTAACAATCCAATTAGCATGTCTCAGATCAATTGATATACAGCACACACTTCAACTTCCCCTACTGTTGATTTCAGGCATTCCCTTGAAAAATGTTGCCATCAGATATTGTCAAGTTCTTTCTCCTTTTTATGGACACTGTCTTGCATTACCCCACTGTAAAGAGAGCTGGGATGTATGTGATATGGTTTTAAAGTGTCTAAACAGCATGGCTACCTACCTCCTCCAACAGGAAATACAGCTTTCAGCTTAAATGAAAGGAGAAAAGGTGATGGTCTATTCTAGGGCCACCGATATTCGTGTCACAATTAAAATCCATGGTGTTAATGAAGAAGCAATAACTATTTGAGCCCCACCGCCCACCCCCTACCCCTGTGGAACTAGAACCTGCGATGGATTTTTCTTTCCTTTTTGTGGTTTTAGGGTGCACAACTACAATGGTCATTAGCGCCCAGACTAAGTTATGAATGCACTGCGAGGCACAAGGTTGAAACAGCAACTAAAAAGGACAACACTATAAAAGGCACATTAACAGACAAGGGATTAAAAGAAAACAACATAATCAAATGTCCTTAGACAGGTTTGTCAAGTGGATAAAACGAAGAACACGAGCAGCTGCTCCTGGGTCATCCACTAAAATGGCATCCAGAGTACATGGCAGGCCAAGATCAATGCGCAGTGTATGAAAATTCGGACAGGACGTTAAAATGTGGCGTACCATCAGCAATTGCCCACATGGGCAGAACGGCACCAGCGCAGCTGTCAGCAGTTGGCGATGGCTGAACCGACAGTGTCCAATTCGAAACTGGGCCAAAACAACCTCCACCCACCGAGAAGGGCGTGAAGAGGTCATCCGAGCCGTGGGGAGAGGTTTCAAGGCCCGAAGCTTGTTTGCAGTAAGTGTAGCCCAATCGGCATGCCACAGCGATAAAATGCACTGACAAATGACCCTGCTAAAATTGGATGAAGGCACACAACAAGAAGCTGTTCGAGGCTGGAGTACCACAGCTTTGGCTGCGGCATCTGCAGTTTCGTTCCCAGGGATACCAACATGGCCAGGAACCCACATAAAGGTAACCGGAGAACCGTCGTCTGCCAGCTGCTGAAGAGAGTGTTGGATCCGGTGCACGAAAGGGTGAACTGGATACGGATCACTGAGGCTCTGGATGGCGCTCAGGGAATCAGAGCATATGACATAAGCAGAATGTCGGTGGCGGCGGATGTAAAGAACAGCCTTGTAGAGGGCAAATAGCTCAACTGTGAAGACCGAACAATGGCCATGGAGCAGGTATTTGAAATTGTGTGCCCCGACAATAAAAGAACACCCAACACCATCATTGGTCTTAGAGCCATGTGTATAAATGAAGATCGTATTAATGAACTTCGAACGAAGTTCGACAAACCTGGAGCGGTATACCGAAGCTGGGGTAACCTCCTTTGGGAGCGAGCTGAGGTCAAGGTGAACGCGAACCTGAGCCTGGAACCAAGGTGGTGTTTGGCTCTCGCCCACTTGAAAGGTTGCAGGGAGTGAAAAATCAAGGTGCTGAAGGAGGCGACGAAAGCGAACTCCAGGGGGTAGCAGGGCAGATACGTACAGCCCATATTGACGGTCGAGACAGTTGTCAAAAAAGGAACGATAAGACGGGTTGTCGGGCATTGACAATAGCCGACAGGCATACTGACAAAGCACTATATCGCGCCGGTAGGTCAGTGGCAATTCACCGGCTTCAGCATGAAGACTCAACGGGACTAGTATAGAATGCTCCGATCGCAAGTTGTAACCCCCGATGTTGTATAGAGTTGAGGCGGCGTAAGATGGACGGCCGTGCAGAGGAGTATACAAAGCTCTCATAATCCAGCTTTGAGCGGACAACCGACAGATCTATGCAAGGTAGGACAGTTCGATCCGCTCCCCACGACATACCGCTGAGAACACAGAGGACATTTAGAGAACGGGTACAACGGGCAGCCAAATATGACACATGTGGAGACCAGCTAAGTTTCCTGTCAAATGTAAGACCTAAAAATTTTGTTGTCTCCACGAATGGGAGAGCAACGGGACCGAGACGTAAGGTCGGTGGGAGAAACACTTTGTAGCACCAGAAGTTAATACAGACCGTCTAGACAGCGCTCCTGAAATGTGTACGCTGCGTGCTGCCATAGATGGTAAAATCGTCCACGAAAAGGGAGCCTGATACATCAGCTGGGAGGCAATCCATTATTGGATTGATCACTATGGCGAAGAGAGCGACGCTCAAAACTGAGCCCTGAGGCACCCCATTCGCCTGGCGAAAGGCGTCGGACAGGACAGAACCCACACGTACCCTGAACTGTCGATCCATTAAAAAAGGCACGAATAAAAAAGAGGGAGGCGAGCGCGAAGGCCCCATGTATGCATGGTGCGGAGAATGGCTGCCCTCCAACAGGTGTAGTAAGCCTTCTCCAAATCAAAGAACACAGCCACGGTCTGGAGCATCCACAAGACGTTATTCATAATGAAGGTCGACAAGGTAACCTGATGGTCAACAGCAGAGCGGCGCCTACGAAATCCACATTGTACATTGTTAAGTAGGCGTCGAGATTCGAACAGCCAAACCAAACGAGAGTTAACCATTCATTCCATCACCTTACAGACACAGCTGGTAAGGGAAATGGGTCGATAACTGCAAGGCAAGTGCTTGTCCTTCCCCGGCTTAGGAATCGGGACAACAATAGACTCGTGCCAGCATGTGGGAACATGACCCTCAATCCAGATGCGATTGTAAGTATGAAGAAGAAAACCTTTACCCGTAGGAGAAAGGTTCTTCAGCATCTGAATATGAATAGAATCAGGCCCTGGAGCGGAGGACAGTGCCGGGCAAGTGCATTTTCGAGTTCCCGCTTGGTGAATGGGGCATTATAACTTTCATGATTCGAGCAGCGGAAGTTAGGTGGCCTTGCCTCCTCTGCCTGTTTTCAGGGGAGGAAGGCAGGGTGGTAATGAGGGGAGCTTGAAACCTCTGCGAAAAATCAGCTGAAAGCATTGGAGACATCCTCAGGGGCCACAAGAACGTCACTCGCGACCGTCAAGCCAGAAACTGGTGAGTGGACCTTAGTGCCAGATAGCCGGTGCAGGCTACCCCAGACAACAGAAGAAGGAGTAAAACTGTTGAAGGTGCTTGTGAAAGCAGCCCAGCTGGCTTTCTTGCTTTCTTTAATAATACAACGACACTGTGCACGTAATCGTTTATAACTGATACAATTCGCCACTGTAGGGTGGCGTTTAAAGGTGCGTAAAGCACGTCGACGAGCACGTAAAGCGTCTCTACATGCTGCGGTCCACCAGGGGACCGGTACGCGACGTGGAGAAGAAGTAGGGTGAGGGATGGAATATTCAGCAGCAGTGAGAATGACTTCCGTGAGTTGTGCGATCTGACTATCGCAGCTTGCGAAGGTTTGATCCTGAAAGGTCGCCCTGGAAGAGAAGAGCCCCCAGTCTGCTTTGGAGATGTTCCAACTAGTTGAGCATGGAGAGGGGGTATGATGCAGGAGATGGATAACACAAGGGAAGTGGTCACTCGAATACACATCAGAAAGTGCGTACCACTCAAACCAGCGTGCAAGTTGGGTAGTACATATAGAGAGGTCTAAATGGGAATAGGTGTGAGTTGCGTCTGAAAGAAAAGTAGGGGCGCCAGTATTGAGGCAGACAAGATTGAGATGATTGAAAACATCTGCTAACAGGGAGCCTCTCTGGCAGAATGCTGGAGAGCCCCAAAGTGGATGGTGGGCATTGAAGTCCCCAGTCAACAAAAATGGTGCTGGTAGCTGAGCAATAATTTGCATCATGTCTGCCCTAGTAACGGCAGACGACGGAGTGTAAACGGTACAAATGGAAAATGGAAAAGTGGGGAGAGTAATTCGGACAGCAACTGCCTGCAGGTCGGTGTGCAATGTGATGGCATCGTAGTAAGTATCATCCTGGATCAGCAACATAACCCCTTCATGAGCCGGAATACCTGCAACAGGGGGTAGGTCAAAACGCACAGAGGCATAGTGTGCCAAGTCAATTTGATCGCATGGGCGTAGCTTCGTTACCTGGAGAGCTACAACTAGCCGACAGTGCAAGTGTAGCAGCAACTTTAAGTCCTCTCGGTTGGAGCGAATGCCGCAAATATTCCAATGAAGTGCCATCGTGAGAAGAAAAAGAAATATGAGAAGCAAGAAGGGGTCACCTCGAAGGCCGCTGAGGGCCTGGCTTCGAGCGAGCACTGCTGCCGCTATCAATAGGTGGAGAGTCATCGTCCATTTGTTCAATAGGTTTGTCAGCTATCTTGTTAAGATAGCCGGGAGGGGGAGCTTCCTCCGCCAGTGAATGGCCAGATGTTCGGCTACCAGCTGTGCGGCCAGGCGAAACGGATGACGGCCTGGGGCAGCAACCGCTGGGTGGGGCAGGAGAAGAAACGCGCAGTGGCAGAGAAGGAGAACTTGCTTTCTGTTGTGTCGAGACAAGACAGCCTAGACACAATGAGAGGAAGCAGACAGGCACGCGCTAAGCCAAAGCAGGGTGCGTGAGGTCTGAAACAGGATACGTAATGAATGCTATAAAGAAAAGTACGTAGCTTCTGGAATACTTAACTTTAATCCAGCCTTTTGGTACATCTGGAGATTGTGGCGATACAAGTGAGACTCTTTAGATACATGCAATGTTACTAATGGCGCCTTGCTAGGTCGTAGCCATTGACTTAGCTGAAGGCTATTCTAACTATCTGCTCTGCAAATGAGCGAGGCTTCGTCAGTGTAGTCGCTAGCAAAGTCGTCCGTACAACTGGGGCGAGTGCTAGTCCGTATCTCGAGACCTGCCTTGTGGTGGCGCTCGGTCTGCGATCACACAGTGGTGACACGCGGGTCCGACATGTACTAATGGACCGCGGCCGATTTAAAGCTACCACCTAGCAAGTGTGGTATCTGGCGGTGACACCACACTTTCTATGAGCCTTCTTGGAAGGTCGTTTAGTTGAAGTACTGGTCGATGGCTGGGAGTTCAGGGTACATAGGAAGTCTTCACGGGACGGTTCCTTCATGAAGGCCCATGCATCTGACTTCTGGGTCTTAGTCTTGGCAGAAGCTGATGAAGGTGCTTGTGTCTTATGGGTGACGGGAGGAAGAGGAGACATTGACCAGGCAATCTTAGCACTGGCCGAACGGAAGACTGTAGCGCTAAAGTTCAGATCGCATGTCTGCGTCAACACCTCCCTGGTAGTCCGAGGAGAGGCGAGCACAGTACTGAATTTCTCTGCTGGGAGCAGCGTGCACTTCCTACTAGCAAATAGCTTGCAAGCAGCCAAGGTGGACACTTTCTCTCTGACCCAAATTTCCTGTATACAGAGTTCATTGTTGTAGATGGGACAGTCGCAGGAGGACGCTGCATGGTCACCCTGACAGTTCACGCAACGAGGAGACTGAGGTGGACAGTCACTCTCATGGGCGTCCCTGCCACAAGCGACACATTCAGCCGCATTAGAACAAGACTGGCAGGTGTGATTAAAACGCTGACACTGGTAGCAGCATGTAGGTGTCAGGACATAGGGGCAAACAGAAATAACCTCATAGCCCGCTTTGATGCACGACGGCAGCTGAACACTATCAAAGGTCAAGAAAAGTGTCCAGGTCGGTACAAGGTCATTGTCGACCTTTTTCATGACCCTATGGACAGCCGTCACGCCTTGCTCAGCGAGGAAAGACTGGATCACCTCGTCAGTCAATCCGTCGAGTGATCGAGTATATACCACACCACGCGACGAATTCAAAGTGCGGTGAGCCTCCACCCGGACAGGAAATGTGTACAGGAGTGTGGCCCGAAGGAGTTTTTGTGCCCGAAAGGCACTCTCAGTTTCTAACAACAAGGTACCGTAACGCATCCTGGTACAAGACTTGACAGGTGCGGCTATGGCACCTACGCCCTTCTGAATAATGAAAGGGTTGACAGATGAAAAATCCCTTCCGTCCTCAGATCTAGAAATGACGAGGAACTTTGGGGCAGGTGGTAGTACTTTTGTCACTGGTGGCTGACCAAGTTTCCGTTTTTGGGCAGAAGTCGAGAGAGAAGAAGAGAAATCCATTGCGGAGGAATCCCCCATGATTGCCAGCGTCTCCAATGGCGCGTTCCTTCCTTGTGGGGACCCTCTCAGAGGGCACTCCCGCCTTAGATAAATGTTTACACCTCAGGTCACACCTCCCGAGAAACGGATGGAGGGACCAATCGGCATGGTTGGAAAGTGTCAGCTCAGGCAATCACCCCTCTCTGGGACTGGCCTTGACCAGGGGGTACGTGCGTGCCTTACTTGTCTACCCGGGGTGGGGAATTACGCGTTACCCCGTCACCGGCTGCACATGCGAACGCATGGGTCGGGCTTCAGGCACGCACAGGGAGGAAAGAAGAGAACGAAAAAAAGAGGAGGAAAAAAAGGGGAGAGAAAGGACAGACTGTCTCAACCACCGAGGCAGAGACCAGAGGGTGGACAAGAAGGCAAGAAAAAGGAGGCAAGGAGAAGAAGGCAAAGTAAAAAGTAAGGAAGACAGTGAGAGAGGGAGAAGGACAAAGAAAGGAACCAAACAAAGAAAGGAAGGAACCAGAATAAGCAAAAAACCAAAATGACCACAAATGTAAGTCGTGGAACCGTCCGTCTCCGGACGCAGGCGCAAACTACCCCCTTGAGGGGGTGGACTCCTTTTAGTCACCTCTTACGACAGGCAGGAATACCTCAGGCCTATTCTAACCCTCGGACGGGCAGGGGGGACCTGCAATGGAAGACACACACACTCCTCCCACATCAAATGGGTATCAATGCAGAATACAATAACCTGGATCTCGATAACATAATTATTCTGGTTAAAACTAAACAATGAATTTAAATGTTTGTTGGAACTTCAGGAGTTTATAGCTTAAAAAATTAGAAACGTACATTGCATACACTGGAATTTAGACAGAATGTAGCTGAAGGCCCTTTGTGCCCACTTTTGCATTGAGGCACAATTATTCTGGGTTTACTCTTGAAACCAACAAGAAATGTCAAAGACATTAAATACTGCAATAGTAACCATTATCACCTCATGAAAATCATTTATTTAGGGGATATCACTGTCTGTAATTCTCATGGGTAAGGAAGTGTACAAGAAGTACTAGTCCTTGGATTTTCGAGAGTGGCACACTCGGAGAATATGGGTCAATTGCCAGAGGGGCACCAGAGGCACACTGGGTGTAGGATCTCTTGGCATAAGGTGAACTCTTGAGCAAGTCTAGTGAGACCATTGTAAGCTCAACACTTGCTGCATAACTGAAAATTATTAGATGCTCAATTTCCACTGTACTGCAAGGTTTTCAATACGGCTATCAACTTCACAGTAACAATGCTGAAGAGTGCCATCTGTTTATTTCAATAAAACAAAACATTTGACGACAATAATATGCATTTCCTTGGAGCTGCGAGTCAGATTTAAAATACCTTCACTGTTTTCAGAAATAATATGAGAAAAAAAGGACTCATCTTGAAAGCAGTGTATAATGCAGGGAAGAGTTGCGTAAACCAACACTATAGGTGACCACCAACAAAATGTGGGTTCTACTATGTTCGTTACCGTCAGCTATTAGTCACTGTGTTTCAGGTATCTTGCGATTTCTCTTCCCAGAAATAAGTGAGTATGTAGTGTACAAACTGCCAGTGACTGCCAAAATTTTCATCCTCTTATCATTAATACTTTCGAATATAGAAATGGACCTTGCCATTGGTGGGGAGGCTTGCTTGCCTCAGCGATAGAGAGAGCCGTACCATAGGTGGCACCACTACGGAGGGGTATCTGTTGCGAGGCCAGACAAACGTGGTTCCTGAAGAGGGACAGCAGCCTTTTCAGTAGTTGCAGGGGCAACAATCTGGATGATGGACTGATCTGGCCTTGAAACACTAACCAAACCAGCTTTGCTGTGCTGGTACTGTGAACAGCTTAAAGCAAGGGGAAACTACAGACGTAACTTTTCCCGAGAGAATACAGCTTTACTGTATGGTAAAACGATGATGCCGTCCCCTTGGGTAAAATATTCTGGAGGTAAAATAGTCCCCCATTCGGATCTCCGGGTGGCGACTACTCAGGAGGACGCATTTATCCAGAGAAAAAAAAAAAACTGGCATTCTACGGATCGGAGCATGGAATGTCAGATCCGTTAACTGGGCAGGTAGGTTAGAAAATTTAAAAAGGGAAATGGATAGGTCAAAGCCAGATATAGTGGAAATTAGTGAAGTTCGGTGGCAGGAGGAACAAGACGTTTGGTCAGGTGAGTACAGGGTTATAAATACAAAATCAAATAGAGGTAATGCAGGAGTAGGCATAATAAGGAATAAAAAAATAGGAGTGCAGGTAAACTACTACAAACAGCATAGTGAACGCATTATTGTGGCCAAAATAGGCGCGAAGCCCATGCCTACCACAGTGGTACAAGTTTATATGCAAACTAGCTCCACAGATGACAAAGAGATTGATGAAACATATGATGAGATAAAAGAAAGCATTCAGATAGTGAAAGGAGATGAAAATTTAATAGTCATGGGTGACCGGAATTACATAGTAGGAATAGGAAGAGAGGCAAAGGAGTAGGTGAATGTGGAGTGGGGGTAAGGAATGAATGAGGAAGCCGCCTGGTAGAATTTTGCACAGAGCATAACTTAATCATAGCTAACACTTGGTTCAAGAATCATGAAAGAAGGTTGTATACTTGGAAGAGGCCTGGAGATACTGGAAGGTTTCAGATAGATTACATAACGGTAAGACAGATTTAGGAACCAGGTTTTAAATTTTAAGACATTTCCAGGGGCAGATGTGGACTCGAGCCACAATCTATTGGTTACAAACTGTAGATTAAAACTGAAGAAACAGCAGAAAGGTGGGAATTTAAAGAGATGGGACCTGGATAAACTGACAGAACCAGAGGTTGTACAGAGTTTTAGGGAGAGCATTAGGGAATGATTGAGAGGAATGGAGGAAAGAAATACAGTAGAAGAAGGATGGGTAGCTTTGAGGGATGAAATAGTGAAGGCAGCAGAGGTTTGAGTAGGTAGAAAGACAAGGGGTAGTAGAAATCCTTGGGCAACAGAAGCTATATTGAATTTAACTGATGAAAGGTGAAAATACACAAATGCAGTAAATGAACCAGGCAAAAAGGAATACAAACGTCTCAAAAATGAGATCAACAGGAAGTGCAAAATGGCTAAGCAGGGATGGCTAGAGGACAAACGTAAGGATGTAGAGGCAAATCGCACTAGGGGTAAGATAGACACTGCCTATAGGAAAATTGGAGAGACCTTTGGAGAAAAGAGAACCACTTGTATGAATATCAAGAGCTCAGATGGAAAACCATTTCTGAGCAAAGAAGGGGAGGCAGAAAGGTGGAAGGAGTAGATAGAGGGTCTATACAAGGGCGATGTACTTGAGGACAACATAATGGAAATGGAAGAGGATGTAGATGAAGATGAAATGGGAGATATGATACTGCAAGAAGAGTTTGACAGAGCACTGAAAGACTTAAGTCTAAAGAAGGCAACAGGGGTAGGCAACATTCCATTAGAACTACTGACAACCTTGGGTGAGCCAGCCCTAACAAAACTACCATCTGGTGAGCAAGATGTATGAGAGAGGCGAAATACCCTCAGACTTCAAGAAGAATATAATAATTCCAATCCCAAAGAAAGCAGGTGTTGACAGATGTGAAAACTACTGAACTATCAGTTTAATAAGTCATGGCTGCAAAATACTAATGCAAATTCTTTACAGACAAATGGAATAACTAGCAGACACCGACCTCGGGGAAGATCAGTTTGGATTCCATAGAAATACTGGAACACTTGAGGTAATACTGACCCTACAACTTATCTTCGAAGATAGATTAAGAAAGGCAAACCTACATTTCTAGCATTTGAAGACTTAGAAAAAGCTTTTGACAATATAGACAGAAATCCTCTCTTTCAAATTCTTAGCGTGGCAGGGGTAAAATACAGGGAGCGAAAGGCTATTTACAATTTGTACAGAAACCAGATGGCAGTTGCAAGAGTCGAGGGGCATGAAAGGTAAGCAGTGGTTGGGAAGGGAGTGGGACAGGGTTGTAGCCTATCCCTGATGTTATTCAATCTGTATATTGAGCAAGCCCTGAAGAAAACAAAAGAAAAATTCAGATTAGGTATTAAAATCCATGGAAAAGAAATAAAAGCTTTGAGGTTCGCTGATGACTATGTAATTTTGTCAGGCGGCGAAGGGCTTGGAAGAGCAGTTGAACGGAATGGACAGTGTCTTGAAAGGACAATATAAGATGATCAATAAAAGCATCATGAGGATAATGGAATGTAGTCGAATTAAATCAGGGTACGCTGGGGGAATTAATTAGGAAATGAGACACTTAAATTAGTAAATGAGTTTTGCTATTTGGGGAGCAAAATAACTGATGATGGTTGAAGAGAGGATATAAAATGTAGACTGGCAATGGCAAGGAAAGTGTTTCTGAAGAAGAGAAATTTGTTAACATCTAGTATAGATTTAAGTGCCAGGAAGTAATTTATGAAAGTATTTGTATGGAGTGTAGCCTTGTAAGGATGTGAAATGTGGACGATAAATAGTTTAGACAAGAAGAGAACGGAAGCTTTCAAAATGTGGTGCTACAGAGGAATGCTAAAGATTAGATGGACAAATCACATAACTAATGATGAGGTATTGAATCGAATTGCGAGAAGAGAAATTTGTGGCACAACTTGACTAGAAGAAGGAATCAGTTGGTAGGACATGTTCTGAGGCATCAAAGGATCACCAATTTAGTACTGGAGGGCAATGTGGATGGTAAAAATCGTAGAGGGAGATGAAATACACTAAACAGATTAAGAAGGATGTAGGTTGCAGTAGGTACTGGGAGATGATGAAGCTTGCACAGAATAGGGTAGCATGGAGAGCTGCATCCAACCAGTCTCTGTACTGAAGACCACAACAACAACAACAACAACAACAACAACAAAATATATGGAATTGCAGTCTCTCTCTGAGTATTCCACTGATAAATTCTTCTCGTGTTATCAACCAAGTGGTGGCGTCATCTTGTTGCAATGTTTCAATGAGTTTTGTACCCATCATCTTCTGGCGAAGTGTCGGGATGCTGTGTTCTGCATATCTATATAGCTTCTTGGCCGTCGTCCACTATTGTATGCCAGTGCCAGCCAATCACGTTCCTCTGGAAGGGGATACTGCATTGGTGGAGGTGGTGGCGCCCACCATACAGTCGGCGTCGAGACCCGCTGGCTATCCAATCTGTCTGCGGACACCACTGCCTTCAGATTGAAGCGTTTCCGACATATTTTGTCAATTGTGGGATTCCACACTGCACTGAGCTGAAAACCACTATCCTTGTTCACTAAATTGTTGTGTAGACATATCTCTACTGCATCTTTCGAAACTGAGTCCCGCAAACCATTGGCGCTGCACATCATCTAAGTTTTTTCGAATTCAAAGGTGTGTCTCTCAATAATGCTAAGTTCTGTTACCATGGACTTGTTTGTCTGTCCTAGTCGTATGTTCCTGATGTGTTCAGTACAGCACTGGGAGATACATCTTTGTGTGTGCCCCCAATATATTCCATCCCACATTTGCACTCAATACTGTAAATGCCCATTGTCTGCAACTCCAGCTGGTCTTTGGTTGAGCCAAGTATATCTTTGAATTTTTTTGGTGTGCAAAAGATGGTCGTTATTTCATGCTTCTTTAATATTCTTGCAATCTTGGTTGTTGGTGGTCCAGCAAATGGCAGAAACGCCACATTTTGCTTCGTCTTCTTCTGGTTTCTCCTCCCGCCTCTTGTCTGCACGCAAGGCGTGCCTTATTTGTGTCTCGGTATAGCCACTCTTTAAAACTCTCGCTGTCACAGATCGACCTGGCGCTTTGTACCAAGGTGTTCAGTACTGAGTTACGTTGTGCTGGATGGTGGCAGCTCCAAGCAATGAAATACAAGTCCATGTGCGTCTTCTTCCTGTAGACCGAGTGTCCCAACATACTGTCCGGATTTTTCTTGATCAAAATATCCAAGAAGGGAAGGCAGCCATTCTCTTCTACGTCCATGGTGAATTTGATGCTGTCATGTATGCCAGCAAGATGGTGTAAGAACTCTTTTAGTTTTTCCTTGCCTTGGGTGGGGCCACACTACAAAAGTGTCGTCTATGTATCTGTAGAACACCTTTGGTTTATGGTGGGCAGTGTTCAGTGCCACATCTTCAAAGTTGACAATACCTGGGGCCAGGGGGGAACCCATGGCAACACCATCTTTTTGTGCATAGAATTTCCTACAACATTTGAAGTACTTTGTGATTAACACAAGATGAAAGAGTCTGAGTGTGTCCTCATCAAGGTGATCTTCGAGTAGAGTTAAGGAATCATCCAGTGGCAACTGGGTGAAGAGAGAAGTGACATCAAAGCTGACTAGTAGATCCTTCTCGTCCAGGCATAACACTTTGAGCACCTTAACAAATTCGGTCGTGTTCTTGACATGGTGAGGGCAGTGACCCAGAGTGGTTTTAACAGCTGTGCTAGGTGCTCGGCTACATCATACATCGAAGGATTTATGGTGTTTGGCACAGGATGTAGTGGGATTTTCTCCTTATGGATCTTTGGGAGGACATACAGTCGTGGTGGAGCCGGTGCCCAGAGGGTAAAGCTTCCTGATGGTGTTTCTGTCGAGTCCTCAGCTGTTGAGGAGATAGATGGTCTTGTGCGTAACAGATGCAGTTGCGTCTTTCCCCACTTCTTTGTATGCTGGATCTTGTAGTAAGGTGTCTATCTTCTGTGAGTAATCTTCTGAGTTCAGTAGGACTGTCGCATTCCTTTTGTCTGCTGCTAAGACCACTATACCCTTGTCATCACAGAGGTTGAACAGTGCCAGGGAGACCAGCAGGGTACTCAAGAAAGCAAGAATACCAAAGAACAACATTACGGCAGAAGAGCGCAAAGCACTGTGCAAAATTCTCCCAGGTGGCTTCCCCTTTCATTCCTTACCTCCACTCCACATCCACCTACTACTTTGCATCTCTTCCTTTTCCTACTATCGAATTACAATCTTCCACGAGTATTAAATATTCGTCTCCCGTCACTATCTGATTTATTTCTTTTACCTCATCATACATTTCTTCAATATCTCCGTCATCTGTGGAGCTAGTTGGCATATAAACTTGTACTACTGTGGTAGGCATTGGCTTCGTGTCTATCTTGGCTATAATAATGCGTTCACTAAGCAGTTTTTTTATTTATTATTAAACATACTCCTGAATTACCCCTATTTGATTTTGTATTTGTAACTCTGTATTCACCTGGCCAGAAGTTTTATTCTTCCTGCCACCAATCTTCACTAACTCCTAGTATAGCTAACCTTAACCTATCCATACCCCTGTTTAAATTTTCTAACCTACCTACCCGATTAAAGGATCTGACATTCTATGCCCCAATCCACAGATCGCCAGTATTTCTTTCTCCTGATAACGTCGTCCTGTGTATTCCCTGCCCAGAGATCCGAATGGGGGACTATTTTACCCAACAGTACACCATCATCACTCAACAATGCAGTAAAGCTGTGTGCCTTCGGGAAAAATTACAGCTGTTTCCCCTTGCTTTCAGCTGTCGCAGAACCAGCACAGCAAGACCATTTTGGTTAATGTTACAAGGCCAGATCAGTCAATCATCCTGACTGTTGCCCCTGCAACTACTGAAAAGGCTGCTGTCCCTCTTCAGGAACCACATGTTTGTTTGGCCCCTAAACAGATACCCCTCTGTCGTGGTTGCACCCACAGTAAGGCAGACAGTGAAGTGCTGCAGTTTGGGCAGCGGGCAGGGGGTAGGGGGTGGGTGGGGAGAGGGGGAGTAGTGGAAAAGGAGAAAAATAAATTTAAGAAAATAAAATAAAAAGACTGGATGTGGTGATGGGATGACGGCTGTGTAGTGCTGGAATGGAAGCAGGGAAGGGACTGGATGGGTGAGGACAGCGACTAATGAAGGTTGAGGCCAGGAGGGTTACAGGAACATAGGATGTATTGCATGGAAAGTTCCCACCTGCGCAGTTCAGAAAAGCTGGTGTTGGTGGGAAGGATTCATATGGCACAGGCTGTGAAGCAGCCATTGAGATGAGGGATATCATGTTTGGCAGTGTGTTCAGCAACAGAGTAGACAACATGTTTTTTGGCCACAGTTTGTTGGTGGCCATTCATGCGGACAGACAGCTTGTTGGATGTCATGCCTACATAGAATGCAGCACAGTGGTTGCAGCTTAGCTTTTAGACCACATGACTGGTTTCACAGGTAGCCCTGCCTTTGATGGGATAGGTGATGCCAGTGACCAGACTGGAGTAGGTGGTGGTAGGAGGATGTATGGGACATGTCTTGCATCTAGGTCTATTACAGGGGTATGAGCCATGAGGCTTGGTGGTCAGCGGAATTCCCATGTGGGAGGGGTGGGAAGGATAGTGGGCAGGACATTTTTCATTTCGGAGCACAACAGGTAATTGAAACCCTAGCAAAGAACGTAATTTAATTGCTCGAGTCCTGGGTGGTACTGAATTACTAGGGGAATGCTCTTCTGTGGCTGTACGTTGGGGCTTTTGGAAGTGGTGGGAGACTGGAAAGATAAGGCACGGCATATTCGTTTTTGTACACAGTTGGGAGAATAATTACCGTCAATGAAGGCTTCAGTGAGACCCTCGTCACTGCAGATGCAACGACCGCGGGTGGCTAAGCTGCACAGAAGGGTATAGAATGGGTGGCAGCTGTCTAAGTGGAGGTATTGCTGATGGTCAGTAGATGTGATATAGACGGAGGTACTGATGTAGCCATCTTCGAGGTGGTGGTCAACATCTAGGAAGGTGGCTTGATGGGTTGAGTAGGACCAGATGAAGCAAATGGGGGATAAGTTGTTGAGGTTCTGGAGGAATGTGGATAGGGTGTCATCACCTTCGATCCAGATAGCAAAGATCTCATCAATGAATTGGAACCAGGTAGGGGATTTTAAGATTCTGGGTACTTAGAAAAGATTCCTCTAGATGGCTCGTGCCATGCAACGAATTGACACATGGTGCGGGGAATGGCAATTGAATCTCAATGTAGACAAGTTTAATGTGCTGTGAATACACAGAAAGAAAGATCCTTTATCATTTAGCTACAATACAGCAGGTCAGCAACTGAAAGCAGTTAATTCCATAAATTATCTCGGAGTAGGCATTAGGAGTGATTTAAAATGGAATGATCATATAAAGTTGATCGTCGGTAAAGCAGATGCCAGACTGAGATTCATTGTAAGTATCCTAAGGAAATGCAATCTGAAAACAAAGGAAGTAGGTTACAGTACACCTGTTTGCCCGCTGCTTGAATATTGCTCACCAGTGTGGGATCCATACCAGATAGGGTTGATAGAAGAGATAGAGAAGATCCAATGGAGAGCAGTGCACTTCGTTACAAGATCATTTAGTAATGGCGAAAGCGTTACGGAGATGATAGATAAACTCCAGTGGAAGACTCTGCAGGAGAGACACTCAGTAGCTCGGTACGGGCTTTTGTTAAAGTTTCGAGAACATACCTTCACCGAGGAGTCAAGCTGTATATTGCTCCCTCCTACGTATATCTCATGAAGAGACCATGAGGGTAAAATCAGAGAGATTAGAGCCCACACAGACGCATACCGACAATCTTTCTTTCCACAAACAATATGAGACTGGAATAGAAGGGAGAATCGATGGAGGTACTCAAAGTACCCTCCGCCACACACCAGCAGTTGACTTGCGGAGTATGGATTTAGATGTAGAAATAGGTTGGCATAGGATGGTGCCATGCGGATGCCCATAGCCGTACCCTGGATTTGTTTGTAGGTAATGCTTTCAAAGGAGAAGTAATTGAGGGCGAGGATATAGTTGGTCATGGCAACTATAAAGGAGTTTGGTTTCGAATCTGTCGAGTGTTGGGAAAGCTATTGTTCAATAGCAGCAAGGCCATGGGCATTAGGAATGTTAGTGTACATGGAGGTGGCAGCAATAGTGACAAGCAGGGCACCGTGTGGTAAAGGGACAGGAACTATGGAGAGTAGGTGGAGGAAATGGTTGGTATCTTTTATATAGGAGGGTAGTTTCTGGGTAACAGGTTGAAGGTGTTGGTCTACGAGAGCAGAGATTCTCTCAGTGGGGGCACAGTAACTGGCCACAATGGGACGTCCTGAGTGGTTAGGTTTATTGACTTTAGGAAGCATGTAGAAGGTAGGAGTGCAGGGAGTGGTAAGGGTGAGTAGAGAGACAGGGTCCAAGGAGGGATTCTGGGATGGGGCTAAGGGTTTGGGTAGTGACTGGAGATTCTGTTTGATTACTGGAATGAGGTCATTCTGGCAACATTTGTAACTGGAAGTATCCGACAACTGGCAGAGTCCTTCAGCCAGGTAATCCTTGTGGTTCAGAACAACAGTGGTGTAGCCTTTGTCCGCAGGCAGGATTAAAATGTCAGGATCAGTTTTTAGGTGGTGGACTGTGGTTCTTTCTGTGGATGTAAGGTTAGCCAGCATGTTGAGGGATTTGGGGAATGATGGTGAGGCACAGTTTGAGGTTAAGAAACTCTGTAAAGTTAACAGGGGGTGGGGTTTGGTGGCAGTGGGGGTGGATCACAGTTGGGTGAAGGAGTGAACTGAGTTAGGCAAGGTTCAATATTGGTCTTTGGTTGAGTCTTACTGGTAGTGGTGGTGGCGAAAAAGTGTTGCCACTGTAGGGACTGGGAGAAGGAGAGAAGGTCTTTAATAAGCCCTGCATGACTGAATATGAGAGAGGGACAAAAGGTGAGGCCTTTGGAAAGGATTGATATTTCTATGGGGCTAAGGCTTTTGGAGGAAAGGTTCACGACTGTGTTGCAGGCCTGTTGAGATTCTGTGTGGTGGTGGGAGTGAGTTTTGGAGGGTGGGGTAGGTATAGAAGGTCTGCTGGACAGGGTTTGTCAGCTATGAGGGGGCATGAGGGAGGTTTGGAGGTCGTTGTAGAGATGGTGGACAGTGGCACTCCAAGGCAGGAGTAGGCAGTGAGCAGGATGGAGAGCTTTTTGGGGTGGCTTTATGCATGTTGCTCAAGTTCCTGCAGGGAAAGAGTTTCAATGTGTGTTATGGGTACCAGAAATTTGGGATTGCATAGCAGGAGAATCTTGTGGATGGAGATAAGATACTACAAGGAGGTTTGGGCTTGGTTGATATGGTTTTGCAGGACTATGTTGGTGAGTGCTAAGGACTGGCAGAATTTGAACAGGAAGGTCATTGTGGAAGGAGGGGTAATTTGATGGTAAGGCCATTAGAGGGGATTCCATGAGCCAAGCAACAACAGAGGAACAATACGCGGGACTCGGATCTGGCTAGGGATAAGGAGACTTTTCTGTATTGATGCAGATGGAAGGAGCAAGAATCATTGGTGGTGGAAAAATGCGAAAAATTACGTAAATAATGTAAAATAACATCTGCAAAATTTTGCAAAAACACACCCAAATTCATGTGAAAATATATGAAAGGGATGAAATGGATGCAAAAGAGGGAACAAGATGAAATTTGAGGGAGTCGATGATAGCGAAAAGCTAAAACTTGCTAAAATTGGCGAGAAGTCACAAGGATCAAAGTAAAGAATAGCTGATAGAAAATAAAAAATAAATATAATATTACTGTGGTTAGTAGGTCTGAGGGTGGATAAGTGTGAAGAAGGGGGATGGAAGATGTGACTGGATGGTGGAATTAGTGGGTGCGAACTGGGATAGAATGGAGAAAGTGTCGGGTGTGGGGAGGGATTTGTAGGATGAGATACAATATCGTGTGGCACTAGAATGGTGCAGGAGTAACCATGCAAAAATACGTGAAATGATGCAGGGAGAATGATCAATTTGAAAGTTAAGGATTAATTACATTGGCAGGAGTAATGTGGGACACAAGACGCTGCACTAACAATCAGCGTGATTTTGTAGCCATCTGTAGTGTGCGGCCAAGACGGTTGATACAGTGTGGCTCACAAGTAGAGCAAGCACTGTGGTTTGTAAGGCGACAAGAGAAACATAGGAAAGAAGAGAAAGAGGATAAACATTGAGTATAGTGGAGCAAAAGAAAATAGTAACAAAGGAGAAAAGTACTGGATTAGAATCGAAGAAAAGCCGTCAGACAAAAATCAAATAATGGAAAAGCCAGGATGGAATGAAACAATATTATGAGAAGGAAAGTTGCTACTCACCATATAGTGGAATGCTGAGTCGCAGCTAGGCACAACAAAAAGATTTTCATACTTTAAGCTTTTGGCCATTGGCCTTTGTCAATCCCCTCGCCACCACCTACTGCAGTCCAGTTACTGACATCACTTATCCCATCAAAGGCAGGGCTACCTGTGAAACCAGTCATTTGATCTACAAGTTAAGCTGCAACCACTGTGCTGAATTCTATGTAGGCATGACAACCAACAAGCTGTATGTCCACATGAATGGCCACCAACAAACTAGCCAAGAAACAAGTGGACCACCCTGTTACTGAACACGCAGCTTTCATTTCAACGACTGCTTCACAGCCCGTGCCATATGGATCCTTCCCACCAACACCAGCTTTTCTGAAATGCGCAGGTGAGAACTTTCCCTGCAATACATCCTACATTCCTGTAACCCTCCTGGCCTCAACCTTCGTTAGTCACTGTCCTCACCCATCCATTCCCTTCCCTGCTCCCATTCCAGCACTACACAGCCATCATTCCAGTCTTTTTTATTTATTTGTTTTATTATTTTTTATCTATTTCTCTCCTTATCCGCTACTTCCCCCCCCCCCCCCCCCCCCACTCCCCCTGCCCACCACCCAACCTGGAGCACTTCACTGTCCGCTATCCCCACCATACTATCCCTCCCACTCCACACCTACCCTCCTCCCTTTCCCCCACCCACTCGCCACTCCCATCATGCACTGGTGCTGCTGCTCGCAGTGCAGTTTCAGTTGCCTGAGACTGCAGTCGTGCGTAGGTGCGTGTGTGGCCAAAAGCTTTAAGTGTGAAAATCTTTTTGTTGTGCCTATCTGTGACTCAGCATCTTCGCTATATGGTTAGTAGGAACTTCCCTTCTCATACTACTGCAGTATCCAGAATGCTTCTTGTAAAAATTCAACATGGTGCTCTTTGAAAATTGATGTCAAGATAGCAAATTAAGCAACCTACTTCATCAGCAAAGTCTTATGTCTAAAAGAAATGACTTCCATCAATTTTCAGCATTCCCTGACCATTTTCCTCCTTTAACTTCCATCATGTTTAAATGTTACAGTAACAATACAACGCAGGAAAACTGACCTATTATGCACACAGGCACCATACAACTGAACAAGTGAAATGACTATACAAAATGTGAGGGCAACCACCACAACATTAAACACATGAGCAACAGTACTGTGTTGTTATTTAATTTGTCTTTATAACAGTGTCGGGGATTACCGGAGCTGTGACACCAAACATCTGCCTTGACCAACAATGTCACCATGCCAAGAACCCCTTATTTTGAGAGTGTCCAACATGACCACCAAAACATCAATCTTACACCCGCAAAAATGTAAACACCACTTGAACCATTTCAGCAACTAAATCCAATGAAATCAGTAGGGCAACCACAGGAAAGAGTTAGTTTTTGGTGGCAGAGGGCAAACTAGGAATTCAATAATACAATAACACAATTCGAAGTGCACTCTGGAAAAACCAAAACACTTGAAACTGACAAAGAATAAAACATAACAATCTTACAAAACACACGACATCCCGAACTGTAGTTAACCCACATAGCTCAACCCTAGACCAGGATACCAATGAACTCCTACATAACCAACCCAAGGCCACGATACCAATTAGCACTCCTCCTGCCCGCCCCCCCCCCCCCCCCACCCCTCTCCATACCTACAAAATCTGGTACCCCCCAATTTCCAGAGAAGCTGTACGGCTCAAACCTAGACAAGTACACCAATAAAATAATCCCTACAGAACACCACCTCTTCAAAACAACACACCCTCTACAACAACATTTCACTTCCACTCCAAAACAAACACACCACAGCTCAATGATGTCACACAACACATCATGGTACAACAAAGTACACCCCAGTGTTGTGAACAAAACATAGAAAAAAAGCAGTGTTTGCTCATGTAACGAAGAGTAAGCTTTATGATAGTATACAATCAACTACCATGATAGTGTTCACGGCTATTATGGGGAGTTATAGAAACAGACACACTCCAGAATCCATAGGTGGGGTGATCCACAAGCAACAGTCAGCTGGAACAGACCTAAAAGTGATAGTTTGACCAACCACTGTCTATAGACATACTTGAAAAGAATTTGTCCACCTGAACCTCACATTGCGAAACACTGTCTGTATCATATTTTTATGCTTTCTGAAATGAAGCAGCAATTATCAAGTGACGCATCAACAGTGTATTTACTCTTATCAGAGGTCTTGGTAACAAAACAGAAAAACTTCCAACACTACAGTGTTTGGAGATTAACTAGCCTACTGCAGGAATGAATTCTCATGCCAAAAATCTGATTCCATGTTTACACAAATGCAAAGAGCGCTACATATAAAAATCTGAGACTATGACATCTTCTTGAGGTGAAAGAATCTATTGCCACTAATGTTTTTCACAATACAGTTCTTGTAATCTGTAACTCAAGAAAGCTCTAAAGCCATAGCGCTCACCACCACCACCAATGAATCCTGTGAGGCCAATGTAAAACCGTAATACAATCATGACGTAACAGCAGTTGTCATATTTGAGTGGTTGCTGTAGCTAAGACATTTCTTACATTACATACACAAGGAAAAATGGTAGTTCATTCTTGATATCCTGCTTGCACTGAATCATCACTACACACCTCCTCAACCATTGAATAATGATACACAAAATGAGGCTATAAATTTTCTGTATATTTTGTAAGTACCTCAAAACTAACATTCAATATTTTTAAATGATTCCTATTACATTCCATCCATCTAACTACAAAATGCAATTATCAACAAAGCACAACAACGGAAGGATTTCTTCATGTTCTACTCAGGTTAATATTACAATCAATACTATACAATAAGGGCACAACACAGTGAGACACACAGAAAAAAAATGACAACTAGCTGTCAATACTGTCAAAATTTAACATCGTATATAAACCAAAAGCACAGGCACAATGACAGCACAGTGAAGAAGAAACACGTCTCAGTGAGTGGAAAGAACTTGCTATTCACATCTACTGTCTTCGCCAACTCCAACCGATATGGATAGCTTGTTGTACTGCACCATCACCTCCACCTCATCTCCCCCCCCCCCCCCCCACTCCAGTCTTGGTTATAGTGACAGACTGGGCTTAGCATAGTCACAAGTCTAGAACAGGTTGAAAGGTGACACTTTGGTGTAAGTTTGCTTATCACTGCAGACACCCCCTCCCCCACCTTACTTGTGGTGACAGACTAATCTGTGGCGCAGGCAGAGCTCTAGGATACTTTGAAAGGTGAGAGTTGGCGAAGCCAACGAATGTGAAGGCCAAATAAAAGGTCATAGTGACAAATTCACCAGTAGCGAGGCCTAATGTTTTCGTATGCGCCACACTGAAAAACTACGTAGCTCGTACACCAACTGCCGAAACTACAAGTGGCCGTCCAATACGTAACTTTTACCACAAAATTACCACCTATGAACTTAACCTGGATCTCTGACTACGCTACAGATTGGACTATCATCACAGCTAGGGCTTCAGGCGGAACTACACCACCACACCCTAGCCTAAATTATTTGTACACAAGACGGGCTTAATAAAATACAATTTACTTCGACTACTTCGGGTGCAGAAAGATTTATGTAATTACGTATACAAGTCAATTTCCACACCTTGCTTATCCTTTGATACTTCTTTATGATCCACCGAACTGCAACGGCAAGCGGAAAAACGAAGTTGCCTGGACATTATTGTCAAAGTCCTTAAGCTCCAACAACTGTCAACTGATTGAAACACCCTGCTACACATTAATCCACTCATTTCACTTTAGGTTCCCTCTCCCTGATTTAAATGCCTCTATACACAACACACTACTATCTTTGAGTTGAAATGTTGAAGCATAGAGTAGAAAGATCTCTGGAATGGCCCATATCTACTTTAGGAGTTCGAGATAAACTTCTCCGAGAGTGGCAAGCGTTATCGGCAAGGAGGTTAGAACTTAAGGCCCGTCCACACGCAACGATCTGTCTGCGCAAATGTCTGCGCACATCACATCTGCGCAGACAGATCGTTGCGTGTGGACAGAAGATTTGCACCAACCTGAGGTGTGTGCAAACCTGGAAGTTGGAGTTGGAGGTTTGAGGGAAACCTCTCAAATCTGTGGGTTCAAACCACATCTGCACAGACAAGTTGGAGCATGTGTACAGGAGATCGCCGCAAATCTGGCGCGAAACAGCTGTTTACTCAGTCTAGTGTTTGTATTTGTGCGCACAGGGCATTAAAATGGCTGATACTCGTCAATGTTCTCGAGAGTTTGAATTCATTGAAATATATAGAAACCACCCATGTTTGTGGAAGATTCAAAGTAAAGAATATAGTGACCGAGACAAAAAGACAGCAGCATACAATACTCTAATCGAAATATTGCGGGCAGTTGACGCCTCGGCAAACAGAGATACGGTAATTAAAAAAAAATTCGTTGCGAACTGGCGAAATTATTTGCGGATGGATGTCGAAACCTATAATTATCTCTTAAAGCTTGTAACCCCTCATATTATGAGAAAAAATACTTGTATGAGAAGGGCAATTTCTCCTCATGAACGGCTGGCGGTAACATTAAGATTTCTAACAACAGGAAGGAGATACAAGGATTTGGAATTTTCAACTGCAATATCGAAACAAGCGTTGAGTAAAATAATACCCAACACATTTGAAGCTATTTACGCTCTCCTGAAGGATGATCCATGAAGGCAAGTCAAGTAAATTAAGTCTGTCAGCGAACTGTTTACCGAAAAGAGTTATCCAAAGTTCAGAAATCTAGAAGATCTGGTGTAAGAGTAGATCAAGTATACCAGCCAATGTTATGGTATTTTGATCTGCTTGGCTTTCTTAGTGATCAAGAAACGCCAACACCAAGCAGGAGTACAATTGAAGATGAAATTGGAGTGTCAATGTGCCAGGAAATGGAACACGAAGTAATGTAAAACAAAACAGGTTCGCCCTGCAACTCTCGCACTAAATGTACGTGAGAAAACTGCTTTCGCTTTAGCAGCCACTGTCTACACCATTTTGACCGCTTTCTCTGTTTCCTGCGGTTGGTCTGAATGTTTTTTGCAACACAAGCTGCGTACACAGACCACAACAGAACTTCCTCCATTTCTATATTTCAAAATAACTGAATTAAATTTTTGACGTTTACGGTGAGCGTAGTCGTTTGCCACTGATATTTCTTTTCTACATCGACAGATGGCGGGCGAGTAGTAGATTGAGGTTTGTGTCATGTGAACACACCACATTTGCAGCCATCTTTTGCATGTACAGGCATCTGCGCCGATGTCTGCGCAGACAGATCGTTGCGTGTGGACCGGGCTTTAGAGTCAGTGAGCACAATCGTTCAGTCGCCCGCTAGTATTTCCAGCGGGTGATGATACTTACTCATTTGTGAAGTAATCGGAAGTTTGAAGCTGTTTTCTACAGCGGAACTCGATTCCTTGGGACCGTTGTACAATCTCGGGATGAATCCACGGATTGTTAACCAAGGAATAGGTTAACTTGAAGTGCGCGTTGTCGACGACATTTTATTCCCCGCTTATTTAACTCAGGTTCACACACGTTATTAATGTGGTGCCACTGTTTGTGACTTTCTGTAGTGGCATCGTCAGCTACCGTTCACACAGGACGCCACAAACTCTAAGCATCAGCTGCATAGCTTATAATATAGCATCAACTGAAATGATATGTGCGGCTATGAATGTTATAGTACAGGTTATGGACTTAGAGCTGTCACAAGATTAAATAGAAAGAATACGCAAATGCTCGATCCGAAAATGTGTTTCGCACAGGGATAAATCAAGGGAAACAAACACATTTATAAAATAAATAGCACTCAGAGCCGAAAACGCTGTCTGCAGTGACAAACTAACCAAAAACTGGCATGTAAATATCATCTCCAGACACGTCACTCATCCAAGATTTTAGAATCTTATCGTATTCATTGATATAAGCGTTTTGAACAACTAATTTTTAGTTTAACGCTTGCCAAATCACACTCTGGAGTTATTTCCTGCATATAATCCACAATTTATACAATGCTTAGCCTAACAATTTGCGTAGTTTATACGACTCGCTTTTGTGGTTAAATGTATTAAGTTTATTTATTTAGTCCTTCGTGGAACACGTCATTGGCTTGCAAATATTGCGCCCCCCACACACACACACGCACACTGTGTTCTTGTAGTTCTAGAAGCTGCGACAATGTAGCTCCCGGATATTGTTTTTACTTTTTTGACAAATAAAATAGAAACGCATTGAAATCAATTGGAGTACATCAGCTGCTGCACGATAACTGCCACAGAATACTCGTGTTTCGCAACATTGCCAGGGAGCAGTGGTGGCAGGAAAGGGGCACAACATAGTACAACCAAGCTGAACTTATTGTAGTGTGACAAAAGTTGCATCTCTTCAGTTGCGCCACTAAAAATTGGGACTTCACACATGCAACTGCAGTATGTCCCTAACTTTGGCAGTACTTTTGTTGCGTGTGTGAACAGGGCTTTATTTCAGAAACAGCGTTCACCTCCAGCTGGTTGGTTGTTTTGGGGGAGGGGACCAAACAGCGAGTTCATCGGTCCCATCGGATTAGGGAAGGGTGGGGAAGGAAGTTGGCAGTGCCCTTTCAAAGAACCCATCCCATCATTTGCCTGAAGCAATTTAGTGAAATCATGGAAAACCTAAATAAGGACGGCTAGACTTGGGTTTGAACCATCCATTCTCCTGAATGCGAGTCCAGTGTGCTAACCACTGCGCCACCTCGCCCAGTCACCTCCAGTTAAGTTGGCAACAACTGAAGAACTCTCTGGGTATTTTCGTGTCCGTCATTTCATATCCACTTAACTGTCGTGCATGGAGCAGAAATATTTCTATTCTACGCCATCGTATGCAGAAATGGCGTGCCTAACATGAGTGATAAGCGTTACAGATCGCAAAGCTATACGCTTGAGGACACTGTGAGGCTGGTAGATACTCCAAATGAGTTCAAGAGTCTAGTAGAAAACGCGAAATCGTCGGAGCATTATTCAGTGAAAATATTAGTGCAAAACATTTAACTAAAGTGGTAAGGTACTTACAAGTGTAACAATAAAACAATCCATCTTGAAATTAGTTAAGGGGTCTGGTGTTTGTTGTTGGATCGGTAAGAGATCTTTCTAGATTTCCACATAAAGTATGGGAAAAAATATGCAACACTTTCCTTTCACAAACAACATCGTGTAGATCGACAAAGTAGCTACAACCGATGTACGATTGTTATTATTATTATTATTTAAGGAAAGAAACACATAAATATTATGCCTAGAAAAGGTAGTAGAGGCTACAGATTGGTGGTGCTCCATTCGTGTAATGTAAGTTACAAATTCTGTAAAATGAAATACACAACTTGATAAAGTTGTCAACAGAGGTAGGCATAGTCAGTTAGATTCAGATGCTACATTTCTACACACAATAGTACTCTATCAAATGTATCTGAATGGTAGACAGTGAATTGTATTATGCCATCAAACTAAGATGACACTTCTTGCCATGGCTGATAGGAATGACTACAAGTGAGAAATGTCCATTCAGTCACTTACAGCAGCCACCATGCCAAGTGTCAACCTAGTTTGCTGGAGAAGTAAGTAGATGCATAACGTAGAAGCAACTGCAATCTACATTGTGAAATTGTTGTTTTTTTTCACTCTCTCAAACAAACAGTGACAACACAGACATCATGGAGATTGATTTGACGGAAAATTCTGAGGGGTGTTACTGGCTAGCTTGCTGTTGTATTTATATCTTAGAATGATTAATTAATTACAGCAGCAATGGGCGTTCTACAGAAAATACGACTGCTGCATTATTGAACACTATTTGTGCATCCGCTTTCGCAATTCTTGGGCATATATACATCCTATTTCTATGATGTGGTGATTATTAATTATATTGGGTGTATATATGAAGAATAAGATGCCAACATTTACAATAAACAACAATTATCTTTTTTTATAATCCTGGGGTAGAAATGTACCTATGGCGTATATGAAACTGAACGCTGTTATTATTGTATCTCACTATTTATCTTCGAGGAACAGTAACTATTTCATACATAATTTTGGCTTGTGCTATCATTTCTAACAGCTGCATGTAATCTGTGAGGGAAGGGGAAGGAACTGAAGGGTGTGACACATTCACTGTGTTCTGCTTTCTTTTTTACAGTGATCTCAACTTAGAACTGTCAGTTTTGTTTTCAGAATAAAAATACCTGTTCTCAAATGTGAAAGAATTAGCAGAGTTGCAGAAGTGCTGTTTCAAAAGTAGCTTGACAGAAACCAGAGAACAAGTGATTTCAGAATAAAAATATATTCATCCTTATAAATTTGTTTATTTTATTTACATTTAATTACATCAGAGAAATGAAAAAAATTAAAGAAAACTGTCTCTTGTGCAGGTTGTCCAGTATCATACACATCCTTTTAATAATCCTGCTGGCTGTTCTCTTGCTAATATCAATGAAGTCTCCAATGGACAGAAGGAAATCACTAGAGGCAAAATATTTCGTGTCCGTAGTAGCTGGTCCATAGATGGAACGAAGTCATTTCTGAAAGAAAGAAAAGAGTTACATGAGACGATTCAAACAAAATTAAAAAACATAACTTGCAAGCTACTCCATCCATTGTTATCATTATGTAGATTCAATAACTAAAGATTTCTGTTAGCTGAATGATAATTACATATGTTCTTACAACATGAAGGTAACAACTTCTTTATGATGAATATAGATTTGGTTATGTGGATAATACTAATAACTGAGAAATGCAACAGCTATCTGCTTAAGCTTTCTTAAAAGAAACTGACTTTCTTGTTAATTTTACTGTGTTAAACTTAGCTTGAGTAAGCATAAATAATTTACGTGTTTATGGAAATAATGCTAGGTAGCGGTCTGTTTTGATGCTCTAAAGCATTAACTAAAAGGTGGAAAATTGTGGTCCCAAGGGACATAAGGGTGAACAATATTTTCTGGTATATGCTTCGCTAGTATTAGTCTTAGTCGTAGGAAAGGGGAATTTTGTTAAAAGTCAGTAAAGGCACAGTTGGGCGATGAAGTCTGGGGCCGCTAGCTGTGTGTGGTAATAGTCGGCAGCCAGTAGACCAGGCAGAGCTGCAGTGGCGGTATTGCACGTACAATTTGTTTGGAGTGGAGCAACAGCGAGGCAGGCAACTGCAGCGTTGCTTTAAGTTATTGCATTGTATGAGGAGAGGCAGTAGGCCAGAACTGGGAGTGGCGATGTGTAAGTGGCTGACGTATGGGAATAAACCCCTGCCATAGTTACTGTCTCTCGTTGACACTACGTCAGAAGCAAAGGGAAAAGCAGTATAAACGGTCAGGCACTTTCAGCTTGACAGGTGTACCAGGTCAGTCGAGAGTCGGGTCCGACCTGTGCTGGTCTACGTTCATAGGGGGCCAGTCTGGCAGTGATGTTGTAAATATTCTGTGTGAATCTGCACTTCGTTTCTATGTAATTGTTTGGGCTGTATTCCACGTCCGGGGACACAACACTGGGGCAGGATGGAATGGCAGCCGGGTACTTGGAGACTGCATGGTCTGCTTGAAGGAGGGCAGTGACAGCAGTCTGCAGTGGGTCGGGGACACACCACATCTGCTTCCCAACTGGTGTACCAGGATCCGGGCAAGGCGTACTCTGCGGGAGGCGTGGCAGCGTTGCCTCAGCGCCGGAGATGGCAGTGGATGTTGCCATCCACCAAGTACCACTAGCGGCTACTTGCAGCACCGCATCCAGGAGGGTGCGGGTTCGAGTCCGGTCCTGTTCTGGGGGCAGCAGTGGCCGAGGGCCACAGGTGACCAGTACAACCACCATCATCCCATGGTTAGACAGAGCAGGCCAAATGGGGCGGAGGGCAGCGAGGACCAGGAACTGTAGCAGTCTCTGGAATCGCTGGTGGTTACAAGGCCCAAGATGCGACTCATCGGCGGGCGGCGACTGGGGAGAGCGCGGCCGGCTTCCAGCTGAGCAGCTTGATGAAGACAGTAGTGGTGTCGGCATACCAGGAGTTGCTGAGCTGGCTGGACTCGGGGAACAGTGAGCGGGCGGCGTGCCAACATTATGCTTCTGTAAACTAGCTCTATCACACTGCACTGCCCTTTGACGCTATTGAACTTGCTCAGCGTGGTGACGCAAAACGACGTGGTGGGCCCAGGCTTCACCTTCGCCAACTGGAGTCCCATGTTCAACCATCGATGGGTCACAACATATAGATGTGGCTGAGTGGACTCAGGACATTAGTGTGCCATCCAACGTTTTTTTCATTAAACAGTCCTAATAAGATATTTCAATTTTAGTTACCATAAACTAGCTACAATTTTATGTAAAGGAGGACACTGAAAATAACTTCATACTCAAGGAAAGTTAACAACATAACATTCCAGGCACTCCTTCCACATGCTACATCTATGCAGATTCAATAACCAGATTCCTGTTCTGCTCTTATAACATATGTATATATCTACTATTTTATGACAAAAATGTGTGGCTTATGTGGCTAACACTTATAACTGAGAAACACAACAATTATGTTCTATTGTGGGGCAAGCATCACTTTAAAAAAAAAAAAAGGAAAAATGCTAACTTTTCTCTTAATCTTGCTATGTTAAACTGAGTAAGCACAATCAGTTCACAGGCTTCAATGAATAATGATATGTGGGAGACAATGTTGTTGTCCTGAAGCATTAATAAGCCTACGATCCAAATATTTTCACTAAAAGGCGGAAATTAGTCCTGACACTGTTGTGTTTCTAAAAAGGGGCATTCCTAATAGAAAAGAACGTGGAACAATGTTTTCTGGTATTGACGTAATGCGGCTGAGTGAAACTGGGACACTACACGAAAAAATGGAAGTTTTATGTATAACAGAAAGAGCTGTTAATTCAGACAGTGCATATACCTGGTGCGATTTTTGGATTTGGTTAAGTGTATTATGGCACTGTCAACTAAATATAACGAAACAGTTCTTTCCAATACTACAGCCATTTTAACATACACCAGGTAAACAAGGCCATTTTTCCAAGAATTGTCATTTTAATGTGCCTGATTTATGCAAATAAGTACTGAAATCAAATGCATATCACTACAAATAAACAGTATTATTTACGAAAACAGATAAATAGTCTCACCTGTCCATCATGTTCCAGTTTCTAACGTACAAGATTGAAAAGACGAAGTACGGTTTCCTTTGATAAGCTAAATCTAATTATAAATTCGAAATCTGCATCATCTCACTTTCTTCTCCTTCCTCCTTCTCATGAACAGTTCAGCCAAAATCTCTTCATCGCTGTCTCCATCTGTCACTATTCCTGTCATATTGAAAACTTACTCCCCAGTTAAGCTCGCTAACCAGCCAGAAATCGGGTTTGATGTTATTCTGAGCTGTAAAACATGTGCCTCACGCTATTCCGAGAACAGAGATTGACTGCTAACTGGAGATTACACAACCAGCCCTAAGGAATCTGGAGTTTACTGGATACTGCCTATCTGGAAAGAAGCATTGTGGAGTTAAGATCCGCCTACATCACATTATTTTCAATTCAATAAACTTTACCAACAGCCACAGACTTTAGGTCATTTTATTTTATTTCAAACACAACAAGTTTCGGCAATTCATTTAGCCATCTTCAAGCGCCTGTATAATGAAGGAGTATACATGTAGTAATATAAGGATGTACAAATAAAGTTTAAAAGTGACAGGAAATCAAATGCCGCTTACACTTAAATATGACGGAAGTATTAGCGTTAAATCAAATCTGTGTGTACATCCAGCACAATAGATAAAATATGTGTATATATTTGTTAGTAACATTAAACCAAACTTCTCTGTATATCCAGCACAATGGACTAATGCATGTGTACACATTTGTTAGTCATAAAATTATTTTACATCACAGATTTACTAGGGAACGTGTAAATGTGTAAATTCATTAAAAAGATCAGCACCGGATAGCTGAAATCAAAGGCTTGGTAGAAACAAATCTCGTCTTTTTTGTATTTTGTAAAATAATAAAATCCTATAAAATTCTTTAGATGAGGAACTGCCTAGTGAATACAAGTACCAATCATCATAAAGTAAAATGTCACACAGTAGGGTATGAATTACAACAGTATGCATATTTACACCCTAGGCAATACTACAGATGGTAAGACAAGTAGTTGTCACAGCATCAAAAATAACTTAATTCTACGCCCAACGGTAGTCGACATATTAAGAGAAAATATCATGCATAGCGAACACTAAGAATAATCACAACTATCTTGTGGCCTAGGTTGTACAGTAAATCTGAATAAAATATATGGTTGGTTTCCTCTATATCACTTAACAGGTCAGCATTACCCCAATGAAACAAATAAACAACAAAGTCAAATCCTACTTAAGCAAGGCGAGTCCTCTAAGTTCACAGCCGACTGCTTCATAAATGTCACTGCGAGTATAAGGCAATCCTAAATCCCCCCACTATGATTAGAAGTGAGGATGTAGAGGAGAAGGGGTGATGTAAAATTGATCGAAAACTATGTGTTTCTATTTCTTTCTTCTATTTAGTTATTTTGGAATACCTTCAAATATATGCAGTGCAGTTTGTCTCTTAATTGTGATGCTCATTGCGTCAGTCACATTATAAGAATGAACACTGCCGACAGCCAGTAATTTTGTCAGTGTGTTTCCGGATATAAGATCAAGGCACATGACTGATTATCACAGATAAGTCATACAGCAGAGAATCCAACATATACATCTAGCAATAATTGTTAGTCTACATACGCTTATGGTCAATATTCCCTGCTAAGGCCTTTAATAGATTTCAACCAAACCAGGTGCACATGTTACCTTCTTCATGGAAAGAGATACTGTGAGGTTTGAAACCACCATCCTCCTATTGGGGTGGGGTAGGGTGGAATGGGGATGGGATGATAATATTGTGAGGGACAGAGAATGGGGGCAGGATGAGGTGGCTGGAGACATGTGGAATGTGGAGATGGACAGACAGGAAGGGGTGAAGGAGATGGACAGAGAGAGGGTGGAAGAGGAGATGAATAGAGAGAGGGGGAAGGAAGTAATGGACAGAGAGAGCATGGAGGAGCAGGTAGACTACTAGAACATTGGAATAAATAAATACACAGGAAATGCCAGTTTTCTTAATTAGTAAGATATAAACAAAAAAATCAGACTCACCTAAACACACCAGCTGCCAGCCACTCGCATTTAACAAACAACCTGGGGCCTATACATCCTCCCTAACATCTTCACGAATACCTGAAAAATACAAAACTCCTCAGGAATACTCTTGCATCAGCAGTAACCATCAAAACAGAAAAGCATCTTTCACCATTCCTGAAAATTGAATTCACAGCCCCCCACTTCACCTCTATAGTATTTCCCTGGCCTCTGTTTCATATTTTTTTAAAAACCACCTTGTAAACATCCTTCCCCAAACCCTCATTAGAACCAAACACATGACACAAGACCGTACGTCCCACTGCAAGATATTCCTCAATGAGCGAAACCAGAACCCCATTACTCCGTTTTCCATTACCCAAAATACAATGTCTGAACGATCCTCATCGAAATGACACCCTCCACAAACCCAAAATCCCGCTACACCATCCCCCTTCAAATACTTCTTCCGTACCAACTAGACTTCTCAAGAAAAACAAACTAACATTCTGCACATAAATGATGTCACTCACCACAACATCACTACATCATGGACCAAAGACGACAGGTGATATCAAACGCTAAAGTTGATCTGAAGCCAGAGCATTTCATAGCACCCATTGATTTTGAGCAATGATTGCATCACCAAGCCCTGAAATACAACACAAACATGATTTCAAAATGGCTACCATGACGTCATAATCACCCATTTCTATGGGGGAGCCAATATTAAGCTTAATTACTTAATAATATAAATTCTTAACGTTAAATTTTAAACCTAAAGGGACAATCGGATTATTAATGATATATTTCAGTAAATAACACGTTTATCTGGAATGTCGAACTCACCAATTTTGTTAACTACATTTCAATATCAACCCAGTATGCATAAACGTTAATTTTTAGTCCAATCTGCTTATTTTATAACTCAAAATAGTACATGCAGCAATATAGCGTATGTGTAGTTCTGTTCATCCAATAGAAGTACTCTTGGTTTTTATTATGAAACGAAAGGATTACGAAATTATTTTTCACTTCTCTGGCATAAGACTGTATGCTTCAAATCCAGCGATTACACTGATCGTTTTACAGTATAGTATAGAAGGTAACTAAAAGAAATATGCAATGAGACGAACGAAAATGACACTTTCATTAAAAGACAAGTACACTGTAGTCACTGCAATTTTATTATTGTTCCTTGGATATCATAAAAGGTAGGACATCGTTATTGACAGGGAGTGTATTCTGTGCGACAATGCATGCTCTACAACGAGCTCCTATGCTGGCCATGAGCACGGTACCAATAAGGAGTCCTTGTGGTAAGATGTTCCATTTCTCCACGAGCATTGTTGACAACTGCTGGATGGTCGTTGGCCCGTGGAAAGCCTTTAATATGTGTCCCTACTGCATCCAACACATGCTTGATAGGATTTAAGTCATGGGAATGGGCAGGCCAATTCATTTGCGGAATATTCTCTCATCCCAAGATCTCTACCAAATGTGTGTTTGATTCCGTCACGCATTATCATCCATAAAAATAAGTCAGGGCTGAAGGCACCCCTGAAAAGACGCACATGGGGAAGGTGTACTGTGTCACAATCACATTGACTGGTAATTATAGCACATTCAAAGATTTGGAGGACGGTACTTTGTAACACCTCGATTGCCAAAACGGTCATGTTCAACAATGTTTGTGGGTGTATTTCTTGTTCCCATCTCTTTCCATATGAAGGTATATCCACAAACACTACTCATACTGAATTTGCTCTCATCTGAGAAGATTACATGACCCCACTCCTTGTTGGTGCAGTCTCTTGCCTGTTGGCACCATAGCATACAGTGCTGCTGATCTGCAGGTTTCAGTGAAACCAAAAGTACCAGTTATTATGAAAAGAGACCAGTCGCCATACCACCGCGAAGCCTGAGGTTGCTCCTCTTTCAGCCTGCTAAATGCTGCTGCAATTGCCTCCACTGTTGCACAATGTAGCTACCATCTGTTGCTGTAGTAGAGCATCACTTCCTCTTCTTTGGCCAGAATCCTCCCATGCATGTGAAAGAATGTCGAGAGTACTACCAAACTCCTAGGCCATACTTGTCACATTTAGTCGTTCTTCCAGCTCCCCTGATTCTTCCCCGTCTGTAGTCATCAAAATATTGTCTCCCAGCCACATTGTACTGAAGAACACCACAACAGTGCACCTTAAGTGCTCTCTGACTGTCGTACATGGTCATTTCTGATCACTTCAAATGCCTTGTGTATCAGGGTCATCATCATTTGGTGCTGTAGTCATGCCATGGGAGTCCAGGTTTTTTGCATGACTCGGAGAACAATGAAAACTTGCTCCTGCTCTTTCACTCATTTCCAGTGAGTAGATAATATGTCATGTTTTGACACGCATCTCGTTCTTAAGTTTTGCAGATGAGTGTTTATACATAAAGAATACAAAAGTATGCCCTATGAGCACAGGGCATTGGGCATGCCATAGTCTTAATGAATTTGTCTGAAGTTATTTAAAAAAAATCTGTCGAAAACCTAAATCACAATGACCAGACAGACCAAGCTCCATCCTCCTGGATAAGAGGCCAGTGTCTTTAACAGCTTCAGTTCCTCATTCAGTTGGTCCTATCGTACAATGTTCTTTGATTTACACAAAATTTGCATCTGAAAACCTATAGTATAAAACACAGTTCTGTAAGTTCAAACTAACTCTTGTTCAATCATTATCCATAGAAATATAAGTAAAATACTATGTAATGTTTTCCCTTATATGCACAACAGAGTGGTGTATGTGCTCACTTGGTGCAGTATGGATACAGGGCTTTTTAAGCAGTTCTTTACAATGAGTCCAACAGCTACATCTAGTTATTATTTTTTATGTCCCTCTTCTGCAGTTTAAAAATTGCACCTGTGTTTTCTGTATTTAGGGACAGTGTCACAACAACAAACTGACTGTTACAAAACTCATGGTAAAAGTCTGAGAGCATTACATGCTGATGACATATTTTTGACAATATCTTTATGTGTACATGCCCTGTTAATTGACAATCAGTATTCAGCCCTCAAAATTGATGTTTGTTAGCCACTCTACAGATTTACCATCTACATTTAACGCAACAGAATTGTTTCCGTATTTGTGCTGCACTGCATATTGTTTTCTTTATGTTCACTATTTATTTATTACACATTTTTCCATTGTAAACATCTTTGAGGGTTTCATTTGCTTTCTGTATAATGAGTTCTGGTGCTATACCAGTGACTATGGTGCTGCTGTCATCTGCAGAGAAATTTTTCTTCATGTCTTTTACTATCAGGAAAGTCATTGATATATATTAGAAACAAAACTGGATTCAATACATTACCCCGAGGAACATCTACATTTCTGTTTCTTATCTGATAATTATTTCACCAAAAACTGATTGCCAGCAAATGTATGAACTCTCTACACCTTTTGCAACCTATTTTCCAGGTAAGATTGGAACCACTTGCTCAGCGTTCCTCTCACACCTAGCGCTTCTAGTTTGTTTATAAATGTTTTATGGTCAACAGTGTCAAAAGTCTGAAATACATTTGGTAACACAGTCAGCCTTCTCAAGAGCTTCAAGTATCATTTTTATAAACAGTATGATGGCCAATATTGTGCTTCAGAGACTTCATTAATCAAATTATGATACATTAAAAAGGTTGTGTTTATTCATATAATTCATTAGTCAGTCTTTCATGATTAATTCAATTATTTTTCAGAATGAATACAGTAGTGAAAGTGGACTGTGGTTTTGAATGCTTTACATATTACCATTCTTTAGTAAGGGCATAACTTGTACATGCTTTAGGTGTTCTGAAAAAATACCTGAAATAAAGCACTCATTTATTGTGTTTGTTATAGGGCTTGCACACTGTTTATTCATGCATTCTGGACATCTATGACTGCTGACTTCTTACTTTTTAATTTCTGTATTGTCTCTCTGACTTCAAGCTCTGTTGTGGGAAACAAAGTCGTTGTGCCTGCTGTGTAAGCCATTGTGGATGTTATATGTGTTTCAGGAAGATTTTTCTTTAACTTCACTGCAATATCAGCGAAATAGACATTTATAAGCTTTGGCAGTTCTTGAGGATTTTTATCATTCTATCTCCATCTTTTATTTGTATGTTACTAAACTAGTGTCTCGCTTTTCCAGTTCCATGTTTTATGTGCAGCAGTGCAGGCAGAAGCCAGGGACCAATGCCAAAATAGGGGCATTTGCCAAGACTGCTAGCTTAGCATTTATGCCATATCAGCAGCTCTGCAACCACACCCCAATAGCAGGGACAATAACCAGCAGTTGGCAGGCCACATACATGAATTAAGCCTCAACTATACCTGCCTTGTAATATATATAAGCTGCTGCCCAGCCGTACTAGGCGTGTCGCTACAGCTGTGTTTCAAATCGGCATCTGCCGTGTGTTGACTTCCAAATCGAGTCCACCGTGTTCTTTCATCGTCTCTACTGGACGGCCAGACAGAGGGCTTGTCACAGTATGGATGAGCTGGGGGTGAAACTAATGTCTTCTCAGCTCTGGGCCACCCAGTACCAGTCCTGGTCCACCACTGTCTACCACCGAGTTACCACCCTCCAGCCATCAGTCGAGAACCTCAGGTGATGCAGCCACCTTCAACAAGGCTGGGTATTGGCTCATCCCAAATGTAGATATGGGAGCAGAGGCACCACCCACTGACACAGTACAAGGCTGAACGATGTGGAGTTAGAAGGTCGCTGCTAGGCTGTATCAACGAAATTGCTCTCACTCTCACATCATCACCTGCCTGCCCCAGCCTGTATTCACTGACCACTACTGCCCTGCTTCAGGTGGACGCTGTATGTACACCTATTCAGATTATCAGTCAGTAAATTATTTGTCACCACTCGCTGTCTTTGTCTTCTGCGCTTACTCTCCGCCTATACAAAAGAAGAGCTTGTCCACACCCAGTCTACATCCATTACAACTAGTTGGAGTGTTGGATGGAAGAGACCAAACAGCGAGGTCATCGGTCTCGTCAGATTAGGGAAGGACGACGAAGGAAGTCTGCCATATCCTTTCAAAGGAACCATCCTGGCATTTGCCTGGAGATTTAGGGAAAGCATGGAAAACCTAAATCAGGATGGCCAGATGCAGGATTGAACCATCGTCCACCTGAATGTGAGTACACTGTGCTAACCTCTGCGCCACCTCGCTCGGTGCATTGCAACTAGTGTCATAAGATCTGTTGGAGGTTGAAATGATGACGATGAGAGTGAGAGGGCGACAATGGTATTCAACGATAAGATACAAGAGCAGATTTTACGTTTCTCCTATGTGGACCTGTATGGTTGTTTCCTGCCCTCCCTTCTGGGACGTATTTTACGCTCCTGGTAGTAATAGATGGGCAAAATGACCATAAGCGGAAAAGTGTCAACTTGGTATACAATTGACCACTTGGCGAATCAGTTACCTTAAATGCAAACTGATGTGGATTTACATACGGAGATAGACATCGCAAGGGAGGAAAGTAGTGAACAATCAATTCCTGACACATCCCCACTGTCTTAAATACAAGCAACGCATCATTAGTGACTCCATTCTCGGGTAACTCTGAGAAGGATTTATTTTATATAATTTACTTACAGCTGCAAAATTAAGGAATTGTAATGACGAGCAGTTGTAAGGTGTGGCTCGAATAAAATTAGCAGATGATGCTAGAACACACATGCTGTGTCACGAAAAGTTGTTAAACGCTCAATTCTTCCAGTGTTTTTGCGAAAGACGTGTGGAACAATATAGAAGGTAGAACACAACTAGATATTACCAGGAACAGCTTAACGAGATAGCTCAGAGACAGGAACAATCTGTGGAGCATCGCACAAGGAAAATAAACATTGACATCTATCAATCAACAAATGACTACAATGCCAACAGAGCCATTCTGCTGGAAGTAGAACTAAGGGCTTTTTGCTAGGTTTCCCTGCAGAGATGCTGGATAAACTACTTGTAGATTTTCCACAAACTTCAGATGAGGATGGCACATTTGGCCATGATTCATGCTGTGATCATGCCTAGAGAGAAGAAAGTAGTTTTTAATACTAAGGCCATGTGTTACAGGTGTGGTCAGCCAGGCCAGATCCAGCAATATTGCAGAAAGCCGAAATGCAAGAAGTGTAAACAGGTTGGGCACACTGAATGAGATTTTTAGTGCTGAGATCTGCAAACACGAAGGTGGGTGTTGCAGGGTATATGTCGCACTCCAACATCAAACGAAATATGGAATGTTGTATCCACTGCGCGTCGTTCCCAGTAAATGTTAGCACGAAGCTCACATATGCAGAATCAGTGATAGCCTATAGTTCAATCAGTTGTATAGGAATAGGAATAGGAATGTGCGAATTTTTGCTAGAGATTCCAGGTATCTGTAGCCAGCCACAGCATACTTGGTATAAGGAATATGAACCAACTTTGTTTCAGGCTAAACAGTGTATGCGGGAGTAGTAATCACTCATTCGGTTCGACAGTACTGGATTTTCCAGTTGGGAGGAAAGGCTCCCAGGCTTGCATGAAAGTTCTTCCTAGCGTAGGCTTAAGCTATGACATCATATTTATGCTGGATTTCCTGATTAAACATCGCGCCAGTCGATCTTAAGCAGCACATAGTGAAGCTGTATGGCGCAACAGTACATTTTGGTTTTACTGCTGAAAGGACCAAGTAGCTCACTAAACTACATACAAGGTCTCTTAGTCTCCACTTGCAGACTATGATACCGTAAGATACAGGGAAGATAGTCTGGGTGGACATAGGAATGGACATGCCAGTTAAAACTTTAGCCCTTGGCGGTAAACAAAGGTTTTGACAGTACACAGTGTGTATTGTACAGAAGAGTTATGTACAGAAGACTGATGGAAGCCAAGTTCTGCCTGTCAGTGTGGACAATTTCAGTTCACTAAAAGTAGAGCTCTCTTGAGGTACACTTGAAAACATTGAAAGAGGAAGGATTGGATAAACATTTCAGGAAAGAGTATTCAAAGCCAGGACATTCTGTTGACCTACCCACACTATGGGTGAACGTGTTACATTTAGGACTGGTAGGGAGGTGATGGAAAGATTATTAAAAGAATATGCAGAGTTGTTTAAACCATCCACGACCACTACTATCTACATCGAAAAAGCAGAATAAGATTCCCACTGGGAATGAACCACCAGTATATAGAAAACTATAGCAAATTCCACAGCATCCACAGCCAGTAATGGAGGAATTTATCAACCAGATCTCCATGATGCGATCATTGAAGAAGGTACCAGCTCCTGGGCAGCACTGGTAGTAACTGTACCAAAAAAGAGTTCAGATGGAAATAAGGCTGATAGGTTTCCTTACAATTAAAGGTATTTAACTTAAAGGACAGTTATGGATGTATACCCACTGCCTAACATCACAAGGATCCTGAATAACTTGGGGCAACGTCATTATTTTACGACCACGAATTTGCGAAGTGGATACCATTAATTAGAGGTAGCAATATAGGACTGACCCACAACGGTCCCAGTCAGTCATATTGAGTACCAGTGAATGCCATTAGGTTTGAAAAATGCATTACAGCACCTACAGGATGGTGCACTACATGGTTCCAAACCGAAATAGTCCATGGTATACCTGGACAATAGTATAGTTTTTTCTGAGGACATCCAGGAACATTGTTATGCTTTCAAGTGGCATAACTAACTCAGAGATTGGCAAATTATTATATTGTACTAAAAGAAATTCGCCATTTGGACCATATTATCTGCTATGTTGGAGTGCAAACTGACCTTCAGCTTGAACAAGCCATGGGAGAATTCCTGATGCCTAGAATGGAGAAAGAGGTGCAGACTTATTTCAGGATAGATAGTTGTTACATGAGGTTTGTGTCAAAATTTGCAGAAACAGCAAGACCCCTGACTTATTTACTCTTGAAGAAGGTGAAGTTTCAATGGACTCTTTAATGTGAAGAAGCCTTTGAGCAGATAAAGGACTGGATCCACAAGTAAATAGTAGGACAGGGAGAGTGCACCTAACAAGAGCGTAACATTTACATTTGATTTTGTAAATAGGCATCATAGTGACTGGGACGCTCCACCACTATAAGCAGTAGTGCCCTTTAAATCAAATGTACACAGGAGTAAACGGTAATCAACACACAAGGTTGTTTATGGAAAAAAGTCACCGTACCCTTTCAAATTGTGTAAATCATTCCATGTGGAAAATGTACCCTCCACTCGAAATTTCGCTAAGAGTTTGTAGCTTATGTGGTGCACACCTTCAGAAGATGAATAAAAAAGCCCTCGAGCACCAAGAGGGCATGCAAAAAGGAAAAGCGAAGCAACACAAGTATCACATGAGACAGTGGGTACATTGGCTAACTTTTATGTATCAAAAGAGAAAACAAAGAAGTTTGTTATATGATACCAAGGGCGTTATCAAATAAATAAAATGATGCCTCTGGCTAACAAAAAAATGAAAATATCAACTTGCACCATGGTTGCACGTGTACATCGAGGCGTCTATTTAAGGGTGCAACTCCTTCAAAAGTGGGAAGGGAAGTGGTTATGTAGAAAGGTAAGGTCAGCTGAGAGGAACAAGATATACTGTGGTTACTGTGACATATCCATATGCCTTGTGACCTAATTTTGGATTACTTTTTTCTTAAGACGCAATATCCACGTGAATTTTATGTTTCTTTAGTTTGTTAGAAAAACATATATGTTCTGTGTTGCAATATGTTGATTACTTTGTGAAGTATATGGTTTGTGTAGAAGTTGTTAGTAGTGAGACTTACAGAGAGCATTCTGGCCCAAAGGATCCATTGTTTTCATTTTGAAAACAAATCGGTCACTTGGCCTATCCTCCTTGTGTAAACAAGCCAGTGTAATGTATTATCCCAATATGTGCAGATCACTCACTTTTGCCCTTAGGAATTTTTGCATAAGTCGAATTTCCGGTCAAATGCTTTTAGTCTAATCTCAATGGCTATAATTTATGACCCACTACAGTAAAATAACTGTCATCTTAATGATCATAATTTCTGACCCAAAATCGCCGCCATCCCTACAAAAGTCTTGCAGTTCGATCCCACTGGTGGGATTTGACTCCCACTACCAGTCTCCCCCCCCCCCCCCCCCCCCAAATCTGCATGACTCTTTGTGAAATGGTAGCCACCAATATGAGATGGATTTAGCATTCATGTTCTGTATGTTGATCGATCACCATGACAGTACTCAGCTCAGCTTCAAGTTTTTGAAGTTTGCTGCATAGAATTGTGGCCAACGGCATTTTATGCAAACACTGCAGTGTATGACCACCTACCATCACTATTTGCAGTTTTGGGAATATTTGTTACAATTTTGTCGATTTTTTGCCAGTATTCGATATAAATACTTTCTAGATCGTCATCCAAAAACACTAGTAAATACGATACTCTGAGTGTTTAACAATTTCCACCACACTGCATATTATGTAAACAGATGCACTGATATTCCAATGTTTAATATTTAACAGTAGAAGGGTTCATAGAGGTACACTCGTAAGCCACATTTTGTTCGAAATAGAGTTTATCGCAGTGCGACTTTCGTAACAATGATCTCTTCCAAATTTGTTGAAAGAGTTCCATGTTTCTGCAACAAATGATGTGATGGAGTGCCGTTCTATACTTTGCCATATTTCCAGAAGGTATATAGTCACACGCCACAGCAAAATTGCAGGTAGCGCAGGAACATGTAAAGCTTCTTCACATATTCAGCGAATATGTATAGGTGACAGCAGAGGAAATAAACAGTGTGATCCTTTTGAAACTGACACTGATGGTTACTGGTGTCTGTCAATCTACAGTTCCAGCTCAGAAGATGTTCTGGTATGTATATAACTGGTAACGGTTGTCAGTGGCTTGTGGCTTCGTTTCTGTTAACCTTGTTCACATGTTTTTTTCGCCGTACGTTTTATTAATGAGAAAACTGAAAGTACTTATTTTAATGACTGCTTGAAACTGTAATACTATAGTTTTCGTGACAACAGACTTGTTGTGGTTGTTGTGGTCTTCATTCCTGAGACTGGTTTGATGCAGCTCTCCATGCTGCTCCATCCTGTACAAGCTTCTGCATCTCCCACTACTTACTGCAACCTACATCCTTCTGAATCTTCTTAGTGTATTCATCTCTTGGTCTCCCTCTACGATTTTTACCCTCTACACTGCCCTCCAATGCTAAATTTGTGATCCCTTGATGCCTCAGAACATGTCCTAGCAACTGGTCCCTTCTTCTTTCAAGTTATGCCACGAACTCCTCTTCTCCCCAATTCTATTCAATACCTTCTCATTAGTTACGTGATCTACCCATCTAATCTTCAGCATTCTTCTGTAACAACAACAGACTTATAAAAATATTATTCTCGTGAATGCCATTTTAGAGACATGTAATTTTTTGTATGATTTGTTATTGAATCTCTAGCGGCTTCTGAGGCTATTTGCTCTTCATATTGCAGCTTGATATTAGTAGAGTTGCTGAAGAACAGTATGAGAAACAAAAATCTTCAAGAAAAAAAAGCGACATACTGATCGATGGGAGAAACTGAAAGCGAAACATTGACATAGTGCTGGTCAGCAGTGTTTGTATTCCCAAACCAACTAGACTGCTCAGGCAGCTTCTGCATGATTTCCCTGTACTTATTCAAATAAGTGTACATTAAACTACTTGGAGCAGAAGAAATGAGCTTGTCCGTTCTCTGGGGACATTGGAAACTTTAATGCCCCAAATAAAAGTGCATAAATCTGATACCGATAAAGCGAAGGTTTATTTCAATTTTTTAAGTACACATGGTCTAATATATTATAGATTTATTTTATTTTCATCTATTTTATGGTACTTTCTTTCATAGCTATCCAAGAAGACAAGACCCTACATCTAAGGCTGATACATTTTCATTCAGGCCTAATGTGAAGGTATGTGAAATCAAAGTCTTTTCAAAGGTTTTGTGGCTCGCAAAGACATGCGAGGAGGGTGAAAAATTTTCAACAGCAAATGAAGATCGGTGTCACAGCTACAAAAGAAGAGGAAAGAGATTTGTAGATTATACTATTGTACATGTTACCTATTTGTCCCAAATAGAATATTGTTGAAATATTTGAGTGGCAAACCAAAATAAAAAATCAGATGTTTTTTCTTTCAGGTTAACATAGAAACTATCGACAAAAACTTCAAGATGGAGGTCAACAAGCTGCCAGAATTTTTCTCAGTACCATACCAAAATATAATAGTCATTGCAATAGGCAGCAGAGCACTTACAAAGTGAAATTATAATGTGCTCTCTCAATTACATCCTTATTTCAGGATAAATTTTGGGATAGATATTTGGAATAATGTAAAGAAAGCTCGTTGCTACTGTATCTGAAAGTAAATTCAGATAAATTTTTGTACTGGAATTTAACATAGACTTGACTATGCCAAAACATGATTTCTGTTTGAAGTGTCATCCACGTTTCTAATGACAGTAAATAACTGAGAATTATGTGCAATTGAAGACATAAAAGAAACAGTATGAACTGTCTCTCAGAAAGGATGATATTGGGCAAAACGTAATTATATCTTTAACTGTCTGATTAAATATAATCCAAAAGAGCACCATTTAATAACAGTGGACATTGTGGTGTGCGTACTGTAAGACCTTCGATACACACACCATCAGATTATTTGACTTGTCGCTCTAACGAAGTAGGCGAGTGTCAGCAATATGTCTCATGCTCTTATCATGGAGTGTTTATCTCCTGCCATTAGGTCAGACGATAGAAATGCCACTTGCACGCTTAGAGTAGCAGATTGACGGTGGCCAACTTTAAACAGAACTTGATTAATTTTCACACACATTTATTAAAATAATAACGAGCATAAAATTACTTAATTTGGTTCAGGATGCTATTTACAATAGACAATCTGAAGTTCCCTTGGTATTGCTACGTTAATCTTATTCTTACATATCTCTGATACTTGTCAAAGTGTCTATACATTTATCTTCATGGCTATGTACAGGAATATGATAATCTTCTTAGGTGCAGACTGAAACTTGACTATATACTGGTACAGACTAACGCAGACTGGTACAGACTGGTGCAGACAAATGCAGACTGGTACAGAATAATGCAGACTGACTAATCGGAGGTCTGTACACTTGTTATAATACCTCGCGCGCACATATATCACTGCTCGAGTGTGATCCGCGAGGAGAAAAGGTTCTACGTTAGCAGCAATCTCATTGGCTGCGTTACATATTAATACGCTGATCGGCGGAAGCAGAATTTGGTCCGTCTCTTAGGCAGCGCCATCTTGTAGTGTGGAGACGGACGAGCGCTGTGCCTGCGCTGTTATGCTTAGCAGGGCGCGCTCTAGTGTACGCACTGACTACGCAGGACTATGTACACAACAGACATGCAACAAATGTGCCCCACACCTAAACTGACAGTTGGTCCAGCACTTTACTAGAAGACAGTATTTACACGTAACTATAACATCCACAACCATAGATCAAATAGAGGATTTATATTTTTGTGTAGCGAGAAAGATGGAGGAAGGGGTTCATATGAAGCTGAGAACTGCTTGATATAATACTTGGACATATCCAACCCTCATACAAAAAATCTCCACTTAATTGTATACACTGTCCAGTCACACTAATGTGAACACCTGTTCAAAGCCCAAATAGCCACCTTTTGCTGTGTTGACCACTGCGAGATGTGTGGGAAGACAGTCAATGATGTTCCAGAAGATACCAACAGGGATGTGGGAGGCATGTTGACTCCAGTATCGTGACTAGCTGCCCCAAGTTTCTTGGTTAACAATACATGACACAAACAGCCCAGTTGGGGTGTTCCCACAGATTCTCAATTGAGATTAAATCCCGTTAGTTTGGTGACTGGGAGAATATGGTAAACTCATCCTGATGCTCTTTGAACCAGACACATACACTGCGAGTTGTATGACATAATGCATTGACCTGCTGGTAGGTGGCATCCTGCTAAGGAAGGACAAACTGCATGCAGTAGTGGCCAAGCTCCCCAAGGATAGATGCAGTTTGTATTGACCCATTGTGCTCTCCAAAATAGCTACATCATCTATGGAATGCCACAAAAACATTCCCAAGACCAAAGCGCTCCCTCTTTATTTGCTTTTAGACGTTTCACGCCAAACACACCAATGGCCATCTATCTGATAGAGCATAAAATGTGATTCATCTGAAAAGGCCATCTGTGGCCACTAAGTGGATGTCAGCTGCGGTACTGGCGTGCAAAATCCAGCCTCTGTCGCCAACGAGCAGCAGTCAGCATGGGTACAGGAAACAGGCTCCTGCTGCAGAGGTCCATACACGGTAGTGTTCACTAAACGGTCTTTGATTAGTCACTGGTTTTAGCCTTTGGTTCATCTGGGTGGTCAGCTGCTCAACAGTTGTATGGCTATTCGCCCATACATATATCCACAGCTGTAGTTCAAAACTGTCATCTACGGCTTGTGATGCACCACATTTGCCTAAGCGGCAGTTTCAGATGATTTCATTTTGCTGTGCGTGGTATACTTTAACCATGGCAGCACACACACAGTTTACAAACATAGCCATTTTAGTCTGAAAGCCAGTACTAATGCTCTTTGGCATGTCAGAAAAATCTCTCAATTTCCGCATAACGACATTAACTGCACTGTTTTCCACGTCCCCGTAACTCGCTTAACATACCATCCACAACTAGTGCTGCCACCTGTCGTCTGTGAGCGGTGAGTGGTGAGTGAAGGTCACATTCATGTGACTGGAACGTGTGTAACTACAAGGGACCAGTAAGGAAATTGGTTTTTATTGCTTTGGAAAGGTCTCTCGTTAATACCAAAAGATATGGATCTATCCAGCATTCCTTCCCTATAGTAGGTCACACGAGACTCCTTTGCAATCGTGATTTTGGTCGCACTGAAGTAAATACAAGTAATAAACGTCCAGTAGTACACACACCAGGTGAGCAGGTAAAAACAGTAAAACCTATGTGTCCAAAATATTTGATTGTGGCGTAAATGGGAAGAGAAGGCTGTAGTAATTTGGTTAACCATAAGACATTGATCCCGAAACCTAACTTATTCACATCTGGAGATCTCATTCGTCTCAGTGAAGCTGCTCAATTTAAGTCTTAGTCTCGTGATCCATTCAAGATTACTGTGAAGCTATGCAGAAATAGGTGACTTAATGTCAGTGACTATTCAGATCAAGAGGAAAGGAAGGCCTGTTGAACTAGATCCATTTCAGTTGCCAATCAAATATAGAAAACCACTTCTGATTAACCAGAAAAAGGTTGATTGTGCATTATCTTGTACTGTACACATACCTGAAGCAAATCAACACTTGTGTAACATGCCGTGCACGCTGGAGCATGAGTGAGTGATGGGGACAAGTCAGTGGGCCTAGGTGAATCGCTATTGACAGTTATATATTATTGACTTCAGTACATAGCACAGTGAGGCAGACACACCTCTTCCCATTGGCCCTGGCTGGTGCTGACAAATGGGAAGTAGCTTCTGCATAGCTACTGAGCTGGTACTGGACGCTGCTGAGGCCAGTGGCCTTTGGAGGTCATAACCATTGACGTCAGCAGCGCTATTTGTTGTGCTATGACGACATTCCACTCGAGGAACAGTTCCCCAGCTCCGCATGCCCCTGCAATGGCGATACGTGAAGTTGCTGTGCACAGGGGTCAAACCTGCTCCCCTTAGACAGGAGTCAGATTGTGGCTGGTGCTACGGCACCAAGTCCCACAATGATCTCAGCATCGGTGGCAGCAATCATGGACAGCAGATTGTCAGGGCTGTAGTACAAAGTCCTAGGAAGGACTGGTACTGGTTGCAGGTGCAGCCTGGTCTTGAACTCTTGGCTGCTACTGGCAGAGCCCAGTCGTTTTGCCCTCTGGCGTCGCTCTGGCGTTGTGGTAGTGCTGCTGATTTCTGGTGATGAGAAGTGATCCCTGCCTTCAAGTCCAGACTTATTTATACGCCTCCAGTACCCATTGGTTTCACTAAAACCTGGCACCTAACAAGAGACTCGCACTGGAGTGGTGAGGTCGCCCTGTTTGCTATACTTTTATAATTGTGTGGTGCTCTTTACTGCTGTGCTCCGCTATCCTTATTTTGCAGTCTGGTGGCATATCTGTTATTGTGACTCACATGTCACCACACTGACAGTTATAGACTCTTGGCCACTAATGCAATGCCCTATGGTGGCTTCCATGCTACTTTTCCTTACTTTTGCTAAAACGTCATACTTTTCTGTCCAAAGGCTGGATGGTGGCACAGAGATGCCCTCTCCTATGGAGAAGGCCCAGCCCTTTGGGTCTTATTTTGACCACTTTTCCTCTAAGGCAATTCTATCCCTTACTCTACAGACAAATGCTCTTATTACTAGACTGGTTATTCCATTTTACTAAACAATTATCACACTCATCCATCCCTTGTTCAGGAAATCCAGTGCACAGGAATTCGAATTGTCCCTGGATCAGGCCTCCGAATGCCCCACCATCCTAGATACATAAAGGCAAAATCAGGCAAAATGTGACTCACTATGGCGCTAGGAACTGTGACTCTTAAGGTCACCATTACTTGACGTCTACCATATCGATAGTAACTTGCACACTGCAGATATTGTACTGTTGTTATTCACCTCTCCTGTGCAGTTGTTATCTGATGTAACGAATGGTCTAAGCTGGGCTCCCAGGTGACATTAATTAAGGAAGGTAAGGTTTTGTTTGTACAACATCTCTAGGGATTCATCTGGCCAATACAGCTGTGGTTGTGTTATATTTAACAGAGTAATTCCCATAATGTTAGCTGACAAATGTAATGTAGGTCAGTGGTGGTCAGTGGGCTATAGATTAAAAGGGGGTGTCCTAACAATCTCATGCAACATTTTGTCTCTTCAGAACATTTCTTGAACAAGGAAAATATATCAGTAGCATTTAGTGCATTAGCAAGTGACGTAATTTAAACCTTCGTCTAACACAAGTTTTTACTCTCCTAAACATAAAAAATACTTACCAGTACACAGTTTTTAATATTTTCTGCAGGCAAAACAGTAATTTATGGAATAATATTGAACAACGTTTTTACCTCTATTAAAAGGTTTGTAGACTAAGCCCATTCTCCTCTGTTTCCCTTCAGCAAAGTGGTCAATTACAATCTCATTAAAATTATGCACATTTTGAAGTGTTTTTCCTATAGATCACACAGCTAATGCACTCTCTCTCTCTCTTCTTTCATTTTGTTTCTAGTGAAAGTCTTTATCGTTTTCAGCGTGGAGAAACAGCTCTCGCATTCCGCTGTCGACACTGATATTGTACAAATAATTCTTAGAAGTTTCATGGTAAAACAGTTTCTACATTATTCTCGTAGATACACTTCAGAGGCGTTAAAGCTCTGTCTGCAGTTTAGGAATCACTTCCACTGTATGCAGCTGTCACAGTTCATTTTCGTATAAGTCAAGTAATTTAACTTCTTTAAATTCTTTGCCAGGGAATAACAGGTTGTGATTTGGAAGCAACTGGAGCAATATAGCTGCTGACAAATGATTGCTAAATGCAAAACGCTCGTCAATGTTAGCCATATCAAGGTTACAGACTCATTTTTTAACAGTTTTACAGGAATCCAAAACTGAAACGTTTTGGGCCAGTGAGCTCCTCATTTCCATTCCCATTATACCAGTGATGATGAAAATGAAGAGAATTTCTCATCTGTTGCATCACTGATTTGCATCAGAGACTTTCTTAAGAGCTTTCACACTATCACCATCTCTACATTGTAGCTGATTAAACAAAACTTCGCAGTGTGACACGACCTTGTTGAAAAACTCAATCCAAAAGGGAAACTCCTGGTCGTTGATTATAAGTTTCCGATATCCAACTGCTTTCCTGGTTCATGAATAAATCTCAATAATCCCAAGGGACTCAGTTAATTCTTTCTTATACTTAAATATCGAGTTCACACATAGCGTTTTGAAGTTCCATCTCGTGCCAGCACCTTTTTGGAACGTATCTTTATTCACGGTATTATACAATATGGTAGTGCACTGACTTTGAGTAGAAAGTAGAGAATCCCTGTCAGACAATATTGTAAGTTCTTCGTGTTATATTGCACACCGCTCTACAATCAACTTGAATTGGTTGGTGTAACACAATACTAAATTTACTTTTTCATAAGCTACTGTCACTCTTGCCTGCATCTCATTGTGCTTATCGCTCATAACTGAAGCTCTGCCATAGCTCTGAGCTATCAGTATTTCTGGGGAGTCGTCAATCTTCAGTAATTTCGTTGAGTACTTCACTACATTTTCCTGCAATTTTATGAACCTTTTAGATACTTTAATTCACCAAACAAAAGTATCGTTTAAGACAAGACTGCACAATCTGTCGTTTTCATCAACTTCAGTTCCAATGTAATCTGTTTGCAATGTTTCTTTGGAAATGAACTGATGGCAAAAAGCGTCTGTAGAACCCAGCAGCTCGTTCAAAACTGTCTTGCAAAGCCCCAAAAATACACGTTTATTGTTGTTTCTCAATATGTTCATTGATTGGTGTCATTACTTGTATACCTCACCCACTTCGCGAGACTGAGACCACCACTGTAAGCAGCCCTAGCGCAACGAACTGCACCATCCAACTCCCAATACCCCCACTCTTCTACATGCTTCTATCGCTGCCTCTAAACCTAAGCTCGCCGAGATTCCCACAGTCGGCTCATTCTAAGAACGTTGATCATTTGCTTACATGTGTAGTATTCCACCAATTCAAAAAACGTAAATAATTCGTGTACACGGGCTGGTGGTATACAAAAATTAAATGATCGATTTTTGATTCACGGTTCTTACATAGTTCAATATTTCCTGTAGCTGATATTATTGGGAGGGCATTGCCTCAGAATCCTCAAGGAGTAGCCGCCACTGATGTAGGCCCCATAATATCACACTGACATGTTAGTCTCATTGATCAGTTCCTGCAACTCTGCACAGTTTGCTCCCATAAACCTCCCTGTACATAGCAGCTGACTACCACTATCACGTAGTCATATGCTGATTATATCCAGTATTAACATGATCTTTGAAAATACTGTTTCAGCTCTATCATCACTTTCTGACAAGTACGACTCTCCACACTACCTCTGAATTATTGCATGACACATCCACTTCCACTTGCAGTAACCATCCCACACTGACATTGCTGAAGCTCATCCTTGGTGATCACTACTTGTCAACTCTCGTCTTCCGCTACTAGCAGCACCCCTCTTCTCCCACCTGCACAAACTTCCCCACTGCCGCTAACTTCACTGGATACGTATGCACCTTGTAACATTTGCTCACTACCAGTACTCTCACTGACATGTACGATTGTGCATTATCTTTCCTCAGCCCCACTGTTGAACTACTATTCCTGGCTACCCACCTGCACAGTTAGCTCAATTCCAGCGATAACTCATCCTAAATGTTCCTCAATCCTTTCAGATACTGCGCAGGGGCAGCAAGACTGGATTTAACTGCCTGTCAGATGCCTGATACATGGCTTCCTATAAGTTTGTCAGCTCCACTCTTGCATCCCAAACGCTATCTCCTAAAGAACGCAACAATGTTGTTAGCGTTATTCTCATCCAGTATCTTGGACGGCCTCCAAATCTCGACTCTAAGCACTAGCTGAGGCCCTGGCGTGATCCATAAGCTTCTAAGTAAGCTGCTGAAGTATAGGTGTATTATTTAGTATTCCACCCTCCAAATTCATGATTTGCTTACGTAAAATGCTACTCTGCTGTTGTTTTATTTGCTTCAGCCAACCCTTTTGTGCCTTCCCCACTTTTATTCTATCTGTTCATGTCACTTGCGTCTGCTGTCCCAAACAAGGTTTTCAGTATCTTACATCCTGAATCTATTAATTCCCTTTTTACCTTTATGGCCTCGTATAGCATGCCGACTTCTAGCTCTGCTCTGATTATCTTCCACATCTGCCTATTCAAAATAACACATGCTCTGAGTACCTCGCTGTGCTCCTTTGGTGATTTCCCTAAGCATCCTATTACTATTCACTAACTGTTACACCCATGAGAACTCTTCTTAAAGCCTCCTTACCTCTTTCTGTTGCTCCAAAACATTAAACAGTAAGCTTAGAGACCAACTATGGCTGGACAGTACTATGTCTTATTGCCTGGAAAATAAAACTCCTCCATCCAGGTGATGATCTCGCAGCGTCCCCACTCCATCTCGACCAGGAGTGACAGTGTTGTCAACACACACGTTCTTCTCTGCCCCCATCCTCGATCATCACCATCATACAGCAACCTGAGGACAATGACTGTTGTCATCTCTCCTCCCCTCAGAAGGCTGCTGTCCCTGACAGCATGTTTCCTCATACCATAAATAAATAATCACAACTACTATAAATCTTAACTAAGACAAATTCACCCACCCATATTATACACAAAAGAAAACAAAAAAAGAACCGCTAAAAATAATATTTAATGATTACTTTCTAGGCCTTCAAGAATATCAAGCATGAGGTATCCGGACCTGTTCCTCTCATTCACCCCTTGGCTTCTTCTTCCCTGACTCCTTCCTTATTTGTGTTCCTACGTCCTTTGGAAACACTTTTGGTGCACCCTTGAAACCCCACAACGCCCAATATGCACAACTGTTGACATCATAGCCAATTGAAGCTTGATATTTACTAGTGAAGTAGTTTGGTTCACTTGGTATGGGACCTGGTACCATGTTACAAATTTCTTCTTTTTCCCCTTGAGAGTATAAGCACCTGATAATATCACTCATTGTCCCAATCTGTTCTGCAGCGACCTTCCCATACACTCCACTGCATCCTCTTGTTTTTCCAGCACCTTTCTGTTTGTTTGGTGGACCCTTTCCAAACTTACTTCACTTTTATTGCAAATTCTCGGACTTACTCACCATTCCCACCCTCCTTTTGTCTAATCATGTCGGATGGTGAGGGAATCTTCTTCCCATGCACCACCTCAAATGGCGAGAATCCCGTTCCAGTGTATACCTTGCAGTTACATTCGCTCACTATTAAGCTTAAATATATATCCCAATCTGACTGATGTGTGTTCATGTAATAACCCATAATTTTCCCAGTCGTCTGGTAAACCCATTTGGTCCTTTAGTTACTCTGAGGACGCAGGGAATTTCTTCTTAATTTTTGTGCTCTTAGTAAGCAAAACAACGATTTTATTAGATCTGACATGATGTTTATCTGCTGGTCCATAATTGTCGCCCCTGGTACTCCAAATACTCCATGGCAACCTGTTTACCAAGGCTTGTGCGACACTGACAGCCAGTTGCTCCAGCACTGGCATCGTCTCTATGTAACGAGAAAAATGATCTCAGTTGGAGGATCTTAATATGTCCACGTCAACAAAACTAATTGGTTCTATTGCCTCTGGAAACCTGTTTCCAGTTCAAATCCACCCACTGCACACACTGTATACTACACCTAACATATTGATCCACATCACCTTTTCTACTCCTCTACCACCACTTCTATGCCGCTCTCCGATTCGTTGTTTTGCAGCTCCCCTGACCAACAAGATATGATCATGTGTCTCACGTAACACTTCCTCTTTCAACACCGCTGACACAACCATACATCGACCCAATTTTGTCTCTCTGCACAACAAACCATCATACAAGCTGAACTGATACTGCTTGCAGTATTGCTTACATTCCTATTCTTTGTTCTGAGCAGCTGGCCATTCCTCAAAGTCCTGACTAAGTGTTTGTGTCATCACTGTCTTTCTACTCAATCTGCCAGCATATCTGTGTTTTTTCCCATTTTTGTAGATTACTTCGAACTCAAATTCACTGGCTTTCAATGCCCACGTCCAAATCTACTGGATTTATCCTTCAAACCTAATAACCACTTCAGAGCAGCATGGTTCATTACTACATTTTGTACCCACTTCCTGAATTACAACACACCCAAGAGCATGATTCGACGCATCACATGACAATATGAACTTCTTCCGAAAATCTGGAAACAAGGATTCGACATCAATACTTTCTTCAATTCGATAAATAGTCTCTGGCATTCTTCCAACTATACAAAACTAACACTATTCTTTAACAACTGCATAAGTGGTAGTGCTGTATCTGCAAAACCCTTCACAAATTTTCTACAGTAATTTGCGAGACCAAAGGAAGATAGAAACTCCTTGGTTGTTCGTGGTATCAAGAAATCTTGTACTGCTTCTACTAACCTCACATCATCCTTACTGATCATATCGTCCCAATAGTTGACTTCTTCCAGCACAAAGTGACATTTTCCCGTGCTGAGTGTCAAATGGGCTGTATGTAGCCTCTTGAATACTTCCCTCAGACGTTGTCTATGTTCTTACATATCCCTTGAAAAGACGATCATCATTGTTCACTAGATACTGCCATGGTTTCAAACTTCTCAGCACGCCATCCATTAACTGTTGGAATATTGTCAGCGTATTGCACAACCCTAACGGTATCCTTCTTTGTTGGCAAAGATCCCACTATGTGCAGAAAACTCTGTTTTCTAACTATCCTCCAGAGCAATATCTAATTGATAGTATTCACTCTTCAAGTCCATTGTCTAGATGGGTGGCATTGCCCTAGACTATCTATCGCCTCCGTGATGCTCACAACTGAGTAAGAATCTGCACAGCCTTACTATATAAACAGCAGTAGTCATAACAGTAGCGAAACTTACTAGAGACATTCACAGACTTCTTGGGCACCATTATAGTTCCCACCACCAACGGCTATTACTCTCCTCTGTTACCCAATTGACCAACTGTTGGTGTACAAAGTCCTCTTAATACTGGTTGCAGTGACTGTGGTACTCTGTATGATCTACATTAAACTGGTGCTTCATTCCCAATGGAATCATGGGTTGTGTGACTGGTGTAGCAGGTAATGGCCCTTGCCATAAAAATAGATATTGAAATTCCAGTAGCAGGACTCTCATGTATGTCCACTCTTTCCTCTTTAAATGCTTCAGTTTTTCACGAAATGCAGTTCTACATCTACATTCATACTCCGCAAGCTACCTGACGGTGTGTGGCGGAGGGTACCCTGAGCAGCATCCTGTGCCTTCCATGGCCAATACATTCTGTGCAGCAATCTTCCTCATCTGGACTCTCCAATGTGGCCAACAATGTTCCTTTCAATAACTTCACTTCCTCAGTGCCAAAATAATCTGTATTGATGGGTACTACCTTGTCTTCATAACTTTCCTATATACATACAATTCTTCGCTTTTCTAAACAATATTCAGTGTCCAAAACTTCATTATCTTTCATGGATTCCACAATACATAAGATGTTAAAATGTATGTCAGACTCCACATTCACCCACAGCCAATTTCTAGTGCCTCCTGACATACAACCATGCAAATCAAGCCTTATGTCATAGCTCGAAATTTACTTCGATTGTGTCATACAAGATGCTCCAAGTGGCAGATCAACATTCGTCATTGAAGGTCAATTATGGTGTGATGACGATGTAGAAAGTTTATCTGTAAGGTCATGCTATAGCCTTTGCTTACTTGAGATGCCACATCCACACACTGCCAGCAGTCTCAAATGAAAAATCAGCGTTACTGACCCTAACGGTCGTGTATCATTATCCCATAGTCTGCACATTTTGTACCATGGTGGGTTACCTCCTATACACTCACTCTCTTAAAGTCACTAACATGTGCGCTCCTCACCATTTACAGTGCTAAACCTATCAGAAAAGGATCAAGTACCCATTCATCAGCCTCTTGCAATACCACTTTGTTCACCCCCCTCATTTCATGACAATTCATCGATGTGCACATTCATCTTCCTAATTCTACGACAAAGTCTTCCATTGCCTCATTATACCTTTTTGGAAACCATACCTAACAGCTCAAGAAAATATCGTGAACTGTTTTGTTTCCCGTAACTCCAACTCCTGCATCAGTTGACCAAAAGTTTCCACTTTGTGTAATGGTTATGTTCACCTCATGAACAACTTTATATCTCCTATTAAACACAACTTTCCAATCTGCTATTATTGTTATTGTTATTGTTATTATTTAATAACTATTTCTTAAGTATGGTAGAAAGCATAGGGCCAGACACCTCAAGAGAAAATCAGAGCAGTGACTTGAAAAAGAAACTCTCTTAAAATTCAGTCATATGGGATGTATCACCAACTTCTCCTTTCGAAATTAAGAAAATTGTATAGTGTCTCTAAAATAAAAGCTCATCTGATTTTGATGATGTTTCCTATAGAGTATAAAAGATTTGTTCACATGTAACATACCTAGTCTTATCTGAAATATGTAATGCATCTGTGACACAAAGTATTTTTCCAGAGAAACTGAAATATTCCATTGTTAAACTCCTCTCTAAGAAAGGTAGTAAGACAGATGTTAATAACTACCTATCTGTTTCACTGCAGACATCATTTTCCAATTTCTTTCAGAAGTAGGTGTATTCTACAATAGTATCTCACCTTAGCAACAACAATATCCTTAGCAAATCACAATTTGGTTTTCAGGAAGGTTGCTCTACTCAGAATATCTTCAAATATTCACTCACCAGATTTTACAAGCATTAAATAATAAAATGGCAGCAGTTGATATATTCTGCGATCTATCTAAGGCAGTTGACTATGTGAACCACGGTATTGTCCTAGTAAAATTGAAGTTTGATGGGACTGTTGGTGTAGCCAACTAAGGTATAATGTCACATCTAAGGAAAAGAATGTGGAGAGTTTTAATTAATAATAATTCAACGAATATTGGAAATTGAAGTTCAATGGGACTGATGGTATAGATATGCAATGGATAACATCATATCTACCCATAAAAATGCAGAAAGTTTTACTTAGTAATTCAACAAATATAATCTGTATACATAATTCTTATTGGGGAGAAATCACATATGGGTTTCTCCAAAATTTAATCTCAGATCTATTATTGTTCCTTATATATGTAAATGATTGTTAGTTCTTTTCACAGATGGCACTAGTATTGTAATCGATCCAAGCATACACAAAGAGACAGAATAAATGGTAAGCAAAGTTCTTAAAAGTATCATTGACTGATATTCTGTGAATAGTCTCACCATAAATTCTGAATGACATAGAATATTCAGTTCTGCACATGTCTGGACACTACACCAATGATAAGTGTAACACACGGGGAGGAAATTATAAACAGGGAGGAGACTCCAAAATTCTTAGGTGTCCATATTGATGAAAATTTAGATTAAAAAAACACATTTTGGAACTCCTTAGTACAGTTACATTTACATTTAGAATCACTGCAAATCTTGGGGAGAGATAAATCAGTAAGTTGACTTATTCCATATATTTTCATTCAGAAATGTCAAATGAATTAATGTTATGGGGTAACTCACCTCCAAGAAAGAAAGTCTTCCTTGCACAATAATGCAAGAATAATATGTGGTGCTCACTCACAATCATCTTGTAGATGTGAGTTGGGTATTTTGACTACTGCTTCACAGTATCGTCACTTAACACTTCTCGGCTGAGATGCCTTGGTCCATACATAGAACTCTCCCCTGACGTTTCACTTTCGACTGTGGAAGGCATCCTCCGAGGACAATCGGTGATTCACAGTCGAAGGCAAAATGTCAGGGGAGAGTTCTATGTATGGACCACAGCATCTCAGCCCGGAATTTAAAGCCTTCATTCTATGATGCTTGACAGTATATTTATTCTTTCATGAAGTTTGTTGTAAATAATCCATTACAGTTCAAAAGGAACAGTGGTGCATGTAATTACAATACTAGAAGGAAAATGATATTCATTACTCCACAATAAGGTTGTCTTTAGCACAAAAGGGGTGTACGATGCTGCAACAATAATTTTTGATCATTTACCTAGTGATATAAAATGTCTCACAGACAGCAAAGCAAAATTTGAAATCAAATTGAGAAAGTTTCTCCTTAGCAACTCGTTCTATTCTGTAGAAGAATTTCTATTACTGTAATGCATAAAATGTTGTGGGTACAAAGTACTAATTCACATCTGTATATCTTTTTTTTGTAAAAAGAGAAAGGCACTTAGAAATTTTCAATTAATTTGCAATATGAATGTAAAATGGCTGGTTCCACATCATTACAAACTATCATGCAAAATGATCTCTGGAACATGTAAGTAACTAGCTACTAGCAGTCGATGACTGGACATCCTCAGATCCCGTACCCAAGAAGACAGAGACATTGTTAGCAATACCTGGGTCCACCCATAAATTTTGTGATTGCAGTATCTCTCCTTCATGAAGCTTCCGTCCCAAGGTATTGCATAAAATTACCAAATCAGCCCTCAGATGAGCTACCAGATTCACTAATGATTCTATGCCATCATCCCTGGTGATACCTTATGTCTCAGATTTTACCATCATTTCACCTTAAATCATTTTTACGCAGCTATCTGTATTACTAACCTACCTATCTACCCTACCTATACATGCCAAATCACAAGCCGACGAATGGGCAACGTTATTGGAAAGCATCTTACAGATTTTATAAAGTGACCTGACACGTGATTGAATATGGTGTTACATGGCTGGAGAACACAACAGATTGGGTTATGTGTTTGATATGTGCAAGATTGTTTAGATATTTACAAGATGACCTGTATATTTCTTTTCAACTACTCTATTATTGAATGTAATTACGTCACAGCAACAATTATTGGTAATGCATTAACACTGTTGCTGTTGAATCACATTATTTCGTCTCTGTTTTCCGTGACTTACGACATCTATAGCCGTTTTTCTGCAAATAGGGAGGTACCATACCTCATAATATTTAGAGCCATTTTCTTTAAACTTTGTTTATTGAGAGCCTGAACAAGAACGATATGATTGAGGACTTGGTATTAAGCTTATATTTCAGCTGAGCACCATGGGTGGGTAGAATCTCTAACATCATTTCTTACTGTGATCCACTAATTTTTAGAACACATTGACTGCCACATCTACGTTTACATATCTGTATGTTATAGTGAACAGCATCACTTTAATACATTTTAGGGGACTTTTTTTAGCATTTGTAGCAATGGAGGGTGGTCATACAATGTCTTGTGTTAGGAATATTATAATGGCTCTTTGGGTCTACAAGGCGTAAGGAATCGAATTTTCATAGCGATTTTATTCATATTACTATTTTAATGAGTTATACAGAAAATTGAGATGCAACAATATTTAATTTGCTCTTACAAAGTGTCAAACGTCTCAAAATATATGGTAAGTCGTTTTTCTCAGATATCGCCTCAAACATTGTGTTTGAAAATGTCGCAACTCTCACTGCTACCATCTTTGGTCATGTGTTCTCAATTTGTAGGCTGCATGTTCTTCTGTTACCTAAGTAATGGTTTTAGTAATAAAATCACCTTAAAAAGCCTACAGACGTAACTGTAAGCTTGACAAGCAAGCTTGCGTAAGTGTGCTTGCGCAAGCACTCACAGCATCCGCTCACCTCCATACCACTCAAGTATGCTTGTACAAGCAGCAGTCTAATTAGGCTGAAAATTACGATCTCAGACGACGATGTGCTCGCTGTGGTAATCTTTTTGCTTATATTGAAGGAAGTACAAGACACTCGCACTGCACAGACTGACTCAGAACTGATGAATGATTGTACAAGCATCCTTATAACTGGTACACATGCTCGATCATGTACATGCTAGAACGCTTGCACAAGCATGCATAATCGAAATTCGATCAAGCATCAAGCTGTTTGTACAAGCCCACGCTTCAGGAAATTTATCCTGCACGTGCTCTAGCATGCTTGTGCAAAATATGCTTGTGCGAGTGTGCTGTTCAAGCATTCTTGAGTGTGTGTAGCGACCTTTATTCTTTCTGCTTTCCCTAATAAGATAATTGCATTGTGTGTGTGTGTGTGTGTGTGTGTGTGTGTGTGTGTGTGTGTGTGTGTGTATGTGTGTGTGTGTGTGTGTGTGTGTGTGTGTGTGAGTTATTGCGGTGGTGTAACTGTTACAGATTTTTATTTTCTTCAGCCATGGTTTCCAGAAATGCAGCTACACAGATTGAATGCAATCTTTACATATTTACATACATGAAGATTTCTCTTTTCGCATTGAGCATTGTGAGCAGTAATATAAGACAATTATAGTCTATAAGGCGTTTAGGAGGCCACTGACTGCGGACTGCTGTTGTTTGCGTAGACTGCAGTAGGTCTGTGCCATTTGTAACAATAGCAATAATTGGAAATGAATAGCTTCATTCATATTGTTTCTCATGAATAACACAATGCATTACCTTTTTCTCTCCTAAAATGATGCATGATAACTCTTTTAAATGCTGAAATATATGCTTCGTGGGTTGCCCAGAAAGTAATGCCCCCCATTTTCTTTCTTCAATAATTCTTTATCGAACATAATGGGAATTATACACACGAAAGAATGGCGTTTTTTATACAAACCCTATTTTCCACATAATGTCCATTCTGTTTTATGGCCTTCCTCCAGTGTGAAACAAGGGCGTGTATGATCTGTCGGTACCAATCCTTGCCTGGTGAGTATCCAATGCTTCACTGCGTGAATTACCTCCTCATCGTCCTCAAAATATCTTCCACGAATGGCATACTTTAATGGCCCAAACAAGTGAAAGTAACGAATAATGACAACAGCTTGCTGCAACATGTCAGGCGTGACAGCCGTGGATGGTCTCCCTGACTGCCGCTAATCGTGGAGCTCAGTCGAACTGCTTTCTGATGACTTCACCCTCTGTGCCCAGCGGCTAACTATACTTCTCTCGACAGAAGATACTCCATAGACTTTGCACAAGCGTTTGTGAATATTCCCCACAGTGTCTTTCTCTGCAATTCAAAGATGGCACGTTTCTTGTAACGAACAGACGCCATTTTGAAACTGTCCTGCAGCTACACTATCTGTCAGAAGTGGTGGAAACTTGGCAGGCGCAATCAGGAGACATTAAATAATACATATGTAACGTTTCGCATTCGTAGCATTGTTTTCGGCTGAGGAAAAAAAATGCGATGCATTACTTTCTGGACAACCCTCGTAGCTACATTCAGTCATTTGTCTGCTTAGCTAACACATATTTTTCTGCAGTTGTAGGCCTGGTCAGGGTAGTTTTACCACATCAAATTATTGGGCCTATCTTATAAACTGTCAACTCTTATCAGCCATTGAAATCTACCATTGAGGCACATACTTCAGAATTATGGGGAAGTAATTCATGTTTTTTCCTTTACATTACAGATATTTTTTTGCAATACTGTGACGTTAAACAGCGTTTCTCATTTTTTAACATCAAAATAGCAATGTAAACATCGCATTTTTTCTCACTGCCAACGTACTTCTCAGAAATTTTAGAATTTTTTCAATGTTTTAGATCTAGAAAGGTAATTTACGACTCTCTTGCGGTTTTAATTGCAATATTGTGACACCTCATAAACTAATTTGAGTCTTGCAGTGTTGTTTATGTGTTAACCTTAACTAAGCCCCGGATATTTAGTGTAAACATTGCACCTTTCGTGTTGCCAACTTATTTTGCAGAAATTTTTTAATATTGTAACATCTTAACTGCGTAAAATAATTAATTTACGATTCTGCTGTGGTTTTTACTGTAGAACCATATGATGATAAGAGTCCAGCCTAGTTACTCATGTTACAACCAACTACATAAGGACGAATATAATTTTGGAGCTATCTATTGCTGCTGTACAAGGATCGAAATAAGGTGGATTTTGCACTGTACCCATCTGCTGGATACAGGAGGAACTGGGATGTGGAAGTGGATTTGCTATTATTTTGCGTTTACTACGTTTGTGTGACAGTATTTAAAGTAAAACTCATGTTCAACAAACATGTTCTATAGACAAATGTTAGTTTTTGGTTGTAGAAAAATATCGATATTTCAGTGCAGCCATCTGTTGGTGACAGAAAAAAGTAGGATATGAAAGTGGACATGCCTTTTTTACATTTTCAGATCTTGTGGGATACTATTCAAGGTAAAAAAACTCATTTTCACTAAATAGGAATTTGTATTTCGCTGTTTGAAGAGATTTCTGGATTGCAACTGCTCATCGCAAAGTTCACAGCACGATATTTCGACTTGACACCCGCCAGTCGTCTTCAGGTGAGCCATCAAAGACTGAAGAGGACGTTCATTGCTGCATCTTATATAGTGCGCTGAGAATATTGTGACCAAAGGTCTATACTGCCAAGTGGCAACCTCCCCGCCAGTGTAAATGCAAAAATCAGCTGGCACCAGCTTTGCCGCTCGCCGCTGTCATTGGAGTATTCTGGCGTCTTCAACTGGAGCAAATCTTGGTGATGTCGGGATTCCACGCATTATCCAGCTGATAGCGACTGTCACGGTTCATTAGATTTTCCGCTATGCGTATTTTAACTGATTCTTTTGTTATGGAGTTCCAAAAAGATGTTGCTGTGGCCAAAATTAATGTTTGGGCATGTTGCATTGAATGTCCACTGGAGATAGAGTGTTGCATAACTGCCGACCTGCAGGGCTGCAGAAAGCTAGTGCAACGTTTATGTTCTGAGCAATGTTCTTCCTGTGTGTGTGGTGTTTGTCATGTATAGGCCATAGCACACTGGCAAGGTATTTTGTAAATTCTGCCTTTCGCTGTAACAGATTATCCTTCACTGATCCCAGCAGGTCAGAAATATTAAGTGGAGGGCGGAAATTCACTTTCGCCTGAAAATTACAAAGGATTCTTTCTATTTTGTAGGAAATATTTCCAACGAAAGGAAGAAAAACTAGGGACTGTGCTGGCACATTTTCTTCTTTATCCACTTCATGCTTCTTGGTTTTAACTGAGAATGCCCTATTAATTTGCTGGGTCGAAGATCGATTGTCTCTCAACAGTTAAATGTGCGAGCTCTTTAGGCAAATACCTTCATCTGATGCTGTACAGGCCCTGCATACAGTGGTTTTTAAGCGCACTCATGGTTTGGGGTGGGTGATGGCAACTTGAAGAGTGCAAGCACAAATCATTGTGAATGGGCTTATATGAACATGATATCCGAAAGAGACACCACTCTTCCATCTAACCAAAACACCCAGGAATGGGAGACCACGATCTTTCTCTCATTGTGTGTAGTGAATCAAATGTTCTCATGAATGCAGTTAAGATGATGTAAAAACTCCATTAACTTATATTCTCCATGGCACCACACTGTCTAAGTATCATCCATGTACCTCCAAAAAAAAAAAAAAAAAAACAGTTAATTAAGAGCCGCCGATTCAAGTGCTCTTTCCTCAAAATCCTCCATAGAAAAAGTTAGTCTCCAGGGAAACAAAGGGCTGCCGATGGCGACGCTGTCAGTCTGTTCAAAATGTTCTTGGTTGAAAATAAAATAGGTTGAGGAAAGAGCATGCCGAAACAATGCAGTGCTGCCCGTATGAAACTGTCTACCACCTAGTGTGATTAATCAGCAAGACGCAGCTTTGTAAAAAGAGATACTACATCAAAACTTACTAAAATATCCAAACTAATTAGGTACTTACGTGGAGAGTCCTCAGTCTGTTGATAAAATCGGCTGAGTTCCAATATGAGATGGAGATTTGCCAACCAAAAAGCCAGTATGTTTAGCTATATCATATGTGTGATCATCAATATTACTTATTATAGACCGTAAAGGAAGACTATCTTAGTATACAGAATGAGATTTTCACTCTGCAGCGGAGTGTGCGCTGATATGAAACTTCCTGGCAGATTAAAACTGTGTGCCCGACCGAGACTCGAACTCTGGACCTTTGCCATTCGTGGGCACACAGTTTTAATCTGCCAGGAAGTTTCATATCAGCGCACACTCCGCTGCAGAGAGAAAATCTCATTCTGGAAACATCCCCAAGGCTGTGGCTAAGCCATGTCTCCGCAATATCCTTTCTTTCAGGAGTGCTATTTCTGCAAGGTTCGCAGGAGAGCTTCTGTAAAGTTTGGAAGGTAGGAGACGAGGTACTGGCAGAAGTAAAGCTGTGAGTACCGGGCGTGAGTCGTGCTTCGGTAGCTCAGATGGTAGAGCCTTGCCCGCGAAAGGCAAAGGTCCCGAGTTCGAGTCTCGGTCGGGCACACAGTTTTAATCTGCCAGGAAGTTTCATATCTTAGTATACTTCAGGTAGACCATACAGTCTTGGTGGTACACTGTCATGTGGTCCTAACAGCTTGATGGTCTCTGGAGGTAATGAGGAAGAATTCAGGAGTGTACACAGTCTACACGTCTTCTGTTGCACATGTGCTGTAGGGTCATGATCAATCTACCCGTACATAGTATCAAAAAGTAACCATACATCCTCTCGAAATATGAACTACAAGGTAACAAAGCAGTTGCGTTACCTCCATCAGCCTTCAGCATCACTATGTCTGGATCCTCTCGGAGATTTCGAAACACAGCCCTTCAGAGGTTGTATTACTGCATTGAGGAGGAGCCTTCAAAAGAGCATGGGAAGATTTCCTTCTTATTTCTTTGGCAGAATTCATAGGAAAGCGTCATACAGCTTCTTCAATACCACTCACAAAACGTATCAGAGGTAAGGCACTTGATGCAGGTGCAAAACTGAGTCCTTTACCAAATATGAATAGTGTTGCATCGTCCAAATCTTTCTCTCTGAAGTTAAGCTCAGAACATCATGTGGTTATTCGCTGTGGCGACAGCTATTGTGGCATCAAAGGATCAAATTTCCACACTTGCCAAGAACTTGCATATTCATATACCCATTCAAACTTGGCTGAAGTCACTCCAACAGTCCAATCCCATGATATAGGAGAGAGAAGTGCTGCAGTCTTCAGACGTAGTTGGAACAGTTCTTCTGAAACGGCATCCAACCTTTGTCCTGTATAGCAGATTCTATCTTTAACAATACCATGACCAATCTTCTCCATTACCTTCTGTGCAGTTTCAGTCTTAAGAAAATGTGTCACTGTGGCAAATTTTGGTATTAGGCCATGGTCCCAACATCTCATTAATCAACTTAAAGAATTTAATTCTCTTACCACATATCTTGTAGAAATTTCTTACATGTGAGGCCATCTCCTCCCCGTAAAGGCGTTTGGTGTGAAAGTTAAAATTTTCCCAGAGAATTAAGTATTCAAAAAGATTTCAGGACTGCAGCCAGTCTTTGTAATCTTCACTCTGTAGTATTTTGACTGGATACCTGCCAGTCATAATCAGGTGAGCTATCGAAGACTGATGAAGACGCTTCCACTCTGCCTTACATAGCACGCTGAAAGTATTGCCTCACAACTGTAAAGAGTTGATATTTCCAGTTGCACAAGAGAGGGAGCTGCTGCTAGGTGGTGTGTTTCTCCTGTCACTGTGACTCTGACTCATGTGTGGCACTATATAAGGCAGAGCAGAGAACGTCTTTGTCAGTCTTCGATGGCTCACCTGAAGATGACTGGCAGGTGTCCAATCGAAATGTCATGGAGTGAAGTTTACAGCAACTGGCTGCAATCCCGAAATCTCTTCGAACAATTAATTCTCAAGAAAAATTTTAAATTTCCTATTTCATTATTAATGTTTTACAAGAAAAAGTTGATTTTTAATTATTTATAGAGAAATATGCTATTTACTCACTCCAATTTTCCGTGGTGAATGATACATAGCTTCACATCAAAGTTACCAATGCGAGCCAGTCCTTAAACAAAATTTTGGAAGTCAGTAATTCAAACATAGTTGCTGAGTTGGGGTACTCAGGGTGTGGGGTTCTTGATGCAAAATTCGCAGAAGCACAGAGGTGTGGCGGAGATCCTCCCATCTTCGACCTTGATATGTGGCAGAATATCATGATTTCTGATATGACCTTGGAGATAAGGAAATGCTCATGCTGCTGTCAGTGAAATACGACATGTACAACTGTCTCAGCTGTGTTATGACACTAGAGATGAAAAAGTGCTGACACATAAGGAGTCAGTGTTTTTGCCCAGAACCAGCAGTGCCCCACTACTTACTGGAGGGATTCCATGTTTTGTATCAAATTCAAGACATGTTAATGCCATCAGCAAACATCCTCGTATTTTGTAACACTGTATTGAATACCGACACAATATTAAATAGTCATTGACATTTTCAAGAACTGGCAATAAATCTCATCTGCTTTTGGATTTCAGTGCAAACGACAAAGTGCTCTGACTGATGGTCTTAGGTCTCATCCCTCCTCCTAGCTTAGTCATTGTCTGACATCACTGTGTCGTTAGACTTTACACAAGTCATATCAAACGATATAATAACAATACTTAAGTGGAGGGATAGTAACGAGTGTGTGGTTTCGTAGGAGTTCTGATTTCGCCTGTCTTTGAGCTCTTTATGTGAGATACATGTTCCTAATGCTAAATCATTCTACTGCAGCTGTATGTTCTATAAACGTCTGAAAAAATGTTTCGCAAAAAGGACGCCCACAGACCTCTGAATTTCTTTGATGTCTCCCTTCAGACCAATTGTATTGCCTTTTAACTTACATTGTAGTAGAAGTAAAGAACAGTTACAGCGCGCCTTTCAAATTTTACTGGGGACGTAGTTACTATACACTCCTAAGGGACATGCACATAAGTAACGAGAATGGATCCAGAGAGATCCTGAGAACTTCATCCACTTTGCTGTTTGTTTGTGTGTGTGTGTGTGTGTGTGTGTGTGTGTGTGTGTGTGTGTGTGTTTTGGTAGGTGGTTCCAGTGATGAGCTCTCCCCGTGCAACACTTTGACTTACAACTAACCACTGAGATGGTGAGGTGACCTACCAAGCCAAACTGATGTATTGTTAAGGAACTCAACTAGGTATGCTGATGGACCACCATTCCTTGGTACTGGTCTTGTTTGCATCATTCATCTCCCGTTCTCTTGGATGTGCTGGAGTGTAGCATCTACTGCTGATGATATTCTCCCTCCCCTTCCCCCACCCCCCTGAAATGTATTGTGCAACAAGATTACTAACAATTACATCCATAACATGCATTATTTCTATGACAAGATGTTCTTCGTTTTTGACGGTTGCAATCAACTTGTCACATTGTATAACTGTGTTTTGCTCTTGGTGTGGTTGTCTGGTGTATATGGCTTCAAATAAATGTGGAGGACCAGGTTTTTTAATAACTGCCATTCATCCCACACATTTATTTTTCATGGTGAATTCTGAAACAGGAAGTCTGATTTTTTTCTTTTACTCCTCCTCCTCCTTCTTCTTCTTCAGAAACCATTGCACAAGGTCTTACCATAGAAAGAGCATGTCTCTAATACATTTTGATTTGCCTGGATAACATCTGGGTGGGCTATTGGTTATTTTAAACTTACGACAATAATGAATTTTCTATTATTTTTCAATACAGGTTTGAAGTATAAGTGTGCCTCTTACGTTTGCAAAGTTCACCACCATTTTAATGGTGATCATGAGGGCTTTGATTACAGTGTCATCACGAACAGCAGCACTGCCACAACACTCTAACAAGTCAGACTCCAATGGGTACAGTGGCTTGGGTATATCAGTTGGATTTGGCAGAATGCAAGACCTCATGATGCAGTGTTTAAATAAAAATGCAGTTGTTCCTATTCCAACTCAGCAGCTGTGGCAATAGTTTAAACACTAAAAATGAGCATAGAGCAAGCACACTTAAACTTAGAGCAAGACAGCTCTTGAATTTAAAACTTAGTGTGATGTTAAATTGTTATGTCAGGGAGGCAATTGTTTAAATTTTGGAAAGTTAGGCTAGCAACATTTTAAATTTAGTGGTAGTGAACTATAATGTCGAAGGAGTGGGGAAAGCAATATAATTTTTTTTCATTTTCTGTCCTTTTAAACTTTATTGGTACTTATCACATGTGACTTGGCAAACATACAGACAGTTCAAGTATCCCTCAGATCAGTCACTTTCGATTTTATATGTGACACAAGTGATCCGGTAACCATTCAAGGGCTCATATTACAATCTTGACTTGTGATGACATTTGGCTATGCTTATATTCCCACATCATCTGTCAGCAGAGAGATGTGCAAAGCCTAATAAATTTGGCAATAATGCAGACTGCACCTGAACATAACCTACTCCCATCACAAAAAATGACATAAAACACGTACAACACTGTTCCCACACACAACTGCATTGAATAGAGACATGTAAGTGTATGGCATTATTCCTTCCTGGGAACCTTGTAACCCTTCACAACATGACCCTCTCCAGATACAGGGTGTCCGAAAAGACTTTCCCTGATTACATAAATTGATAACTCAGGCTAGAAGTAAGATACAAATATGAAACTTGTGTCGAATTGTTTACATATATCAAAGTGTTTTTTTCTGTTTTAGATTCACAGTACGTAAGTAGTGGATGAGGTGCAGTGCCCAAGAAGCCATGTTAACCAATCAGGAGAAGGCACAGTGTGTCCTGTGGTACCATGACACACTATCACCAACCACAGTGCAGAGTCACTTCCAGACAACATTTGGAAGGAATCCACCTGATGTCAAGAGCATTAAAGCCTGGTATGAGAAGTTCAAGATCACGGGATTGGTTGGTGACCTTCTGAGGTCTGGTCGACCAAGAACCTCAGCTGACAGGGTGGAAGCTGTAAGGCAGTCTTTTCTGGGATGTCCAAAGAAATCGGTGCACAGGGCCTCACGCGAATTACAGATGCCAAAAAGCTCTCTCCATGACATTTTACACAAAAGTTTATTGTTTCGTGCATACAAAGTGCAAACCGTTCAGGCCTTGTTGCCCAATGACAGTACACGTCGATATGACTTCGCAGTTGAAATGCTATCACGTATTAAGGACGATGATGGTTATCTCAGACGAATTGGCCAGCCGCAGTGGCCGTGCGGTTCTAGGCGCTCCAGTCTGGAGCCGCGCGGCTGCTATGGTCGCAGGTTCGAATCCTGCCTCGGGCATGGGTGTGTGTGATGTCCTTAGGTTAGTTAGGTTTGAGTAGTTCTAAGTTCTAGGGGACTGATGACCACAGCAGTTGAGTCCCATAGTGCTCAGAGCCATTTTTCAGACGAATTGCCTTTTCCGACGAAGCGATTTTTTTTGTCAGTGGGGTAGTGAATCGCCATAATGTGCGCATTTGGGGTTCACAACCCCCTGGCAAGGTCATGGAGTGCACCAGAGGCAGTCCAAAGGTGAACGTTTGGTGCGCGCTATTGCACGATAGAATTATCGGGCCATTATTCTTCGCTGAGGCTACCATCACATTTGCTGTGTATCTGCTGTGTATCTGGACATGCTGTTCCTCAGCTGCTTCATTATCTCCCCGATGTCTTGTTTCAGCAAGATGGTGCACCGCCTCATTGGGGTTTGGACGTTCTTGCCTATCTCTACATGACCTTTCTGGGCGATGGATTGATCGTGATGGGCCAACAGTTTGGCCTCCACGCTCTCCTGACATAACCCCATTAGACTTGTTTTTATGGGGTTATGTCAAGGATGAGGTCTACTGAACACGACACGTGTTCCAGATCTTGAAACCCTGAGTCAACAGATAACCACAGTCGTTGAATCAATCCCTCCAGTGATGTTGGCTAATGTGTGGACGGAAATTGAATATCGCCTAGATGTGCTACGTGCTAGTAAGGGTGCTCATGTGGAAGTTTACTGATGTGTGAAAAAATCTTTGATAGTTTGTAAACAATTAGACACCATTTTCATATTTGTATCTTACTTCTAGCCTGAGTTATCAATCAGGGAAAGACTTTTCAGACACCCTGTACTTCTATCCTGACTAGTGGTAAACCTTCAAAATCGTACTTTTCCTCAAACTGAATAAACCAACTAGCAATACTTTCCTCTATTGACACATCAGCGTCACCTTGTTGTTTTGCTAGGTCTTTGAATCCATCCTCTCCCAGTGCACCTATAAACACCTAAACGCACTTTATTCTTCCTGTGAAAACCACTGTTGCTTCTGTCCCATTTTCTCCTCTGATTGGCAACACCTGTACGTCATGCATCTCCTATCCCATCACTTAACAACAGAAAACCCGCAATTTTCATCTCCCTCAATTTCGAAAAAGCCTATAGTAGTCCACAGCATCCCAACCTCCTCTTCAAACTGAAGATCTATTGCACTTCCGAAAACCATGTCCACCTGACTGGCTCCTTTCTATATAATCGTCCATCCTTTGTCTCTATTAAGAGTACCAGTCTTCTACCATATTGTGGGTGTGCTCCAGGGCTCTGTTTTCTCTTTACTATACTTTATTTTCCTTTATGCTAGCAAGCCCAGAGGACTGCCTGCAGTTACAAGACTCTTCTTCCACTGGCTTTTATTTCCTGTTTTCTGACGCCAATCACCTGCTACACCGATCTACAGCAAGTCCTCATGGACTCCATTTCTCCATCTTTTCTTTGAACCTTGCTAGTGGTCTTCTTCCTTAGGGAATAAAATCCATGGATTTCAAAGGCCATCAGTGTTTATCCTTCAGAGCAGCATGCTCTGTCCATACATGCCATGTTTTTCATGAGACCTACACTATCTGGCGTGTTTTAGACCAAATCCAACTCAGATTTATACAGGATCCTCCATTCCCCAACGATCCCATCTTGTACCAGCCCATAGATCTTCCTTAAGACTTTCCACTCGAAAATGAGAAGAATATTTAAGTCTTTTTTTAGATACTCCAAGCACTATATAGCCTACAGGTTGGATCAGTGTTTCATGCAGCTAGAGTTTCAACCTTGCCTTGATTTCTGCCTTCCACAATGTGCCCTCTGTAAAGTTTGCCACCCTCCTCCCCCACCCTGGTGTTTGAAATTAAGAGCCCCTTTGAAGGATTGGGTTCTGACTACCAGTAGGTGCTGTAGTTCCTTGAATAGGATGAATCCTGCTCATCGCCAGACAGCTAGACACTTGGTCTTCGATTATTTCAGAAGGAGACTGGTCTTTCTCGCTGCCATATCCACCGTGTCGTCCTGCCACACGGCCATGTTGTCTGTAAATGCAAGATGTGTGATTTTCTCATCTTCAACCTATATTCCTCTGCAATTCTTCTGGAAAGCTTCCCTTGGAAATTTTTCTGGAAGGCTTCCTTTAGAAATTCTTCTGGAAAGCTTCACTCATCCTGAATGACATTGGTGACACACCTTTTCTTTTTCTCAGCTCTATGTTTGTGTTAAAACTATCTGTGGCTTGCTTCTGGAGCTTCAATTTGCGTTTTGAATCAGCAGAACGAACTCGAAGCAGGCTGGTGGGTTTCTTGGGTATTTCAAACTCAGTTAGGCAAGTCATTAGGTTCTCCCAGTGAATGCAGTTGTATACCTTCCTAAAATTTATCAAGAACACATGAAGATCTTCACTGTATTCCCATCAAATGAGCTGGTACAGCGCTTTAAATGAGGATCATGGTACAAATCCCCACCCAGCCATCTAGATTTAGGTTTTACCATGATTTTCTAAATCGCTAAAGGCAAATTGCAGGATGGTTCCTTTGATAAGGACACGACTAATTTCCTTCATGATCCTCTCCTAATACATTCTTGGTTTCTATCTCTGATGAATTCGTCATCTATGGGACATTAAACTCTAATCTTTCTTCCTTATTTCGCCATATTTCCACATCTTCTTGGTGAGCTGTTGGAATACATAGATGTTGTCCACTGTCGAACGCCCCTATTCGAAACCTCCATTATATTCATCAGTCACTTTATCTTCAAATGACTAGATTTTATGCAGTATATAGTTGGACAAGATTTTATAGCAGACCATTTTGTCACCTTTCTTATGTATAGGGCAGGTAACCACTGTCTTCCAATCTCCTGTGAACTCCTCTGTTCTCTCTCCTCTTCTTTGTATCCTCTACACAGCTCATACGCTGAAATCACCCCTTAAAGTGCGCCTCCTCCAAGATGCTGATGATACTGCTTTCCTAGCTGTGTACCCAACACTCTAGAAAGTTTGCAATCCCTTCAACTCCATCTTAACTAGTTTTCCTGCTGGTGTAAACAGTGGCTCCTGAAGATCAATCTCCCCAAAAGACCGGCAATAATTATGGGACAAATCATTCATAGCTTACATATCCATGACTTTTATCTAATCATTTACAGCTGTCCTGTCCTGTTAACTAATACACTAAAACATCTTGGACCAATCCTCGACCAGAAACTAACATGTGTGTCTTACCTACTAACCATACAACAGAAAACCCACAATATACTAAAACTACTAACTGGCTGCACATGGGGATTGTGGCCCTCCACTGTACTTCACACCTACAAACTGTAGATCCACCCTATTCTCTCCTGCATCTGTGCTGCCTGGATATTAGGCTCTAACCTCAAACTCCTTGAATGGCATGCACTCCATCTTACGTTCCCCATCTGTTTACCTTCTCCCTTATGTATCTTCTACAGTCTCATTTAGTTCCTACTTTTCCTCTCAAACACTGCACATCTTCACATACCTGCAAACTCGTTTGTGACAACTCCACTGGTTTCCCTTTTATCATAAATCCTGGAATGCAGCCACACATTAATAATCCATCCCACTGACCCTACACCTATGCACACTCCACACCCTATCCCCATGCAATTTCAACCGACTGCCCCTCTCACATGATGAAATCCATCGCTATATTTATCCATTCTATCAACTATAATATCATCTCGCCTATCCAACTCCGTATCACCCTATCCCTTTCCCAGTTTCTCTCTATCTTTCCACATCGCTTATCATATTTATACTAGGACTTGCCCACATACCACTTCGCTTTCCATCCTTTCACCATCCATTCAAACACCTACCATCATTTGTATAGATACTATTCAACGATCCTTATGTTTATAGCCAACTCGTCACAACCATTTTTCTCCGACGAAGGTCCTTCAGCTTTTTAGTGAAAGAGCAGTACTACTTTTCACTGTTTTTAAATAATTATTTTTATTTTCACATTTTAATCTGTCTAATAAAAAGCAAAGAAAACCAGCAGTGTAATTTCGTGTAAATGTGACCAAACATCCAAGGTCTTATTTTAGAAACGATTGTAGTTTTGCATCCTTTAATCATGTCTTAATGTAGAATGTTTAGCTTTTTTACAGGAGAGCGGTATGTTGCCCCTCTGTCAGTCCATCCCAGCCCATATTAGACGAGGGTGATGAAATACCAATGGAAAATAAAAGTGGAATACCAGGTATCACATTTACAAATGAATGAATGAGTTAGCCAACAAGCAACCGCCACTTTCCAAAGGAAGTCACTGCTTTATAATAAATATTTTGATGAATTAATCACGTTACAATCAAATTAAGAAGACAACTCCCAAAGAGTTTCCTTTTTTCCGCAGTACACTGCGAAAGTATTCAATTATTCGCTGTAACTTAGCATACAATCTTTGCAAGTGTTATTGACAGGCGTCTAAAGCTAGCGAAATGAGGGATGCTCAACTACTGGACCTACCGATAGATGGCTCTAGCGCGTGCCGCCAAGAGATTATATCATTGAGTGTCCGCCATTTCTGAATTTGGCAAAAAAACGAAGTGTCAAAACACGGATGAAAATGTTTTTCGTTCTGCGCCCTCATAAGTATTTTATATTGGATGTTCTAGATATCTACACATCATCATAATGAAGTGTTTCTAATCTAGCGAGAAAAAACAGTGACAATTCTGCTATGAAATTCCTAAATTCGAGTGTGTTTTGAAAGTTTGACAAGCTGACCTATAAATTGTTTACTATTTTATGAGTGCTTTACTTATTTGCCCGTTTTAAAACACTATTTAAGATTCAATGGAGGTCAACAAATTACCTTACTTGCCGAAGCTTTTAACTACTGGTATAATTCGTAAAATCAAGTGTGGACAACAGTGAAGACGTCTCTTGAAAAAAAGTTGACATCGTGTGCTTAGGGGTATCTTTACTGACAACAGAAATTACAACTGAACTATTAAAGTATTACTTACGTATAAACAGAAAAAATCGTTATTTTTTCTTTATCTGAAGTGATGCATTACCGACTTGCATATATGCTGACACTGTAATTGCAACATGCACTTACGAATTTGGCACTCTCTTTGATCAGTAATTTAAATGCCATGATTTTATTAACGCCTGTACATGACACGGTGTATTTAAACTGAGTGATATGGTAGAAGCACCAGTTTTTAACAGTGCTACAGTCTTTGATACGAGACAAGAAATACATTTAAATGAGATAAACACAAAGCCCAACGTTAAGGCTCCTCTTAAATGCTTGACTTGTATCATTTGGAAGTTAAGTCTAGTAATAATATTATATTGGACTGATCCATGGTGATGTAGGAAGTGAAGGAACTTGTTGAAAATAACCTCGATCACAGCTGTTAATTTTAAGGTTGGGGTGTCTTAAAACTGTAATTTTCCAGTCTGACACCCAAACAATTTTAAAATTGAATTCAAAACATGTCAGTGAGCAAAATTAATTACACTTTGAATTACAACCATAGAATTCTATTTCTGTGAATCTTGGCTCCAGTCTTTGACATGGTGTCAATCACTGGAATGACTGGTTGTCAGTATACGGCCCAAGCAAAAAACAAACCTGAAAGTGAAAGCTGCAGAAGCTGGCCAGACAGGCACCCCAATGGCTGCTACAATCTGTGTGAGACAAGGGTGACATTATATTGCAAATTTAGTGTAAGAAGTTCCATATTGTCTGAATTTGTCATATACTGACAGGACAATCTAGTCCAGTCGATTTTCTTATCTGCAAAAGTACACTAGCCAATACCAGTGGCACAAAGGTAGTGCCACATTACAAACTATCTGGTAATTACAGAAGTATTGGTGGACAATGTACAGTAAATAATATGTAATAACCTGAGAAATTCAAAATTGGTTTGAAGAAATAGGACAGTATTTGGAAAGAGAGTAACATTTTGAAAATAACAAATGACGCAAGTAGAGTTTTCAGTTATGAAGGCTCGCTTAAATTTTTTTTTCCCCCTCTCTCTTTTCAATTATCAAGGGAAAAAATGTGATAACATAAAAGTGCAAGAAAGTTGTGTACAATGTTGGAAATGATGAAAAAGAAAATTTCACTATGCTTCCTCCTCCATGTGAAGAGTATTCCTGTAATAATAGCTAATAGCATACCAAGAACATAAGGGTGTCACAGTGGAGATTTGTTTTCTGGTACAGACATCTGATACAACTATTCCACAACAAAACGAAAGTAAATTGTTTTACTACTGTATCACCTCTATGGCGAATTAAGAGGTACTGACTGGTTTCTTTGAACATTTAATAGAAGCCGCCTTTTTTACATGCTATTGATAAAGAGCCATTCCAAGTTCTGTACAGAACAATCTCTCGCATTTTTCATGAGGTTTGTTATTCTGTACACTAATATTTCTTCTTCTAAATGGTAAATAATGCATTCAGGCAGTGCTGGTATTAAAGGTAATTCATGAAATAAATTATATTTAAACCAGAAAATTAAAGGTTCCACATGGCACATGAAAAGTACCTTGCTACACGCATGTATGTACAGATTCCAGAATGTCTGTGAATTTGAGTTACAAACTTTTTTAAATAGAAATATGAAGATCACAATACTTTGGGTCTGCAATAACTCAAATGTAAAATACTTTAGTTTCCTATGGGAAACTTTGTTCTTTACGTGACTTGTGCAACTGCTTTCACTCTTAATGGAAAACTAAATGGTTTATGTTAAAGTTAACTAGCAAAAAGTGTAACCATTGTTACATAATTTCTGTGAAGTAAGATTCCTTAATGTTATTTCCTTCCTTTGTCATCATAACTCGATAATTTCAGTTCCGTATGGGACATATGAACTAACAAAATGAAATGCTTTTATTACTATGACCAAACAAAATCTTTTTAACATGTAATACACAGTTCAAATCAGCAAAAAGTGTAACCGTATAATTAAGGTAAATGTTAATGAAAATTAGGCATGTAACATTACTGAAATTTCCTAGATTTCCACGTGTACCTGTAATCACTGTATTCTGCACTTTGTAGTGCTAGAAAGATAATTCTATATGATTATTTGCGTTCTCTTCTCCCCCCTCAACACAGGAAAATATAATAGAAAGACATCCTAGCAAAATAAAGACAAAATTCAGAAAATTAGGTTTTGCCTGACTCAGGTCCCCTTATTCTAGAATGGTTATAAAGTAATAAGAATGCTTATGATCAACTGGAACATTGTGTTCATTATAGGAAGTATTAAAACAACTGTTTTCTTAAAGTGAAACATTCAAGTTAACATAGTTATTGAGGGACATATTTTCTCACACTGAAAGCCATCTGTCAAATAAGTCTCAGAACATTTTTTTTTTTTTCATTAATTTTACACAAATCACCCGTTTTTAATGCAAGTGCATATTTTGTAACACCAAACATCTTAAAATAAGCTTATATAATAAACAATTATAATTTTGTTACGATATCTACACAGGATGTAAAGACTAAATTTTACTTCAATGTGATTCATCTTTTGAAGTTCATCATCACACAACAACAAATCTATGGACAAAATAGTTTTAAAAAATCTGTCAAAATGTCACACCCATCTGCATGGAATGTCCCATTACATAATTTTTCCAATTTGAGCACTATACATGATTAAACAATATGAGTTTATTTAACTTCTGCCTTATACTTGATTTGTTGTTTAAAATTTTCTCAGCAGGCTTTTTTTCCACGTTTTTAAGCTTATGCAGGAGTATAGGGATGCAATCTTACAAGCAAGCTGAGTCTGATGTAAGTCCTCAATCCTAATTTCATAACGGTAATCATGACCAAGAGCAGGAAATGGGTAATCTACAAATTTCTTTTTAACACAATGCAAAATCTTGGCCTGTATATATTTCTGTCACATATCCCCAGCAGTCACAAACATCTAAAACAGTTTCTGAGTATTCTACAACAGAGTACACGCAGTCACTTGTTTTAACAAGTTTTCCCCAGTTAACAAAATTTACAAATGCATTTTTATTGGCCGTATTGGGAAAAGCATAGAGAGAATCACATTCTAATGCAGATTTAACTACTGGTGGCTTCAGTATGTGAAGACAGTCTTTGCATGTGATCTGCCTTGAAAGCGCAATGACACACACCCTGAAATATAATAGAGTATGTTTTACTTGTGAAATGAGAACTTAATCTTATCGTCAAGAAGTGCACACCACTCCTCTACTTCATTTTCTGCAGCACTTTCATCACTTTCTACTACATGCTTTCCTGCATGAAAATCATAAACAGGTGGCAAACAACACACATTAATATTTGAGCAATTCCCATTCATTGCAGTGACACTGTTACCCAAGAGCAACTTTCTCATGGCACATTTGAACTGGTATGCATTTGGATTGTTGTTCCAACCACATCTGGACCGAATGCAGGGGAAAAAAAGCTCTATGTGGTCTTGTGACAGTTTATATGATAGCAAATGCTTCAAAGGAGATTCAACACGAAGCATACTTGTCAGAGCTATGTGCCTTACTGATTGCATATTGAAAATTATCCCAAAAGCAAAAGTATTTCTTGCATGGAGCAGCAATGGAACACCAATGATTTTTAAGCTTTTGATATAATTTTCAGTGTGTCTGAAAATACCAACGTGTTGAATGGGTGTTGTGTGATGTCCTTAGATTAGTTAGGTTTAAGTAGTTCTAAGTTCTAGGGGACTGATGGTCATAGATGCTAAGTTCCATTGTGCTCAGAGCCATTTGAACCATTTTTTTTTTAAATACCAAGCCAATAAGATTTGTTGTCAAGTCTCAGGGGGCTCTTATACCCTTTGCCTAATGGATTTCTGGAGTTCAGAATATCAAAAATCCTATCAATATTATACAAAAATTCTACTGTTGCTTCACTTCCTTTAATATTTGGATCAACAATCCTCCTCAAAAACTCTATACTGTCTGCCACACTAGAACTCAAAGTCTGTGGAGCTAATGAAACATTCATTTTTCTATTTACATAACTTATATGTTGTCCTGATAGTTTGTTGGCAAATGTCATACCTTCTTCTTCTTGTACCTTGTTCAATTGCTCAATGAAATGCCATCTAATAATGCCAGTTGGAGACTCAATAGCAGATACTTCTGCTAGAGCATTTCTAGCAAACTTCATCATATGACATGTCCAACATACAATAAACATTGTAGCTCTTAAAATCACCCTTGGAAAAATTTAAAGTACACCCAAGTGTACATAAAGTCCTTATATTTACCTTCCAGCCATTACATTTAACACATCAAACCCTAATGCCAGAACTATGCAGCCTCTCTAAAGCGGATTTCATCAGTGTGGCCCGATTATTTGCCTGTACACCGTTGATAAAGAAATATGCAATCGGGCATATAAATTTGCCTTTAATAGAGACAAGCATGAAAACCAGAGCCTCAGATGCCTATATTACTTCTTTTGACTGAGGCACTTCCCCACCAAACTCTAAAAATCCTGTGTACTGCTTAGTTCCTTGGTCCCAAACTACTTGCTTCCTAAGTGCCACACTGTCTACAATTAGACATGAATCGCTGAACTGGTCCCTTACGATTGGGTTCGAATCAACGTACTTAAAAATATCTTTTAAGAAGCCAGTTTCACAGTCGACACTTGCCACCCATTTGGAAATCAATGATTTATGGGTCAGAGGCATTAATTTTTGCAGGTATTCATATGCTGCTGGTGAATAAAAGTACACAGTTATTGCAAACATTTTCACATTTGTTGTGTATCTATTACCCTTTGACGAGAGAGAGTTGTCCACTAAATTGCACACTAATTCCACTTGTGTTCCTTTCTGATGATTGAAGAAGTTATGTAACTTCTCAGGAAGATGCCCCTTCTCCTTCAATGAACTTATGATGTCATCCATGGAAAACACTTTCTTCTCTCTTCTTCGAAGTTTTTCACGGACACACTTCACATTTCAGTTAACGTTTTAATTCGTGCACAATGTCTGAGAAAAAATTGCAAGTTTTGGTCGCCTTCTCTTCCATTTCTACTTTCGACTGTATACCACAATCAATTACTTGAGAACCAACTGCACTCTGAAATAAAGAAATAATTTCGTTATATATGATTGAAATAACTCAAGGCTTGATGAAAAAATATTATAAGAAAACTTTGGGGGTGTGAAAACATCCTTATACTAACGATTTCGACACAATTCGCAGCTTCTGCATTGGATAAATGGGACATGCTTTCCACGGAAGAATTCTCATTGACAAAATTCTCCACGCAATCAGTAGCTTCTGCAGAGGGCAAATCAAGCACGGATTCCAGGACAGAACGCTAAAAACAAAAATATGGAACTGTATTACAACATTGCTTAGACCTATGTAGCCCATTTGTGTCCGCACGAAATAAATTCACAAAAGTTAAAACCACACACATAGCATGGAAATTAATTAGCTACCTCAAATGGAGAAGCATCGTTGTCACTCAAAATCCTAACATGTCGTCGTGGCTGTTTATTTGGTGGCATCAAATGTGTCGGAAAGTCAAAAATTGATGGCACTGCTTCGTGTCTGAGACGTTTCTTCCACGTTCCAGGGCTCACTACGTAATCATCTTGCCGGAAAAGGTTTCCGCAAAGAAAACTACAAGACGTAGGTTTAAAATCTTTCCGCTTCACGGAAGTAATCCACTTCTTTAGCAGCTCTGGGTGCTTTAGAGGAAACCTGTTCAAAAACATCGAATTAGCAAACGCACTAAGTCTGTATTGTTGTCGTATTGTATCGGTAGTCCTATTACCTGTGAAATGGTAAGTCACTTTCCTTACTCCATCGCTTCGTACACTTGAAAGCGGAACAAGAAATCACCATTTCTATAATCCTTAATTCCTTATACACCGTACAGACCGAAAAAAACTTCTTGCCAAATTCGAATATGGCGGGCAATACAGACGACAGTAATCAGCTGGTAGAGCCATCTATCGGTAGGTCCGGTAGTTGAGCATCCCTCATTTCGCTAGCTTTAGACGCCTGTGTGTTATTGGTATAATGTAAACATGGGATGTTGACGTGTGACAGCATCCCTAGAGTTTGGATTCTGTATCGCAACAGCAGTCTGTTATTGTACGCTGCTGTTTGCGATGTAACCACGCTTAGTGCTCGAATAATACTGTGATGCTTGTGAATACAAAGAAAATAGTGTGGTACAAAATGCGAGCAACTCTCAAGAATAGGATTTGCGAAGATAAGATAATTCATGAAGAGGTTGTGACATATCAGCAGAATTAGGTCGTATTGCTACTTTGTACAGCATGTCAGTGCTTATTGGGAGACATTATTATCACTGAATGACATAAGTACAGAAGTAACAGGAGTATTAGGGATATGGATATGAGCCAAGAATTTTCAGAAAATCTCAGCCACAAAACACAGAATGTAGGCTGTGAAGTAACAACGAAATCAGTAGACAGCGGAGATACCTCAGTTAACCATGGTTCAACAAAAATGAGATGGTCTCCAAGATCTTGGCAAGATGGTACTCGTAAAAGTGCTTTCCAGCCGTACAAGGTATGTTTTAATTATAATGAAATATGTTGCATTATTGTTCAGTATAAGATATAGATATTGGTCTAATTAGCCCACTACAGTGCTGACAAACTTGCAACGAGGGAACATCCCGACTGAAACGCCAGTGACGGAACAAGTTGATCTCGGTTTTCATCACAGAGCAGGACTTGGAGAAATAAATGAAGCCGATGTACGACAAGGTATAACTGCACCCATAGTTTTTATAGAAATGCATATCATGACAAAAATATTAATGGTAGTTGTGTTGAAAATTAGTATAAACGGTCGTAAATGAAAAAATTTCAAAGAGTAGAGCGTAGAAAGTAGTAACAGGCATTTCTCATTGCCAGACCTTTTGGGAGCAGAATTTTCAAAATATGTGTTCTTTGCCTATTGCATGTCTTGAAAATTACTTACCTATCCATTGGAAGACGCTAAGTGGTACTCAACTGTGATTTTGCCAAAGTGTGATGCTGTTTGTGAACAAGTATTAGTAATTTACTTTGAATATAACCTTTTCATAGTCACATTTAGAAAAGGACACTTGCTTTGTGATAAATTCATGTTATGAAATAATTATCTGTGACTGGTAACATAGTAAGCTCAATGCACTGTCTGTATTATGCTAACGCACAATATTATTGACAGAAGCAGATGTGGATGCTGCAGATACTAATGGTCTAACAGCCCTGATGTGGGCAAGTTCTTATGGCCAAGTGCCAACTGTGCAGTTACTACTGCAGCATGGAGCAAGTGTCAACAAGCAAGGGCCTGAGGGTGAGACAGCACTGCTGTTGGCAGCAGCTGGTGGACATCATGATGTTGTGCGAATCCTGCTGACAGAAGGAGCATCTGTTAATCATGCTGATGATGTGAGTTTGATGGTTGACTTTATTTGAAATCTTTGTGCGTTTCTGTTACTTAATGGTACTGATTGCAGCATTGGAATAACTGCTGCGTTCATCAGTATTCATGTTTCAGTGACTATCAATTAAAACATTCCTGTGTATTTGCAATTTCATCCTGATACTATATTACTAACTCTGCTAATTAAGGATTGTGAAGTAACTTAATTGTGAATTGAACTGTACATTAATGTATTATACATTTAAATTTATATCAGTTTACTGCGTATTATATAAGATTGTTCCAAGAGGAGCACATTCTCCTTTCAGCAGCTCATATACAAAATTTCATTTCATGTACAGTATCTTATTTTGTTCATTAAGCAGAGTAAACTGAGACAGCTGTGGCTATATTTCTGCATATAACAGTTATGTGGAGATCAAATTTTATAGTGCTCCCCCACCCCACCTCCCTAAAATCTAGGTTGTGGTAGCAGTCCGATCTGTTGTGTAACCAGAGATCAAAGTTAGGTTGGAAGGTGATGGTTTGGTTCTGATTTGATGAAGCCACTGAAAGTGAATGTGAAACAAAGATTGTTGGTACATATTTTCCTGTAGTGTAATCACATGTCTGTCTGTGCCGTATTTAATATGCTTTGTCATATTTAACACACTTTTGATGGTAAAAACTAAAACGAAGATAAATTCAGAAAACATATATTACACAATAGAATAGTCTCCAATGGGTATCATGGTGTATATTAGGTACATATCTCATACTTAATGTATGAGGCTCGTTTGAAAAGTTCTCGGAATCACCACGTGAGGTCAGTGCTAGCGCAACCAGTTGTTCAAGTGATATCCATTGGACTGTTGCCTGTAGACACATGCCACGTCAGAGTTCTTGGAACAGAGCAGTGACGGTGACGTGGCTGTGTTGTTGTTCCCGCATAGTGATTTGCGAAGGTGGAAAAAATCAAGATTCAAGCAGTGATTAGGTACTTTGTAAAGATAGGTATGAAAGCAAAGGACATTCATGCCAATTTCCAGAGTACACTGGGGGCCTCTGCTCCTTCGTATTCAGATGTTGCTGATTGGACAAATGAATTTGGTCAAGAGAGCTCAGATAATGATCTGCAGAGTGGTTGGGTAAGATGTGTCATTATTCCAGAAATCATTGCATAAGTGCACAAAATGGTCATGAGGATTGCTGATTCAAAGTGTGTGAAATTGCTCACGCTTGCCAGATGTCATCTGAAAGGGTGTATTACATTTTAACTGAGGAAGTAGAAATGAAAAAATTATCTGCAAGGTGGGTGCCAGGACTCTTGATGCTGGATCAAAAACGTGCTGTCGCCATGGCAAAATTACATGAACTAAGGTTTGGCCACACCTACCTTATTCACCTGATATGGCTCCGTCAGACTTCCATCTCTTGCCAAAACTGAAAATTTTTCTTTGTGGATGAAGATTCACTTCAAACAAAGAATTGACAGCCGGAGTTGACAACTATTTTTCAGGCCTGGAGGAAACTCATTTTTGAGATGGGTCTTTAATTATGTCTCAGAGCGAAATACGGTATATTGGAGTAAGAGTAACTTATTGCTCCTTTCTTTATTGCAACCAAAAGTTAACACTGTAACTGTAACAATAAAACAAAACTCAATACAAGAGGCCCACTCCTGCCAACACTCCAAACTCCCACTCTTGTTTTATTGAGTTTGTTTTGACCTCATTGACGGAGCTTTCCTGTTTTGTATCAATTTGTCTATAGTTAAAGGTTTTGTGAATAAGTCTGCCAATTGTTTATCAGAATAAACATAATAGACTACAATCTCATTATTTTCAATATGTTCACGTATATAATGGCTTTAATGTCAATGTGCTTGGTGTGTTTGTGATGTTCTGTATCTTTAGTCAGGTGAACAGCACTTTGATTGTCAACATGGAGTGTCGTTGGTTTGTCTAACTGAAAACTAAGTTCACTGAGAAAACCACACAATCAAACAACTTTAGGAGCAGAAACTGAAGCTGCTATGTATTCGGCATCTGTTGTTGATTTTCTGACACATTTCTGCCAACATGAACACCATGTCACAGGCGCACCTGCTAACAAGTTCACATAGCCTGTTGTTACAGACGAGTGTCACAGTCATCAGCAAAGTTGACATCTGAGTAGACCACCAGTCCAGTAGAGCCAACTTTGTACCTTACGGTCAGGTGCCTGGTCCCCTATAGATACTTCATAATCCTTTTAACAGCATGCCAATGATCAAGACCTGGATTATGTAAAAATCCACTCACCATGCTCACAGCAAACATGATGTCTGGCCATGAGACAGTTGCCGCAAACATTAAGCTGCCGACTGCCTGCTAATAAGGTTTGCTTCCCATCTCCTTTACCTCATGTTGGTCTTCAGGAGACTGCCCACTGCGCAACATGGTTCCAACATCAAAAGAAGTGGAGTTTGGTTTTGAATCATCCATGTTGATCTACTGAAGTAAACAATTGATGTATCTTTGCTGACCTCTATAGATTTCTTTTGTAGAAGGGTTTTGTTCAATTTCAAATCCACAGAAGTATTTTCTATTGCCCACAGTAATTTCAAACATTGATCCCTGTGCTGTCAAAACATTTTCCAGTATTTTTGGAGACTTACAAATAAGCAAGCTGTCATCCATATATAGTGCCAGGTAAACATCAGTGTCATCTGTTAAAGCATGGAAAACACATTTTTCTACATTCAGTTGCACAGATCCAACCATTGTCAGAAACTACAAATTTTTGATTCCTACAATGTGAACATTATTTGAGCCTTCTACTACAAAACCTTTTGGTTGCTGAATGCAGTCTTAACATCAAACTGCCTAATTTCCATATCTTGTGAAGCTGCTATGGCTAATAAAACCCTGATTGAATCATATCGGACCACAGGAGAGAATGTATCTTCATAATCAATGCCTTTTCATTGTGAATTACCTTTTGCCATAATCTAGCTTTAAAGCGGTCAGTTTTTCCCTCAAAATTCTGCTTCATATGATAGACCCACTTACATCCAACTGCCTTGCAGTTGTGTGGTAATGGGACTAGATCACAAGTTCTGATCTTCTTCAAGGATGTCATTTACTCTTCCATTGCTTGTTTCCTCTTTGATGACTCTTTCGATGCCATTGCTTCTTTGAAAGTTTGAGGTTCAAAGATAAGTGCAGAACAAGCTGTACCTTGGTCCCGAAAACGAGCAGGTGCTCGCAGATTAGAGCGGTCTCTCAGATTCATCCTTTGATTTTCTTTCATTTTTTCACCATTATCATCCTCTTCAGATTCCTCCTGCACATCTTCTGCAGCATGGTCTCCCAGGTAAAATTCAGTATATCTCTGTTCTATGTTTAAGCTATAGGTTTGTTCTTCATTGAAAGAGACATTGCAGGAGATTGTAATTTTTCTTTTTAATTAGAATTGTAGAGGCGATAATTGATACTATACCCATTATAGCCAACCATGATCAATTTCTTTGATTTACTATCCCATTTTGATCTCAATTTATCAGAAATGTGTATGTATGCTGCTGATCCAAACTTCCACATGTGTCCTAAAGAAGGAGTCGTAACATTGTCGTTTGCTTTACATGGTCGGCAATTTAAGATATATGCAGCACAGTTTACTGCGTCTGCCCACAGTTCGCGAGACAAGTCAGCACTAATAACATAGTGCGTGCACTCAGAAATTGGCCTGTTTTCTTGTTCAATTTGGCCATTCTGCTGTGGTGTATAGGGCCTTGTTTTCTCATATATTATACCATTTTGCTTGAAATAATCTTGAAATTGCTTATTTATGAATTCAGTTCCATTGTCACTTTTTGGAACTTTGATTTTGTTTCCAGTTTGTCTTTCAATCAGTCTCTGAAATTCCAAAAATACAGGGAAAGTATCGTGCTCACTTTTAAGGAAATACATGAACCTGTATGAAGTGCAATCATCCTTGAAAACTGTGTTCAGTTGTGCACCTCCAAGAAATCATTTTCTCATCCATCCACTCAAATCTACACGAATAAATTCACGAGGAACTTGATCTTAATTCCAAGTTTGAATTAAAAGATTTTTTTTCGTCTTGCCATACTGACATGGTTCACAATGAAGATTTTCAACTTTATTCATATTGAAACCAGGTATTAAGTTCAGACCAGCCATATTCTTGAGACCACTGAAATGAATGTGCCCAAGTCTGTCATTCCAGATCATGGTGGAATTCAGGGAAGCAGGATTTGCCTGTAGTACACCTGGACATTTAAACAACATGTGACAACACTGATTGTCCATCTTAATTCGTGCTGCAATTAGACCTGAACTGCGAACTGGTAGTCTGTTGTCATAAAAAATAACTTTCATTCCTCTTTTTGTGACTGATCCCACTGAAAATAAATTTTTCTTTAGCTTAGGAATCTATAAAATGTTTTCCAAAGTGTGAGGTTGCAGTTTGTGTTCAACTAATGACAATACTTCAGTTGATCCAATGCCTTCTGCTTTGATGATCAAGTTGTCTCGAATTTGATGAAACGAGTCATCCGATGAAATTGGCTTAAATGTGTTGAATCACTCTTTGTGTTACATCATGTGTTTTGACACAGCACTGTCGGCTAATCAAATGTTTTCATAACCTGGAGCAAAAACATACACATGCTCTGCACTCAAAGCTTGCTGCTCAGACATATCAGTTTTCATATTAAGTTTTGCTAAAAGTTTCTGTACTCAGATTTGAAATGTCCCTTGTTAGACATACTGTTGTTACTGGTATTTGGAATGAACTTGCGTGTTTTGTCCACATTAACTGCTGTGAAATCTGTTGGGTTTTCATCTCATTGTAAAAGTTTTTGTATTGATCTTCAGCACACAAGTCCTAGGCAGTTGAAAAACATTCAGAGAACATATATTACGCAATAGACAAGCCTCCAGTGGGTATCCTGGTGCATATTAGGTACATATATCATACTTAATGTGATAAAAATCTAAGGAAGGACCATTTTATAACTATTGCCGAGATTTTTAATAGCTTAAAGGCCTAATTATTAGTAGGTAGCTGTCCTAAACTTTACAAGGGACACAAGCACAGTCATACTTATCAAATATTGGCAACATGTCAGGTCAAGGGAAGTGCTCAATGCCACTTATCTGCTTTGACCAGCGACGTGAGTATGCTGTGCTGCGTGACGTTTTGGAAAAGTGTGCTGTATCACCAGTGAGTTAATTTATTGTTTGGTGGGTTTATGCATTCATTTTTGCATTAGATATGATTAGTGTGGATTTTTTTCTATCCAAAATGTAAAGGAGTTTTGTTTATTGTTAGCCATGGGGAAAATGGAAAAATTTAGTGTCCACTCCACACTGGTCAATGGTATGATGATGACCGTAAGGTTTTTGCAAGGGTTTGGCTTGATTGCAGACTTCATGAGGTGTCATGTGGGTAATGAGATTATGAAGTTGACTATGGCTCCGGCTTCTCACATCAGTGTCCTGTACATGTGGCGTTGTCACTGTGACAATGTTTGGCAAGCTATACTACGAGGGACCTGTTTCGAGAAGTCTAAGTTGGCCAACAGAGAGATTGCTTTACTTACACATTACTTTTGTTATTGTTTACATTTTTGTGCACATGAGACAGGAATGAGTGTTTGAGATGGGTTGCATTGGTTTTCTTTCTGTAGGGAAGTGTATACTGGTTGTGCGAAGTGTAGGATGTGTGTAGCGAGGGACAATGTAGGTGTAGTCACTGGTGGCTTATTTGACAAGTAATTTTTGTTTTGTTTGGATGTTAGTGCATTATTTATAGTTTGTTTGTTTCAGTGTCAAAGTTTTTTGTTTGCATTTTAGTTGGTCAAGTGGATTTTTGTGGGGGGGGGGGGGGGTTCAATTTGTGTGTGGGGTTTTGGTATTGTTAGCTTCATTAGAGCTATGTAGGTTATGTGAAAATTGTGACATTGGAATTTTTGAGTTGTGTTTGGGTTCTAGGCATCCGTGGCTTTGTTTGAGCTATATAGGTCAAGAGAAATTTGCTAATCAATGTTTTGGAGTTGTGTATATTGGTTTTTTGGTACTGAGAGCTATTTTTGAGCTATGTTAGTCAAGTGAAATGTATGATTCCTGTAGTTTTTATGTTTGTAGCATTAGGCTGAATGTTGGGAATTTTTCGTGTTTAATTGTATAATACTTGTTTTGGGGTGGTCCTGTTTTTCTTATTGTTGTATATTTAGCTTGTCCCTGCCTTAAACCCCTTACTGCCAGTGGTTGTCCCATTAGTTTCATTTTATTGCTGGAGTGAAATATTCTCGTGCTGTTTTTAATTTTGTTCACGTATATATGTAGTGACATTATGGTTGCCATATTGTGTATGCTGGAAGTAGGTGTGCCCACCATCTTGATGGCGTCATGGATCAAAGCAGCTGGGTGGAATCACACACTTCTGTAACACCAACATGTCATCCTGTGAAACTAGAGGGAACATATCGGATGATGTTATGGGGAGCATTTCGGAATCTCAAAGGATGAAAAGTACTGATACATTATTTCCAGTGTGAAATGATGATGTGGTTTTATATTTCAGTTGTGGATGCCATGGGCATGTTTTGTTTGCATGTCTGCTTTGTGCATGTGCCATAGCTGTCATTTGGTTTATTTATTTTTTGTATTCGATTAGTTATGCATGTTACTTTTGTAGGAGGGGTGCTGATCTACAAAATTTGTTTAGAAGAGTTGTTGTAGAGTCCTTTCTTAGTAATATTGTGGTGTTTACCCTGCTGGTTCACATTCCTTCCAGGGAAACATTTTAATGAATGCTGTTTTTCTGGAGAGGCTATGCAGCGACAAAAAAGAATGGGTAGGTTATTTAAACGACAGACTTATTGGGGAAAAGATGAGATGTGTAAAATGTGGTAATTAATTGTGTTAATTGTTTTTCATGCTTGTCTGGGTTTCTTTTTGTAGGAGGGTTTGTAGTGCCATGATTAGTAGAAGGAACAAAATTGGGGTGAAGCACAGAAGGGTAATGGTAGCAGTTGAAGATTCTTGCTTTGGGGAAATTTAATATCATGCAGGAAAGCTTTTGGTCTGTGTTTGGGTCTTTGGTACTGTTTGCTTAGACAGAAAAGGTATGCTACTGAGCCACTTGTGGATGGGTTGGAGGATCTAAATTATTGTCATTTTTTTGTTAGTCAGACTTGACTGGATTATCCTCCAGAAACATATGAAATACGTTAGTGTAGACTGGAAGGACAGAAGACTGGTAAAGGAATCATATACAAGACGTAATGTTAGTGTAAAGATTTATGATAAGGAAATTTACAAAACAGGTATTAGACAAGGGTGTTGTTTGATGCTAATACTTTTCATTATTAGTGCAGAGAAACTAACAGACAAAGTATTGGAAAAAGCAAGGGACATAATTGTAGGAGAAGAAAAACTAAAGACAGTTTAGTATACAGATTGAAAGGCAATATATGAGGAGGACTGGAGTCGAAATGAAAGTGAAGATTATTTACTTTTAGAATGTGTTTCATCTTTCCCAGTTTTCGAAAACCAACAACTGTGTAATACTTTTTTTAGATTTGAACACCTGTAAATTACACAATGGATTTTTGCCCAAATTTTCATAGGCAAATAAGCAGATGGGGTATCAGATGTACCAGCGTGAGGCCTAATTTTGTGAAAAAGTATTTACTTTCTTGAAGGTAATCCAGGCAATTAAGGAAAACATAACTGGTGATTTTAGGCAAAATTATACTATTGATTTTTGTCCCAATTTTTATAGCCAAATGAACAAATGGGCTATCAAATTTACCATGATGAGACCTAGTTTTGCAAAAAAGAGTTTAATTGCTTGAAAGTAGTCAAGTAATTACAAAAATTAATTAGTGACTTGAGAGAAAATTTTGGCTTGAAACTGCATAGCCAGATGAAGAGTGGGAAATGGACAAATGAGGTATTTTACTCCTGATGACAATGGTGGAGATAGCCGTTGAAAGATTGAGTGTATTATTCTGAACTAGCTGTACCCTGCCATGCTTTGCTGTGGGTCAATTTGCTTAAATGAAAAGGAAAGAAAAGAGAAAGCATGTGTTTCTAATATGTATGGGAATCGGATATATGTCCTAATCTCCTTCTCTCTGCCCTGCCTCTGTCCATCTCCCCCTCCTCTTTTCTTTGTCCATCTACTCCTACCCCGCTCACATCCCCCCCCCTTTTTCAGTCCATTATCTCCTCCCCCCCCCCCCCCCCCCATTTTCTGTCCATCTTTCCCTCCCCCTCATTCTCTCCATCTTCTCCTGCCCCCTCTCTCTGTCCATCTCCTCCTTCCAATTTCCTATGTCTATTTTCTCCCATCCCTCTCTCCATCTCCTCTTACCCACTCTCCATGACCTTGAGCCTTGTGTGTTGTTCTTGCAAATTCAGATTCCGTAGTAGTGTTGTACACAGAAGTGCCAAAGAAACTGGCATAGGCATGCCTATTGAAATGCAGAGGTATGTAAACAGGCAGAATACGGCACTGCGGTCGGCAACACCTATATAAGACGGTAAGTGTGTGGTGCATTTGTTAGATAGTTGGCACATGAGCGATGAAACACAGCCTCTCTGAGGTAGTGATGAAGTGCGGATGTTCCCATATGACCATTTCACGAATGTACCGTGAATATCAGGAATTCGGTAAAACATCAAATCTCTAACACCGCTGCAGTCGGAAAAAGATCCTGGAAGAAGAGGGCAAATGATAACTGGAGAGAATTGTTCGGTGTGACAGAAGTGCAACCCTTCTGCAAATTGCTGCAGATTTCAATGCTGGGCCGTCAAGTGTTGGCCTGTGAACCATTCAATAAAACATCACTGATATGGGCTTTTGGAGCCGAAGGCCCACTCATGTACCCTTTATGACTGTACGACATAAAGCTTTACACCTTGCCTGGGCGTGTCAACAGTGGCATTGGGCTGTTGATGACTAGAAACCTGTTACCCTGGTTGGAGGAGTCTCCTTTCAGATTGTATCGAGCAAATGGCCGTTAATGGGTATGGAGACAACCTCATGAATCCATGAACCCTGCATGTCAGCAGGGAACATTTCAAGCTGGTGGAGGCTCTGTAACGTGGGGTGTGTGCAGTTGGAGCGATATGGGACCCCCTGATACGTCTAGATACAACTTTGGCAGATGACATGTACGTAAGTGTCCTGTCTGATCGTCTGCATCCATTCACATCCATTGCGCATTCCGACGGACTTGGGCAATTCCAGCAGGACAATGCGACACTCCACATGTCCAGAATTGCTACAGAGTTGCTCCAGGAACTCACTTCTGAGTTTAAACACTTCCATTGGCTACCAAACTCCCCAGACATGAACATTATTGATCATATCTGGGATGCTTTGCAACATGCTGTTTAGGAGAGATCTCCAGCTCCTTGTACTCTTACAGGTTTATAGACAGCCCTGTAGGATTCAGGTGTCAGTTCTCTCCAGCACTACTTGAGACATAAGTTGAGTCCATGCCACAATGTGTTGTGACACTTCCACATGCTCGCGGGGGCCCTACACAATATTAGGCAGGTGTACCAGTTTCTTTGGCTCTTCAGTGTACATAAAAATATATAGTCTGTGTGTGTTTAAATGTGTTTTACTGTAAAATGTTAAAATTTGAAATAAATCAAAAAGATAGATTTTGAGAATTTTGTTTTCCCTTTACATGTAACGCATGTGCCCCCTCCCTCCTCCCCCTCACACACACACATATATATTTTAAAGGGTTAGGTACCTAAAAACACGCCCTTATTAGAATCCAATATTGTGTCAAAATTTCAAAGCAATTGGCCGAGAACTTTTGGAGGTACACAATATTGAACGAAAAAACATTTACATTTTTATTCCATTAAGTTTCAGGATTGCAGCTGTGTAAAGTCAACTTCCTGCCCAATATTTTGACTGACAACCATTAAGCCATCTTCAGGTGATTATTTTTCACTGTCACTACCTTTATACCAAAAATAGGTACAAAGATGCATGTGCAATGGTAGCTGCTATATGAGTGACCACTGTTGGAGTTTTGTGCTCTCTTTGAATACTGCTCCATCTATGGTGCATGGGTGCATGCATAATGTGATACTGAATGAGCGGTCTCTGTCAGAATGCGCACTTGTGGTGTTGAAATTCAAATGTCAAAATTAAGAAAATTAAATGTCACTATACATGTCATCAGTCATAAAATGTTTTCTTTTGTGAAGAAATTAAAGAAGTCACTGGGTATCACACCTTATCCAGTGGAAAGCTGCCATCATGATCGATAAGATCTTGCTCTAAATGTATTTCCACCGATTTGTTAATAATCAAATCCCAGAAGATTTCCGTAGAGGCCAAGAGTTCCATGGTAGAGTAATTCATGGAATGTCCTATGGAGATACAATGCTCCTCTACGGCTGACTTACTGGGCTGAGAAAGGTGAATGTGGCGATCACGTTCTATGCATCTTCCTGCATGTCATCTGACCAGTGCGGAAGAACAGTGAAAAATAGCTGTCATGCTTTTTGCACCATCTGAATTCTATCCACGAGAATATTGGATTTATGATGGAAGTGCAGGAGGATCGTTGCCATTTCGGGACATTTTGGTCATCTGGAAAGTGGCTAGATCATTGGGACATTCTATCTACCACAAGTGCACACTTGCAGATGTGTATTTGCGAGCGTGTAGCTGCCACCATCCGTTACAAACTGTGGACGTCCTCTGAATGTTGGTGCATGGGCATATGTTGTGTCTGATGAGACAGCCTTGCAAATGAGCTGGAACATCTACAATCAGTGTTCAAAGATAATCAGATCATATCAGCACATCTTTAAGGAAGAAGAAACATGACCACCCACTAGAGCAAGAGGAGAAGGAATGGTTCAAGTCCGAGACATTCCTGCGTTTTGTTGGAATTGAGCATAATCTTTAGAAAACATCATGTCAAAGTAATCTTTTGCCCGCCTACTAAGACTTGCACTCTCCTCGGTTCAGCAAAGGCGGTGTGGTATTGGAGAAGGCTGGAATCTACAAAATACCTTGTCAGTGTGGCAAAGCCTACATTGATCAGACGTTGCACACAGCGCATGAAAGATACATTGAACATGATTGCCACACTAGCCTTTCACAGGCCAGTAAGTTAGCCATAATGGAACACCATATCTCCTCAGTGCATTCCATAGATTACTCTGCCATGGAAATATTGGCCTCACGGAGGTCCATCTGGAATTTGATTATTAAGAAATCAGGGGAAATATGTTTAACACAAGATCTTATTAATCATGACAGCGGCCTTCAGCTGGACAAGGCGTGAGACCCAGTGATTTATTTAATTTCTTCAAAAAGAAAGCATTTTATGACTGATGGCGTTCCAAGTGACATTTAATTTTATTAATTTTGACATACGAAATTTTAACTCTGTGATTGCACATCGCTATAGAGAGCAGTATAGTACCACATCACGCATCGCCTGCGTGCCATAGATGGAGCAGTATTTGAAGAGAGCATGATTCGACAGAGTTCGCTCATGTAGCAGCTGCCTTTGTGAAAATGTTTTTGTTCCTATTTTTGGAATAAAGTCAGTGATGTGAACTAGCAACCTCTCCAGTGCAAATCACTCACCTGACGGTGGCCGAACGATTGTCAGCCAAAATACCCATGACACAGCTTGTAAATGAAGAAGATCTTATTCAAACATGCCATTGTGAAATACTCTGGGGGTCACAAATGAAGTATCAAACTGATTAGTGTGAGGTCTAGTTGTGCAAAAAAAGTGATTCATTGAAACTTCCTGTCAGATTAAAACTGTGTGCTGAACTTGGACGTCGTCAAACCTGATTCGAACTGATTGCAGGCAAAAGTCATGCTTATGAAGGGATCTTGGAATATTTTGGCATAATAATAATAAATAAAAATATTCTTGTGGTTATGATGATTTTTAATATACATTTTTTTTGCATTTTTATGCACACATAGCATCTACTACACACATTGTTGATGCATGAGTAAAAATTACATGCCATTTTTATGTGAGATCTTAAATATAAGTGCTCTCAAGTGAGATTGAAATGATATATATAGGGAAACATTCCACGTGGGAGAAATACACTCCTGGAAATTGAAATAAGAACACCGTGAATTCATTGTCCCAGGAAGGGGAAACTTTATTGACACATTCCTGGGGTCAGATACATCACATGATCACACTGACAGAACCACAGGCACATAGACACAGGCAACAGAGCATGCACAATGTCGGCACTAGTACAGTGTATATCCACCTTTCGCAGCAATGCAGGCTGCTATTCTCCCATGGAGACGATCGTAGAGATGCTGGATGTAGTCCTGTGGAACGGCTTGCCATGCCATTTCCACCTGGCGCCTCAGTTGGACCAGCGTTCGTGCTGGACGTGCAGACCGCGTGAGACGACGCGCCATCCAGTCCCAAACATGCTCAATGGGGGACAGATCCGGAGATCTTGCTGGCCAGGGTAGTTGACTTACACCTTCTAGAGCATGTTGGGTGGCACAGGATACATGCGGACGTGCATTGTCCTGTTGGAACAGCAAGTTCCCTTGCCGGTCTAGGAATGGTAGAACGATGGGTTCGATGACGGTTTGGATGTACCGTGCACTATTCAGTGTCCCCTCGATGATCACCAGTGGTGTACGGCCAGTGTAGGAGATCGCTCCCCACACCATGATGCCGGGTGTTGCCCCTGTGTGCCTCGGTCGTATGCAGTCCTGATTGTGGCGCTCACCTGCACGGCGCCAAACACGCATACGATCATCATTGGCACCAAGGCAGAAGCGACTCTCATCGCTGAAGACGACACATCTCCATTCGTCCCTCCATACACGCCTGTCGTGACACCACTGGAGGCGGGCTGCACGATGTTGGGGCGTGAGCGGAAGACGGTCTAACGGTGTGCGGGACCGTAGCCCAGCTTCATGGAGACGGTTGCGAATGGTCCTCGCCGATACCCCAGAAGCAACAGTGTCCCTAATTTGCTGGGAAGTGGCGGTGCGGTCCCCTACGGCACTGCGTAGGATCCTACGGTCTTGGCGTGCATCCGTGCGTCGCTGCGGTCCGGTCCCAGGTCGACGGGCACGTGCACCTTCCGCCGACCAGTGGCGACAACATCGATGTACTGTGGAGACCTCACGGCCCACGTGTTGAGCAATTCGGCGGTACGTCCACCCGGCCTCCCGCATGCCCACTATACGCCCTCGCTCAAAGTCCGTCAACTGCACATACGGTTCACGTCCACGCTGTCGCGGCATGCTACCAGTGTTAAAGACTGTGATGGAGCTCCGTATGCCACGGCAAACTGGCTGACACTGACGGCGGCGGTGCACAAATGCTGTGCAGCTAGCGCCATTCGACGGCCAACACCGCGGTTCCTGGTGTGTCCGCTGTGCCGTGCGTGTGATCATTGCTTGTACAGCCCTCTCGCAGTGTCCGGAGCAAGTATGGTGGGTCTGACACACCGGTGTCAATGTGTTCTTTTTTCCATTTCCAGGAGTGTATATCTAAAACAAAGATGATGTGACTTACCAAACGATGGACACACAAACAAACACATAGCCTTTACAAATGTCTGCTTGTGTCTGTGTGTGTGCGGATGGATATGTGTGTGTGTGTGCGCGAGTGTATACCTGTCCTTTTTTCCCCCTAAAGTAAGTATTTCCACTCCCGGGATTGGGATGACTCCTTACCCTCTCCCTTAAAACCCACATCCTTTCGTCTTTCCCTCTCCTTCCCTCTTTCCTGATGAAGCAACGGTTGGTTGCAAAAGCTTGAATTTTGTGTGTGCGTTTGTG